>NC_065444.1:137322089-137686511 GCF_917563875.1 Diabrotica virgifera virgifera
CATTAATTATAAAAAATATTACTTGGTCAAAGCTGTGGTATATATTTTTACCTTAAATATACTTGCGTCTTAAATACTGAATTTAAGTTTTTTTTTAATGTTCCGTAATATGTAATTATAAATTAATCTTAGCGCCACCTACACGATAATTGTGAAAGTATCCGAAGTAAGAAATTCATATTTTATCAATAGAACGTCAAAATGATTAGCAAAATCTTAAAAAAATTGATTACAATTTAATTACTTTTTTGCGTTGTAAATATTAAGCGATAACAATTAAATAATAAATTTAAAAATTACCGGTAAAAGTTGAATTAATAACTGCTAGGAGCGACACCAACGAAGCTCAGAGCGTGAAAACGAAAGCTTGACTTTTGATTGCCAGCGATCGAAGAAGACCTTGAGCGGAATAAATATTCGCACATGCAATGCAGTCAATCGTCATAAATTTTGAATTATATACGAAAGACACTAAAATAGAGTAGTACACAGTAGAATAGTTGTCAAATAAGCCATGTCTGTATACTTCTTAAGAAATTTTAATTTATAAAATATCATTTAGGAATAAAAAATAATTGTTTACTGATATATTCTTCAGATTTTAATTTACTTGCAATAAACAAGTATTTATATAAAAAATCCATAAATACAATTTATCTCAGAGAACGGCAATGTTCGCTAGTTTCGCACACCCCCTACATGCGACACTATATTATTATTATTATTATATACGCGAAGTTTTCGTTTCTGTCAACCTGACTGAGTTAAAAAATAGACATAATCCCATCTTGAAGTTTATGAAAAGACCAATTAATTCCATATTATGTCATCCATCATAATATCTGAGAAATTGTAAGCATACCTCATATCTGGAAAAATTAGATTTTTTTAGTTATAAGCCTGATTAGTGTGATCAAATCCATTTCCTATGGAAAAAGAGTTTTTCAAGGTCATTAAATCCTCAGATACCTTTTGATATCATGTTTGATCTTGACTGCATCAGACACTACGTGCCAATACCTTTCAAACGTGTGTTTGGTGATCGACATTGATTAAACTGTTTAAAGTTATCGAGCTTCAAAAGTTAACCAACTTTACGACGCTAAACATATTTTTTTTCAATCTATTCCGATTCGATAGACACAAAAAAATTAGTTTAAAAAATATGTATTGGGTTAGATGGGAAATGGACCTGGATTGTACGTCCGATCACAAGTTTGGCGTCGTAACCACTAGACCATTTTGACGATAATAGTTTAGTGGTTTATAACGCTAATTACGGTACGATAACCCCGGATGTCAGCGATATTGCAGTCAATAACCCAGCCGGTCAGCAATTTCAACATTTTCACATTTCATAGGTACCTAATCAATTAATTATGAATAAATACATGTAAAATTCATTTTTCGAGCAGTTGTAATTTTATTAAATAAAATGTTGTTAGTTTGTTCATGGTAACTTTTAAAAGGGCCTATTTAAAAAGTACCTTTGGAAGTGACAACCCATAATTGGGGCAGGCAATACGACGACAGTGGAAGAGTCTCCAGGAAGATCCTCGTCGTTCTCAAACGTTCACCCGCTACCGAACCAGATTCTAACCGAACCGAAGAACTACAGCAGTTCCATCCAGAAGTTCAACATTTATGAAGAAAACTGAAAAGAAGCTAAAAGAGGAAAAGAAATTTGTACCGAAAATGAATGCATCCAAGCATCATCCTATGCCTGTAAGCAAATCTCACCTTATTTCTAATTCTAATATAATTTCACAAGTATCATCTCTTAGAATAAGTGATTCTCTTTCAACAATTTTTGAATCAAACATAGAATCTAGTTCTCCATTAATAATTTATAATAAAATACCCACCAATTCATTTGAAATACCTTCCATAATTATAACTCCAGCATTCAAAACTACTAATTCTATTTTGGCACCCACTTTTGATGTCAATAAAGACCTTTCCATCGTACCAGAATACGATGTCAATCCAAACGAACTCCATAATTTTATCGATGGCATTACAATGCTCTTAGCCCATTTTTGGGACCATACTAATTCAGAAAATTTCTAAAATCGTATGCTCTGCAGAGGAATTATAAATTAAATTAAAGTAAGAGCCAGAATATTTCCGTTTACGGCTGTAAAGACTGGCCGTCAATACGAGCAACCCTTATTCAAAATTTCGCGGACCAGCGAAACTAAAATTCTCTAACTGCACCAAAAGAACAATTTCTATTCTCCTAAAACACTGATTTCTTTGAGCTATCTTTCTTAAAAGTTACCATATCATATTAACTAAAACATACCACTTCACATATAAAGAAACGAGTTTTTTAAACACAACTCAATAATTTCTTACAGATAATTTCTTCAATACTAAGAAATGCATTAATGGTTACATTTTAATTTTCTTATCCTAATGTTTTTGTTTCGTAAATTGAAAACTACAAATATTTTGCAGTATAAGAAATATAATGTTAAGTTAACCCATATTTATATTTGTGAACAAGAAATTTTCTTGCAATCAAATAAATATTTTAAACCACAAGAAATAATTCTTCAGAAATACCCTCTGTAGTAACTGTGGTTATTAAATAAAAACTTTATCATTAATGCCGAAATGTTACTTGCAAAGAGATTTTCTTCCACAAAAGAATTGCGCAGTAACCATTATTCACTATTTGTAATTTAATCTCAGTGTTTGACAAGATGGCGTGGCATTAGTTCATTTTCATAGATGGATTTTGGATTTGTTGGTATTCTTTAAAATCTAAGGGATAGTTTGAAGTTACGTACATGTACATAGGTATTAAATATAAGTAAATTGATTAATTTAAGATGTAATAATAATATTGTTGCATATCCGAATATGTAGTTCTAAAAAAACATAATAGTATCTTTATATGCATTTTAGATATCTATATTGATGGACAACTCTGAAAGAAAGGATCTTATTCTAACTGGGAAATAAGCCACAATTTATCTTAAAAAATTATTTTATTGGCGTTTCGACTTCCATCTCGGAGAGAATAATATATCTAATATAAAGCTTCAGAACAATATTGAAAGGAGCTATTAACCAACTAGGGGCTTCCATAAATGGTAGAACTGTATACAGGTAAGTTCCTTTATAAAAATGTGTATACTTATGTATAAACTATAATATGTTTCTTGAATGTATCGTCTTCTATATATAATCCTACAATTCAACGTTATATCAAACATGGTGTGTGCTTTATTTGTCATACAGAAATATTAGTTAGTCTAAAAGAAACATCTTAACGATTAAGAACTTTCATTCCCGAAAACTGAAAAGTTAATAGGCATAAAATAACGTAAGATGTAAAGTAATAATACTTTCCTGTAATAAAATTTCTTAATGATTAGGTTTGCTGTCTCTTTTAGATTATATAAATAAATAAAATTACAATATATGTCTGCTTCAATGTTTTACATTGGTTGTATTTTTCTTCTTATTTTAGCTAAACAATGTCTATTGTGTGATATTATACAGATAAATAATTAGTATTTCACATACAAAAAGAAAAAAATTAACAAAGATGGTAGGATAAATAAAGCCGTGTTTGAACTAAATATGATTGATTATTATTTGTTGAAATGCCAAGAAATGTTTTTGGATTGTAGACTGTTTTACTGATACCTACCTTTCTTATACCAAAAAATGAATAGTTTTTATGTGGGCCCGTGTATTTGCTTTTTTTGTATTTCCTTTTGTCAAAATAAGTATGTACTTATATCCTTATAAAGAAAATTTTATTAAAATAAGTTTACTCTTTCTCCATAACGGTTTTGTTTTA
This sequence comes from Diabrotica virgifera virgifera, assembly GCF_917563875.1. Classification (NCBI taxonomy): domain Eukaryota; kingdom Metazoa; phylum Arthropoda; class Insecta; order Coleoptera; family Chrysomelidae; genus Diabrotica; species Diabrotica virgifera. Next base: position 137,325,907 of record NC_065444.1, read on the forward strand.
GGTAATTGCTGATATACAAAGTGCTATTAACAAAAAAAAGGAAAAATTAAGGAAATTGGATTTGCCTCTCCATTCTTTTATTATTGTATAGAAGCCAATGGTTTAAGAGTGGAGAAATTATTTGTATGTATTAATATCTAACGTTTTATATCCTGTTTTTATTATCTAATAAAGAATAATTTTACCTTAACATAATGATTTATTTCGCCGCATGTAATATCACTTTATTTTTAAGAAATGTAAGTTAATTCTAAATATACAATTATATCTGCGAAACATATTTCTTAACATTAAATACATTAATTAATAATGGTAAGATAACAATATTCCTTACTAAGAAATATTATTGCTCAGAAAGAAGAGTTTTGTAATGCCAAGAAAATGTATTCTTATGACAAATATAATTTCTTTCTGACAAATGGGTTTGCAGTTCGCAAGAAAGTGATAGTTCAATCATGTTTAAGATATATTTCTTTGGGTATATTAAAATTTATTTGAAATATTTTAGAAAATTATATCTTACATACAAAGATATATTAAAAAAACAGTAAAATCTTTCATAAAAGGTATATTTAAAATAACTCAAAAGGGCTACATCAAAATCACATAACTAGTTTTCGACTGGTTTGCCAGTCATCATCAGTGCTTACCTAAAATGAATATAACCTGGTAAAATAATGCAAAGATACTGAAATTTTAACTACGATTAAGAAAAGTTACAGGTTATACTCACGTGCAATGTACATGCTAACCACCAAGATAATATTTAACAAAAATATGTGGGTCAAAGCCCAGTAAAAGTAGTCCGTCAAGGAAACATTGGTTTAAAATGCTACATTAAGCGTGGATGTTTAAAATATTTTGCTAATCTGACTTGTTCACATGGTGAAAGTATGACAGCAAGTGCCAATGAAATGGATAGAGACCTCCGAACGATGACAAGACAGAAATGACAGTTCCACAGGAAGTTGTAAATTAACCTGTCATATTTAAAGACTATGGTGTACAGCTTGTTAAAATTAGAAATGACGTAACAACACACTCCATTGTGAAAATTATCATCTAAAATTCATTAAACTAGTTGTTGTAGTTAAAAATGTATTCACGTATACTGTAAGTGGAGTTAGTTAGGCAAACCACATTACACAAAAGTTTTGTATTCGAGAACTAAATTCAATAATCAAATCTTATTATCTAGAGATCTAGATTTAAAAAAGCAATTTTGTGTTGATTTAAAGTTATCGAATTTATTTAACTTATTGGTAGCTGTTGGAATTTGTGTAGGTAAGTGTGTAAGAAATCACAATGGGGGTGACTGAGGTGTAAAAATGTCTTAAATAATCTAGGGGAATGTATCATTAAGAAAGCACAAGCTCAAACTTAGGCGACTAATTCCTAAAGACCTCGCAGGCTGCCCGGATCCCTAAGGGTCCAAAAACCAAAACCGTAATAGGATGATGATAGTAGGGGCTGGGGGGTATGAGATGTCTGTGAGGAAATTAGTGAGAGAGGAACATGAGCGAGAACCAGAAAGAAAATTAGACTTTTGATTTTGGTTTTACTAAAGATGAGTGTTATATGTTGGTAATGAGAGATTGAATAGGTAGGATGAGAATAGCCATATGTCGAAATATGGTGGTGGGTTGTATGTAGATGAAAATTTGTATAATATAGATGTCTGTGGATGATGATATCAACAATTTATATGTATGTTATGAATAGATACAAGTGGTTAGTTGGCTGAAGATGACAAAAGGATTATTGTGACTAGTACCAGATAAATTATTATAAGTATGAACGTGAACGAAGCAGTAGAAGGGGGGTGAAAAGTGATATTGTAAATGTGTTAAGAAAAAAGTTGTCGATGGAGTGGTTGGAAGTCCCGATTGAACGAAACATGGCGGTTGACACAATTCGGACTTTTTTGTTTTTCTTTGATTATTTCTAGGTCCTCGTACAAGTCTAATTTTAAGAAGTCTTTCTGTGGGATGTTGTGAAGTAGAGCGACATCATCTGGGATATTCAACGTATGATTTATTGTTTGAGATGTAGAGAAAAGGTAGAGGTGTTCTCTCTTTTGGTGTGTTCAAGAGATCGAGAAGCAAGTGATCTACAAGTTCTTCCTATGTAAGTAGCATCACATTCATGTAATTGATGCTATCTTTGGAATTGGATAGAGATTGTTCTAAGTTGTTGGATACTTTAAAAAAAATTTGGATGTTGTCTACTGATCTTTTGATAATGTTCGAAATATCCCCAGATAGTCTATCTTCGTGAAAGGGTATAGAAGCATAATTAGGTTTGGTTGTCGAATCCCTAGGGAACGCAGCATGTCGTAAGACTTTAAGCTGTCTTTTATGAATGAGCTTGTCTATGATGTGTGGATCGTAACCGTTATTAAAGGCTATTTGACGAAGTATGTTTAATTCTTTATTGTAATTAGATTGTGACAAGGGAATGGTTTCAATGCGGTGTATGTAACTGTGAAAGGCGGCAAGTTTGTGTGACATAGGGTGGTTAGAGGATAGTGGTATGACATAGTCAGTCTGTGTCGGTTTCCTAAAGATACTGAAATCGAAGTGGTCATTTAATCTGGTAATAGCGAGGTCAAGAAAGTTAATTGATTGGGATGACTCTAACTCCATGGTGAATTTAATATTGGGGTGGATTTGATTAATTTTAGAAAGTAATAAATCAGCTGTATTTGAGTTACCTGAAATGATCAATAAGCAGTCATCAACATAACGATACCAATGGAGAATTTCAGTATTTTTCATGATATGTATGGATTCCAAATGATCCATAAAAATGTCAGCTAGTAGAGGAGATAGGCAACTACCCATGGCTAAACCATCAGGTTGTCTGTAATATTTATTGTTGAATACAAAGAAGTCTTTAGCTAGACAAAATTAAACTCAAAAAAAAAATTTTTTTTGCATCCCACATGTTGGGAATTTAAGTACCTTACCTTAGGGCATTATTCCTGTTGCCTTTTGCCCATCACAAGGCATTTTAAGTAAATATGCATCTGTAAAGCATACATTTTATATTTGAAGGGTTATTACCCATATATTTCTTTGGTGGCTCAGCTAGCATCCAGACTGTGAGTATAACCACTTGTTTTAAACCTTAGTCAGAATTTAAATATCAATTTTTACATTAATAAAATAGGTTATACTTACTTTTAGGTCTTACACTGATGATGATTTTGTAATAAAATCGAAAACGTTTTGTTCTGATGTAGCCCTTTAGGGATTTTAATAAATTTTATACCTTTTACAAAGGATTTATTCTAATTTTTGTGATTGATGGTATACAGCCAACTACAGGAAAACTTTTCTTTCCTTGTGGATTTTGAAAATTGTAATAATTGAATAATTGAATCAGTGGTAGAAATGGTAATGGAGCTTGCTCTTAGAAGAGAGTGTATCAGATTAATAGTTTCTTGTTTTGGGACTGAACTAAAAAGATTGCTAACATCAAATGAAAGCATGGTAATGTTGGGCCGAAGTTGGATTTGTTGGTTGGTGAAGTCAACCTGAACCTGACTGAACTAAAAAGATTGCTAACATCAAATGAAAGCATGGTAATGTTGGGCCGAAGTTGGATTTGTTGGAGATTGTCGACAAGATGACTTGTGTTTTTGACAGACAACCAAGGGGTGAAGTTCGTCATGTTGTTAATAAGATTTATAGACTACAATGTTCTGAATGTGATGCTACTTACATAGGAAGAACTTGTAGATCACTTGCTTCTCGCTCTCTTGAACACACCAAAGGAGCGAATACCTCTACCTTTTCTCAACATCTCAAACAAAAAAATCATACGTTGAATATCCCAGATGATGTCGCTCTACTCCACAACATCCCACAGAAAGACTTCTTAAAATTAGACTTGTACGAGGACCTAGAAATAATCAAAGAAAAACAAAAAAGTACGAATTGTGTCAACCGCCATGTTTCGTTCAATCGGGACTTCCAACCACTCCATCGACAACTTTTTTCTCAACACATTTACAATATCACTTTTCACCCCCCTTCTACTGCTTCGTTCACATTCACACTTATAATAATTTATCTAGTACTAGCCACAATAATCCTTTTGTCATCTTCAGCCATCTAACCACTTTTATCTATTCATAACATACATATAAATTACTGATATCATCATCCACAGACATCCACATTATACAAATTTTAATCTACATACAACCCACCATCATATTTTTACATATGGCTTTTCTCACCCTACCTATTCAATCTGTCATTACCAACATATAACACTCATCTTTAGTAAAATCAAATCAAAAGTCTAATTTTCTTTCTGGGTCTCGTTCATGTTCCTTTCTCACTAATTTGCTCACAGACATCTCATACCCCCTACTGTCATCATCCTATTACGGTTTTGGTTTTTGGACCCTTAGGGATCCGGGCAGCCTGCGAGGTCTTTAGGAATTAGTCGCCTAAGTTTGAGCTTGTGCTTTCTTAATGATACATCCCCCTAGATTATTTAAGACATTTTTACACCTCAGTCGCCCCCATTGTGATTTCTTACACACTTGCCTATACAAATTCCAACAGCAACCAATAAGTTAAATAAATTCGATAACTTTAAATCAACACAAAATTGCTTTTTTAAATCTTAAATCTCTTGATAATAAGATTTGATTAATGAATTTAGTTCTCAAATACAAAACTTTTGTGTAATGTGGTTTGTCTAACTAACTCCACTTACAGTATACGTGAATACATTTTTAACTACAACAACTAGTTTAATGAATTTTAAATGATAATTTTCACAATGGAGTGTGTTGTTACGTCATTTCTAATTGAACAAGCTGTACACCATAGTCTTTAAATATGACAGGTTAATTTTCAACTTCCTGTGAAACTGTCATTTCTGTCTTGTCATCGTTCGGAGGTCTCTATCCATTTCATTGTCACTTGCTGTCATACTTTCACCATGTGAACAAGTCAAATCCACAGCTCAGATGTTACCTGGGGCAGATTAGCAAAATATTTTGAACATCCACGCTTAATGTAGCATTTTAAACCAATATTTCCTTGATGGACTACTTTTACTGGGCTTTGACGCACATATTTTTGTTAAATAATATCTTGGTGGTTAGCATGTACATTGCACATGAGTATAACCTATAACTTTTCTTAACCGTAGTTAAAATTTCAATATCTTTGCATTATTTTACCAGGTTATATTCATTTTAGGTAAGTACTGATGATGACTGGTAAACCAATCGAAAACTAGTTATGTCATTTTGATGTAGCCCTTTTGAGGGATTTTAAATATACCTTTTATAAAGGATTTTACTGTTTTTGTATTACATAGTATACAGCCAACTACAGGAAAACTTTTTCCTTGTAGATTTTTTAAAGATATATTTCTTAGGCAATATGCCAAGTCGATCTTTCTTAAATATTAATAAAGATTCTTTATGTCAAGAATTTTTTCTCTCGGTGTGGAGATCTAGTTAATCTTCGTCAGGGACCAAATCAGTTATGCCTTTTCTAAATACCATTTCTAATCATAGACAATGAAGACTAATCATTACATACAGACAATGAAGAAGTAAAGAGAAGTAAGAAAGAATTTTTCCAGCAACAAGCCTTAACTACATTCTTAGCCGGACTAAAAGTGCCTTTAGAAATAACAATTCGATCCATGAGACTAACAAACCTAACAATACATCCAAGAAGAAAATAATATTCAATATTTGCAAAAATCGCAAAACTGTTCTTTATCAAATTCCAATAAATTTTCTGCCACTCCACATACGCAAAGATAAAATCCCATTCAACCTCCGCGTTGGCAACCTCAGTTACCAAAGCTCCAACAGCTATTCCCTAGGCAAAATCAAGTGCCTGTTCAACAACAAACACCTATACATAATACTCCAAAATGGCCAACATAAACTCCCAGATTTTCGCAAAGTCAACAGACCACTCAATTTGCACAATATTCTAGACAAAATTTACACTATTGCCACAAACCAGACCCATCTCAATCATATAGACGAACACCAATTAGTGTCGATTGATCGATTAATCGACCCCCAACCCAAAGAAATTTCGCATTATTATTTCGCATTATTTCGAAGACTACCATTATTATGAACAAGAAGGGTGCGATTATCAAGATTTCATAAACGACGACCTAAATTTTTCTCAACTTATAAAGGAAAAAGAAGAAAAGTAATAGAATTACATTCCTATTCCGAGAAAAGACAGCTCCCATACATCAAAATTCAAAATTCCTCGCCTTAACTTCTAATTGAGACATGAGCCACTAAATCTTTTCTTAATCCCGATATAACCCATAAATTTTACAAAACTGATATTAAATATGAACCATTTGTAGTTACTTCCATTTTCCAAAATCATTCGCAAGATTATTGTGTAGAAATTCCAATTTTTCCCGAATTTAACTCCATTAAAGCCCTAAAATTTTATCTTTTTAAATTCCATAAAACATTTGCTAACATTCACTAACCAAAGCAAGCACCACATGAAAACCACAGACCAAGTTCCAGTTTATACCAAGTTATATCGGTATCCTCACATCAACAAGGAAGAAGTACGTAAGTAAATCACTTCAATGCTAAATCAGAAAATCATCAGACCAAGCCAATCGCCGTGGTCATCCCCTATCTGGGTCGTCCCCACGAAACCAGATCATCATATGTGACCACTGACAGCCCATGGAGATGGAGGGCCATGGTCGTCCGTTGGGGTTTCAAAAGTTTTACATGGTGTGGACAGCCACACACATAACTCCTCAGAAGAAACCAGATGCTTCAGGAAAAATTAAATGACGAATAGTTGTTCACTACAGAAAAGTAAATGAGAAGACCATGAATAACCGATATCCGATCCCGAACATAACAGATATTTTGGACAAACTTGGACACTGCCAATACTTTTCCACCCTCGATCTTGCCAGCTGATTCCACCAAATTGAAATGGCCAAAGAAGATATTCAAAACTCGGCATAGATAGATAGATTTAGAAAGGTGGCTTTCTGGGCTATTCCACTGCAAACTTTTCAGATCTATTGTAGTCTTCTAGTCCTAGATAACATTCTCTAGCCTGACCCTTTTTAAAAAGTCTAATAGCTTCGAGACTGATCCTTCCATGTAGCTATTTGCCGTTGGATTTTGTTCTCCTAATCCAAAGAACCGCACATTTGCCACACTGTCATAATGGCATAAAATGTGCTCTGCTGTTTCTTCTTACAGGTGACAGAATCTGCACAGGTCATCATCTGCCAATCCCATCAGCTTTAAGTGCATATTCAGCTTACAGTGCCTTGTTAGCAGACCTACTATGGCTTTGACTGTTTTCCTGTCTTTGCTTATTAGGTCTGCCGTAAATTTTGGCGAATGTTCTGTAATGAACTGTTTCGCCTGTCTTTGACCTGGTGAATTCCTCCACCATTTCAAAGATTTGTGAGCTACCCACTTTCTTGTAGCCGTTCTTGTAACTGCATTTGCAACGCCGCAGAAGGGTTCCGGTCCAACGAATGGCATTTATGAGCCTTGTTTGGCCATTTCATCTGCTTTTTCATTGCCCTTATGACCCTCGTGCCCCGGTATCCAGGCTACCGTAACCTTGCTACGATCTCCTAGTTTATTTAGAGCACTCACACAATCCCATACTAGCTTAGAATTGACCTCTACAGAATTGAGTGCCTTAAGCGCTGCCTGACTATCTGTGAAGATGGCAACTGAACAGAACGTTCTTTCCTGCCTTTCTATTTCTTCCACGCAGTGATGGATTGCCATTATTTCCGCCTGGAAAACTGTGACCTCCTTTGATAGACTAACCGGGAACTGAATTCCTTGATTTGTCCCTACTATGCCGGCTCCCACACCTTCTGTTGTTTTTGAGCCATCAGTGTACCAGGTAGCAACAGCCTGTATGGGTACACCTTCCTTCCAGTCTTCCCTGCCTGGTATATTAATTTTGAACTTATTGTCAAAGCTATATCTCGTTGCGGTTGCATCGATAGGCCCCCATCACAATATCGGCTTTTAGCTCCTCGATTAGGTTTCTATTGTCAGCACAATGAATCTGGCTAATATGTGGCTGACCATGGATTAATTCGTGCATCATTGATCTGGCTTCGCCCTGCGCAAAGCTATGAAATAGTGGTAGATTCAGCAGGACTTCCAGCGCTGCCGTAGGAGTGGTTTTTATGGCCCCCGTAATACACAGGCATGCTACCCTTTGTGTATTACCTTGCAGCCTTATTGCTCCCACTTGCTGCGTTTTTGTCCATCACGTCACCGAACCGTAGGTTATCATGGGTCTAATAACCCTTGTGTATAACCATAGAGTCATTTTGGGGTTAAGCCCCCAAATTCTTACCACACATTCTTCTACATCTGCCCAAGGACATAGTAGCTTTTTGTGTGGTTTTTAGGATGTGAGTATTCCATGTAAATTGAAACAGACTGTACAGTGGCGACGCGTGACTTTTTCTGAAGTGTTACCAAAACCAGATGCAAAAAATCTTATTTAAAAAAATGAAGATATGGCTAAATGTATATATACACTCACCGGCACAAAATTCCGCCACCCAAAATTTTTGATTAAGTTTGACAATCTATAACTTTATTATTTGTACTTCGATTTTAAAGATTCTTGCACGAGTTTGTAGGTATATGTATTGATGTCAATTGCTATTGGGGGTGAATGTAAGCGTTGTTTTTTCTCCTAACTTTAAAAAATTCTGTGGAAAAATTGGAGGGCTAATTTTGTTTCATACTCCTTTTTTATTATCCTGGAGGTATCACTAAGGTCTTGTTTTTTTAATTATCTGAATATCTCTTTTCTTGTAAGAGCTGTAATAGTCCTGCCGCCAGGGGGGTACAACGGCATCCTTAATTCAGATGGACTTACCCAAGTTTTTTTTATGTATTTTGACCCGTAGAACACGAATTTTTTGGGTAACAGTTGATCAGCAGGTCGATAAGATTGTTAGAAACAAAGAACTTAAGGAATTACATAACAGCGATTTTTCGCAAAACAAAACATTTTTTTGTATTTTTTGGGTGATTCTCAGCAAAAATGGTCTTACAAGTTTTTTCGTAGGATGCATAGTTTTCGAAATAAACGCGGTTGAACTTTCAAAAAATCGAAAAAGTGCAATTTTTGAACCCAAATAACTTTTGACTAAAAAATAAAATAGCAATTCTGCTTACTGCATTTGAAAGTTCAAGTCAAATTATATCGGTTTTGATTATTTGCATTGCTATAAATTAAGTTTTTATTTGTTAAAGAAAGCCATAAACACATACTGTTTCCCGTGCCCAATGCATGCGTTTTAATGTACGTAATCTACGTAGAAATTGTCTGTATGCGCGCCTACTCGTTCGATTTCAAATGAGAAATGCATTGAAAACATCATTCAATCACTATGTGTTTATAGCAATAAATAAAATAATTTTTAGCAATGAAAGTAATCAAAACCGATAGAATTTGACTTGAACTTTCAAATGCGGTAAGCAGAATTGCTATTTTATTTTTCAATCAAAAGTTGTTTGGGTTCAAAAATTGCAATTTTTCGATTTCTTGAAATTTCAACCGCGTTTATGTCGAAAACTATGCATCCTACGAAAAAACTTGTATGTTTTGTGTTGCGAAAAATCGCTGTTATGTGATTCCTCAAGTTCTTTGTTTATAACAATCTTATCGACATCCGGATCGACTGTTACCCAAAAAATTCGTGTTCTACGGGTCAAAATACATGAAAAAAACTTGGGTAAGTCTATCTGAATTAAAGAGGCCGTTGTACCCCCACTGGCGACAGGACTATAATTAAAAACACTGCTTTGAAGGTTTATTTAATTAAAAATATCAAAAGCATTAAAATTAACAAAACAAAACAAATTTAACAACAAAACAAAACAATTCAATAGCGGTTATGTCCACCTCTTGCAGCAACGACTGCTCGCAATCTGTTTAGCATCTAATAAAGATGTGTTTCCCTTGCCTGGGTTATAGCCCGATATTCCTCTACCAGGGTCATAACTGTACCAAATTTTCTGGAGGCCTAGGATGACGGCAAATTGTTTTTTATTCATCCCATAAATGCTCAATATGAATGAGATCTGGGCTGCATGCGGGCATTGCGGGCCATTCTAATCTTATCAATCCAACCTCAATTGTATGAGTCAATCAGTGTTTTTATTTACAAAAAATGGTACAGCTCTTACAAGAAAAAGGATATTCGGATAATTCAAAAAACAAAATGTTGGTGATGCCTCCGGGAAAATATGACAGGCCTATGAAACAAAATCAGCTATTCCATTTTTCCACAGAATTTTTTAAAATTAGGAGAAAATACAACGCTTCTTTCACTCCTGTAAAATGACATGCAAGCAAAATTTTTTGTTAGCGGAATAATACCAAACAATATGAATACATGTACCTACAAACTGGTGTAAGAATCTTGAAAATCGGAGCACAAATAATAAAGTTATATTGTCAAACTTAATCAAAAATTTTGAGTGGCGGAATTTTGTGCCGGTGAGTGTAGCTTCAATAATATCATTTTGTATATCACTTGAAACTCTCGAAAAAACAGATGTTTCTAGATGTTGACAAAATTTTTCATCTTTTTTGGCAAATAATGTTAACAATTCCCTGTAATTGCCTGGATTGTCAGAGTGGTCGCACTCAAAATGACCACGAAACGCTAGTTCTTGTTTGGCCCAAAAACATACAGTATCTATTATAAGTGTGCTAAGGATATACCTATTATCTATTTTTTTAACAAACTCATTATGTTTAGCAATATTTGCTTTAAAAGCTTGGTTAAGAGAACTTTTGATTTTTGTTTTGCCAAACTGAATGAAATTGGGTATACATCTTACATGTAGGTAAGGAGAAATTTCATGTCTCCTTTTTAAAAATCTAACACTATTTAAATCGTGAACCTGGTCCACCCATTTTTCTGTAGAAACCAGATGACATGGCCAACAATACAATATATTTTTCTTGCAACCATAATATAACCAAGGATTTTCACTGTACAACTAAATTTAAAATATCGAACTACCTTTGTTGATTCCTTTTTTAAATTGTTTAAAATAGGTCTTTCATTTTTAACCTCATTTTTTTCTTCAAAATTATACAAGGAGAATTACTTTTCAAGTAGTTGATCGATTAAGAAGCGACACTCATCCATGGTTAACTGCACGCACATTTTTTATAGGTACTGTCACCAATTTTAAATCTGGTAACAACGCTACTGATACACAGCGCGCTTATGCCGTCGCTTCTTCAAAATTTTCAGTCACTAGCCTGTCCCGAGCGCCAGCGTGGGTATATAACCATTGTAACCAGAAATGAGTCTGGTAACACGGTAACAGAGTATAATAAAGTGCAACTGAGTCACATAAACTCGCCAATATTTTCGTGTCTACGAGTAGTTGGCTATTTACTGAGTTAGATACTATTACCACATAATATAATAATATATTTCTATTGGTAAAAATATTGGTAAATAGTGTTACGTTTTTTAGGAAATATTACGCGAATTGACTTTTAATTATTATTAAATAAATAAAAGACTTACTTGAAATTGTTTATTTATAACACTTACAATTAACACTTATTTAACAACAATATCTAATTTATTTTACACTTTCTAACATTTAATTTATTTACAAATACGACTTATCTACTTTAAAAATACATACATTTCAGCAACCCGATCAAACAATAAAACAATATATCGCGTCGAATATATTAACTGACTGCCTGCTGCTTAAAAATCATCCGCTTATATAGATACGGCTCTGCTTCGAGAACATTTGGAAGGCCTGATGCGGGTCCACGTCTATCATCGGGGAAACTTCTGGATTAGCGGAGACAATACTCGTCGATGACGTGTCGCTGTTGTTTGTTGACTACTAGGGGCAGGGCCGGCCTCAGTTAGAAATTCGTCACATTGCCCCCTCCTTAAAAGATGGTTCCTCCTGGAACCTTGTCAGGACTGGAACTGGATGCTGGTATCGGCAACTGGACCCTCTTTTACAACTCCCAGTTGTATAAAAGTGACAGGGGACGGTCTTCTTTCCGCACCAGTAACTATGCGGATTGCAACAGACTAACACCTGGACCTCGGTGTCTTGGAAAATTTCTTCTACCATATTTCGGATAACTCTCCAGTCTAATTGGCTGCATTCTAACTTTGGTATGGCTAACTTTTGCACGTCGGACTCCAACACGTGCTCTCTCAATTGAATTAATGCATCCCATACATCTTGGTAGGTAGGTTGGTCACGGACAGTGTCTTTTGTTACCAGATAGAATAGGTAACGTGATGCATCTTGGAGTTTCAATGCTTTGCCAGGAGCTGGCAGTTGGCATTGAAGTTCTGCAACTCGACCAAACTTCCTTCGGAAGGCGGATGCCAACCCTCGTGCGTCTTTGATACTGGCCGGGATGGTATGGGCCAGCGAATAGTCATCGGGAAGTGCGAGAAGATCTCGCTTTTCTTCAGTGGTAACACCATGTCTTGCTTTACCGGTACCTCCGTAGGCACCCATGAACTCTTCAAAGGTAAGGTCAGGTATTCCTCGAATTTGGTTGACTTCCACTTCTTCATCTACGTCGTGGTCTCCCTCGTACGGCGCCAACCGGTTATGGTGGACTATCATCGGCTTTCCCCTAGGAATCTTGCTTATTCGCTAGATAACGTCATTGATTTTCTTGACAATGAGGTACGGACCTTCCCAGAACTGCTGCAACTTGGGAGAACAACCTGTTCGCTTCTTTGGATTATAAAGCCAGACTTTGTCGCTCTCCTTGAAACATCCCCTCTCGGCTTGGATATCGTATCGTTTCTTCATTCGGTCGCTAGCGATCTGAAGATTAGAACGGACCAACTCATGTATATCGTCCATTCTTCCTCGTAATTCATTCACGTAATCCTCACCAGCAACATCTTCTCCAGGTCGACATCCAAACTCTAGATCACAGGGTAGACGCATCTCACGTCCAAATAGGACTTTTGCTGGTGTTTGGCCAGTTGATTCATTAACAGCAGATCTATAGGCCATTGCGAAGAACGGAAGGTACTGGTCCCAGTCTCGTTGATGATTGGACACCATCTTTGTCAAATACTTGCCAACTGTCCTATTCATACGCTCCACCATTCCATCCGATTGCGGGTGAAAGGCCGTGGTTCTTGTCTTCTTCATGCCTAGTTTATCACAAATTCCTTGAAATAGATCGCTCTCAAAGTTCCTTCCTTGGTCACTATGGATCTCCAGAGGTACTCCAAATCGGCTGATGCAGTCTTTGATTAACACATCTGCAATAGTGGCGGCCTTCTGGTCTGGAATTGCGAAGATCTCCACCCACTTCGTGAAGTAATCCATTACCACCAACATGTATTTGCATCCATTGTCACTTTCTGGAAATGGCCCGGCAATATCCAAAGCTATTCTTTCAAACGGACTTCCAACATTGTACGGTCTCATAGGAGCCTTTCTTTTCCGGTAGGGCCCGTTACTTGTAGCACAGGTAGTACATTTCTTACACCAGTCCTTCACATCGTCGGAACTCTTCATCCAATAAAATCGTTCCCGAATTCTCTGAAGGGTCTTCTTTACACCAAAATGCCCTCCTGATGGACTGTCGTGTAACTGACGAAGTACTTCGGCTACTCTGCTCTTTGGAATCACCAACTGTGTTCTCCTCACCGAACCATCATCATTTTCTATTACTCGTTTAAGCAAGCTGTCTTCCAAGATAAATGAGTCCCACTGGGCCCAATACGTCTTAACTGCTGAGCCTAGGCTTGATATTTCTTGCCAAGATGGTCGACGATTTTCTTCTTTCCATTTTCGAATCTTCTGTAAAACTGGATCTTTTTCTTGTTCTTCCTTGATCTTGGTAGGCGTCCACTCGTCGTTGACCACTGTTGTTCTTAGTACTGCTGCTTCCTTTGACTCTGTTTTGTTGCAATGGGAACATTCTGCTGGACACGGTCTTCTAGATAGAGAATCAGCGTTTCTGTGGCTAACTCCGGCCCGATGCTCGATCTTGAAATCATATTCTTGAAGTCGTTCAATCCATCTGGCTATCTGACCCTCTGGATTCTTAAACTGCATTAACCATTTAAGGGCGGCATGGTCGGTTCGGATTAGAAACTTCCTTCCGTAGAGGTATTGATAGAAGTGTTCCACTGATTTTACTACTGCTAGAAGTTCTCTTTTCGTGACGCAATAATTTCGTTCAGGTTTTGAAAGCACTTTACTAAAATATCCAAGGACTCGTTCCTGTCCTCCTTGGATCTGAGACAGCACTCCTCCAATTCCCACATTACTTGCATCCGTATCTAAGATGAACTCTCCTTCTGGTAGTGGATACCCTAATATTGGCGCTGTAATTAAATGCCTCTTCAAAGTTTCAAAGGCCGTTTGGCAGTCTCCATCCCAGCAATAATCTCTTGCTTCCTCTGTAAGTCGTGTTAATGGCTTAGCGATATCTGCAAACTTCTTAATGAACCTCCGGTAGTAAGTACATAGTCCCAGAAAACTTCTCACTTGATGTTTATCAGTTGGTTCAGGCCATTCCTTAATGGAATCGATTTTTCCTTTATCCACGGCCACTCCTTCTTTGCTGACTATATGACCTAAATAATTGACTTTTCTTTGAAATAACTGGCATTTCTTGGGATTTAACATTAACTGGGCAGCTTTAAGTCGATTAAAGACGTCTTCTAAATTCTTCAGGTGGTCTTCAAACGTCTCTCCCAAAACGATTATGTCGTCTAAATACACCAGGCACGTTTTCCAAGATAACCCTCTCAACACATTTTCCATAAGCCTCTCAAATGTCGCAGGAGCGTTACAGAGTCCAAACGGCATAACGTTGAATTCCCATAATCCAGATCCTGTCGTAAAGGCCGTCTTCTCTTTGTCCACTGGATCCATTTCTACCTGCCAATATCCAGACTTCAAGTCCAACGTAGAAAACAATTTACTTCCAGCTAATGTGTCCAACGTGTCGTCGATCCGAGGCAGAGGATAACTATCTTTCTTGGTAACATTGTTCAACAAACGGTAGTCCACACAGAACCTCGTAGTTCCATCTTTCTTCTTGACCAGGACCACCGGAGAGACCCATGGGCTCGTAGAAGTTTCACCCCGTCTTTCTTCATTTCTTGAACAATCCTTTCAGCTTCCTCTCTCTTCGCCTGTGGTAATCGTCGAGCTGATTGACGAATTGGCCTAGCGGTACCAGTGTCAATTTTATGTTTGACAACTGTCGTTCTTCCTGTCTTTCCTCTTTCGGTACGAATATGTCACGATATTGCCTAAGAAATTCCCTTAATTTCCTTTTCTCCACTTGATTCAGAGATTGGCCTGCAACTGCAACCATTTGGTCGAACTTGTCGTTGGAATTATCTGATGTTGTTGTCTGACGGATTATGGACGTCACGGGTACACAAGTTCCTACTTTTGTCTCCTTCTTGATGGTCACCGGGTAGTCATTGACATTAATCAATCTCACGGGAATTTCTTTAGCAGAAGTAACCAATTCCTTTCCAATTATGATCCCTCGGCCAACATCCTCGTCGTGGTTCCATGGCTCCATCATAACAGGTGTTCCTTCTTCTACAGTTCCCTGTAGCCGCGCTACGATGATCGTTTCACTCCTCGCAGGCACAACTGTATCTTCTTTAATGGCTGCTAGCACAGTTCTGTCATCATGTGGATGAAGAAATACCTCCTCGTTGCCAACTTTGATTACCCTATTCTTAAAATCCAATTGAAATCCATGCAAATTCATTACGTCCATTCCTAATATAACATCTTCTTCGATGTCTGCAACTATGACAGTATGGACGAACTTTTCTGCTCCAATCCCTAATTGTATCTGGATTTCTCCATGGGTGTTGGCGTTTTCACCTGTGGCAGTCCGCAGTCGCAACCTCGTTGGTAAGAGTTTCTTACGGCTGTTTAAAACTGACGGTCGTATAATGGTCCTGGTCGCTCCGGTATCCACCAACAATGTGTACTTTTTACCATTTATTTCTCCATCCACATATACACTATCTTCACGACATTTCAAAGAAGCTATTAGTATGAGAGGGTCTTTGGAAAAGTTGCGGGTCGAAGCTGCCCCCCTAAGGCCGACCCGTTCTAGTTTTCCTGCTGGTGAGTCTCTTGACTGTTATTGTACCTAGGGTACTTACATGAACTCCGTACGTGTCCCATTTCCCCACAATTCCAGCACCTTATGGTCTTTGTTTTCTTGTATGAAATGCCCTTTATCATATTGACAATCTGGTCCAGTTTGTCTTCATCCTCTTCCTCTTTCACAGTCCTAACTTTACTGTACCCGCCAGATGCCTGGGTAGCTGATTCGTATTCGAGGGCGGCAGACAAGACATCAACCAGCGTCTTGTGACGAGCTAATCGCAGTGTTCTTTGCATTTCATGATCACGAAGGCCATCAATGAATGTTTGAACAGCCAACTTTTCCATCATGTCTTCGGGAGCTGTTGGATATGCATACCGTACTAACCTGGCAATATCGACCTCGTATTCTTGAAGAGCTTCATCTTTCTTTTGTCTTCGATTTTTAAACTGCGACTGATAGACATGCTCTAAATGTTCGTGCCCGTATCGCATATTCAGTCTCTTTTTAAGCTGCTCGAAGTCATCTGTCTCCTCTACGGCTATGGTCTGGAGGACATCCAAAGCGTCGCCTCGAAGAGCAATAGTGAGGTTTACAGCCTTTTCTTTTTCGGACCATCCGTTCGCTCTGGCCGCCGATTCGAACTGTTTCATGTAGTTGTTCCATGATGACTTTCCGTCGAAATTTGGCAGCTTAACACGAGCATGACCCACACTCCCTTCAGCTATCGACCGTGGCTCCAATTTGTATTTGGTTTCATCATCTTTAATATCTGTTAAGATGGGTTCCATCCCTTTGTCTACTTTTTCCGTTTCCTCCATTTTCTTTTCTATTTCCTTGATCTTTTCTTCAAAAGTAGATTTTATGGACGATATCTTGTCGTCAAAATCCGAAGTGACCCTAGAGATCTCGTTAGTCATTTTGCTGTCAAGGGATGAAATATCACCCGAAACTTTCTTCTCTAACGATGCAATGTCTGTCGAAACTTTCAAAACATCCGAGGAAACTTGGGAAATTTCACCAGAAACCTTTTTCTCTAACGATGTGATCTCTGTTGAAACTTTGTTCTCCAGCGATGTAATGTCTGTCGAAACTTGGGAGATTTCACTAGAAACTTTGCTCTCTAACGATGTAATGTCTGTCTAAACTTTAGAAACATCGGAGGACACTTTAGAAACATCGGAGGAAACTTTCGAAATCGACGAGATCACAGCAGCATGCTTGTCTTCAAACAAATAGGTTTCTGGATCTTGACCCTCTTCTTGAAGAGCGTTCTTTAGACGTTCGACTAGATCAGCCTTTTTCCCAGTAGTGTCCATGTCTCTCTCTTCTAACTGGTTGCGGAGCTCCTTAACGATCAATTCAGTGATTTTCTTATGTTGTGAAGACATTGTCACACACTTTATTTATTACGATTTATATTTTATTTATTTTTAAAAGTTCCACACTCTATTTAAACCGAAAATTTACGTTAAATTTATGTATTTCAAGTATCCTCACTTCTGCACCATTTTGTTACGTTTTTTAGGAAATATTACGTGAATTGACTTTTAATTATTATTAAATAAATAAAAGACTTACTTGAAATTGTTTATTTATAACACTTACAATTAACACTTATTTAACAACAATATCTAATTTATTTTACACTTTCTAACATTTAATTTATTTACAAATACGACTTATCTACTTTAAAAATACATACATTTCAGCAACCCGATCAAACAATAAAACAATATATCGCGTCGAATATATTAACTGACTGCCTGCTGCTTAAAAATCATCCGCTTATATAGATACGGCTCTGCTTCGAGAACATTTGGAAGGCCTGAGGCGGGTCCACGTCTATCATCGGGGAAACTTCTGGATTAGCGGAGACAATACTCGTCGATGACGTGTCGCTGTTGTTTGTTGACTACTAGGGGCAGGGCCGGCCTCAGTTAGAAATTCGTCACAATAGAATTATTCATCGTCATAAAATATTTATTTGCAAGATTTTAACTGTTACCAATGGTAACAGTGGTTACATGGACGCTTCGCCAGTGAGACTGTATGACTTGTACACACTTCTAAATAGGTCAAACCGGCAAACAGGTGTATGTTCTCAAAGAAATCGAAAGTGTGTAAAATTTTTTTTAATAATCAGCTAGGTACTTTCAACACATAACGTGCCATCATCAGAGCTTCCTAAAAGGACATTTAAGATAAGAGATTTTTTATAAACAATAGATTGAAAAAACTTACGTTCTCTTATAAAACCTTCATAGAAGAACAATTGTTAAAATTCACATGATAAATCATGGATACTGGGCAAAAGCCACAGATATCGGGTATAAAACCCTTAAAATTAACAGTTTATCACATCTAAATTCTATTTTAGTTAAAAATTACAACATGGCTGCGTCAAACCATTGTGAGTTCACGTGAACAGCTGAGCATTGCATTCATTAAAATGATAAAGAAGGAACCACTATCTTATGCGCCCTCTATATTGGTATGTAAATAATAATTAAAAATTAATTAAATTGAAAATGGCTAAAAAGCCACGTATTGGTTAAATGAATTCTAAGTGAAGATACTAAATTTTAAAGTTACATTTTCAAAATTACAATTATTAATATTGAAGTGAAATGTTAACGTGTATGTAAGTTATCAAAATCCTTTTAAAAACAATCCGTTATGGTTTGACCAAGTGTGGAAGAAGTTAGATGAAAACAAACCAAGGAGAAGTCTCATTTGTCAGGTTCAGAGTTCGAAAGCTGTTATTTTATAAAATTAACAATTTTACCAATAGATTAAGTCAAATCTCAAATATTTTACTTATATGTAATCAATGAAAGAAAACTCAAGAATACCGAAAAAGTAATGTTCAAAAAACCTACAGCAATTGTTGGGTATACTGTATACTAAACCAAAATTATTAAAGAAATTTCTTAAAGATAGGATCAAATTTACAATTTAATTGTATCTGAGTGTTAACACAGTTTTGAGGATTTCTTTTCATTTCTCTACTTATTTCTAGATCTTCTAGTAGATCCATTTTAGTATAGTTATTATTAGGTATGCTATGTAGGATCCTACTATCTCTTTGGGGACTAAACCTGTGTTTCGATGCATGCAAATGATGACCAAAGCTAGATTTATCGATCTTTGAAAGATGTTCTTTAATACGTGTATCCAACGGTCGCATCATTCTACCCACGTAGGTCACAGGGCAGTCACCACATGACAATTTATATATGCCACTTTTAGAAGTTTTTTAATTATGTCTTTAGTATGAGAAAAAATAGACCTGATGTTTTCTTTACATTTAAATGAGAGTTTTAAGTTAGGAATGTTATTTAAGATTTTGGCTGTATTGTCTGAAGGATAACCTATGTATGATATAGATCTATACATAACTGCTGAATTGGAATTGTCAGGAGCAGCATTATAAGCTAGAGATATGTTCCTTTTATTCCTTTATTAGTTGAGTATGTTGTCAACCAAAGTAGGGGAGTAACCATTAATATGCAAGTTGTTTAATAACATCTAATTCAGAAAAAATTTGTGTCTGATAATGGTAAGCTAAGTAAACGGTGGATATAGCAATAAAAAGAAGCCATCTTCTGTTGAAAAGGATGATTAGAAGATCTAGGGATAGTGTGGTCAGTCTGAGTTGGTTTTCTAAAGACTGAAAAACTTAATTTGTTCTCTATTCTAGTCAATGTTAGGTCTAGAAAATTAATAGAATTGTTAGACTGTGTTTCTAAAGTGAATGTTATGGCTGGATGTAAATTATTGAGCGAAACTAGAAAATTTTCTGCATCAGAGGAATTTCCATCTATAATAGCTAACACATCATCCACATATCTGAACCAATACAAGAGTTTTTGTAAAGGATTATGATTTGAAGAATGATTGTCAAAGATATTACACTCAAGGTTATTTAGGAACAAATCTGCTAGCAAGGGTGATAAGGGATTTCCCATTGCAAGGCCTTGTGCCTGTCTATAGATAATATTGTTAAAAGAAAAGAAATCTTGTGATAAACATTATTTAAATAAACCCAATATGTGGGAAATTGTACCTCTATTAGTGTTACTGTTAATAAGTAAATTCTCCACTATAGGAATGTTTTCATCTCTTGGTACGTTCGTAAACAAATTACTTACATCGAAAGAAACTAGAAAGAAGTCTCTGGGTAAATTTAAAACTGACAATTTATTTACTAGATCAGTAGAATTTTTAACAGAATAATTAGGTTGCAAAGATATTGAAGATTGTAAAATAGTATTAATGAATTTAGACAATGTAACAACTGGAGTGTTATAAAAACTAACCACTGGTCTCATAGGAACATTTGGTTTATGAATCTTTGGTAAACCGTATAGTCATGGTATTTGAGGATTTGACAAAATGAAGGTTTTTTCTTTCATCTTATGTACTAGAAGGAAATCTTTATGTTTAGATAAGGTAGCTTTTATGTTGGTAACTAATTTATTTAAAGGACTTCTATCTAAAACGTCAAAGTTGTTATTTCTTAAGAATTCTTCAGTTTTTGAATGTAATCACTATGATGCATGATAATGAGGCAGTTACCTTTATCAGCTTTAGTAACGATAAGGTTATTAATATTCAATTTGGTAGATATTTGTCTAATCAAATGTAGTTGTTTAAAACATTTGATTTTAATGTTATTGCCATTATTATTAAATTTGTTAAGATATTTTTGTAAAGAAAGGAAACAATTACTTTTCAAGTTGGTTTTAAAAATGTAGTCTAAAGGTAAACTTTCTATAACCGTGTCTATGTCAACTGAAAATTCTTCAACCATTTTATTGTTAAATGGTACTAAAGTAGAGAATTTTAATCCGTTAGACAAAAAATCAAGTTCTTTATTAGAAAAGGAGCAATTTGATAAGTTGACTGTACGTTTGTGAAATCTAAACCTAAAGGAACCCATCAATCTATCAGTGTTTTGACTATTACTATTATGATTATTTTTCTTATTTAACAAATTGTGTAATTTATTGTTTAATCTATTGAATTTAGAATGTTTAATGTACTCTAGATTGTCTAAATGATTAGCTATGGAATCTCTGAAATTATCAAATGACACCTCTCTTACAATGTTATCATAAAGTATTTTAAGCTGAACATTAATCTTATCTAATTGAGCATGATGTTTACATAGTTCATTTTGAAGACATTTCCTTTCTGTTTGTATTTTAAAGTTTAAAGTAGCAGTGAAAGGTACCTTACATTTTGCAAAAGTTGGTGTTACTTTGAATTTGATGCATTTGTGAATGAACCAGATGTCGATGTTCAACAATTCTCTCTTCTTTGACAGTCTAAGGTATTTATTAAAGTCGACTACCATACTGTAGATAATGAATTGAAACAGACTGTATGACTTGTACACACTTCTAAATAGGTCAAACCGGCAAACAGGTGTATGTTCTCAAAGAAATTGTAAAAAAGTGTGTAAAAAATTTTTGAAGATATTCTTCTTTAGCGGCGAATCGATTGAGGGTAAAATTGTACATAAATCTGCGCGCCTGCGCACACTGACAGTATGTAGTTCTGACAGTATGTAGTTCATTGTTAATCTTTCAAGATAGGTATGTATGTATCTGTAACAGTGCAAATAAGTCATTAAAAGAATATATTAGTGTTTTTAGGAAATGTATTATTTATTATAATTCTTGTGTTTTTGGATTTGTGTTTCTCTGTAGTAAAATAATAAAATATTAGGTAAGCATAACATTTTTACACTATATGTCGCCGTGTTGTGTAATTATATCCGAAACTTACATGTCAATTTCTAGGGCCTCGATGGAGTAGTGGATAATGCGTTAGCAATACACCTGTTTGTTTGCCGGTTTGACCTATTTAGAAGTGTTTACAAGTCATACAGTATGTTTCAATTCATTATCTACAGTATGGTAGTCGACTTTAATAAATACCTTAGACTGTCAAAGAAGAGAGAATTGTTGAACATCGACATCTGGTTCATTCACAAATGCATCAAATTCAAAGTAACACCAACTTTTGCAAAATTTAAGGTACCTTTCGCTGCTACTTTAAACTTTAAATCACAAACAGAAAAGAAAATTTCTTCAAAATGAACTATGTAAACATCATGCTCAATTAGATAAGATTAATGTTCAGCTTAAAATACTTTATGATAACATTGTAAGAGAGGTGTCATTTGATA
Organism: Diabrotica virgifera virgifera; assembly: GCF_917563875.1. Classification (NCBI taxonomy): domain Eukaryota; kingdom Metazoa; phylum Arthropoda; class Insecta; order Coleoptera; family Chrysomelidae; genus Diabrotica; species Diabrotica virgifera. The sequence goes on from NC_065444.1 coordinate 137,348,284, forward strand.
ATTTCAGATATTCCATAGCTAATCATTTAGACAATCTAGAGTACATTAAACATTCTAAATTCAATAGATTAAACAATAAATTACACAATTTGTTAAATAAGAAAAATAATCATAATAGTAATAGTCAAAACACTGATAGATTGATGGGTTCCTTTAGGTTTAGATTTCACAAACGTACAGTCAACTTATCAAATTGCTCCTTTTCTAATAAAGAACTTGATTTCTTGTCTAACGGATTAAAATTCTCTACTTTAGTACCATTTAACAATAAAATGGTTGAAGAATTTTCAGTTGACATAGACACGGTTATAGAAAGTTTACCTTTAGACTACATTTCTAAAACCAACTTGAAAAGTAATTGTTTCCTTTCTTTACAAAAAGGTCTTAACAAATTTAATAATAATGTCAATAACATTAAAATCAAATGTTTTAAACAACTACATTTGATTAGACAAATATCTACCAAATTGAATATTAATAACCTTATCGTTACTAAAGCTGATTAAGGTAACTGCCTCATTATCATGCATCATAGTGATTACATTCAAAAAACTGAAGAATTTTTAAGAAATAACAACTTTGACGTTTTAGATAGAAGTCCTTTAAATAAATTAGTTACCAACTTAAAAGCTACCTTATCTAAACATAAAGATTTCCTTCTAGTACATAAGATGAAAGAAAAAACCTTCATTTTGTCAAATCCTCAAATACCAAGACTATATGGTTTACCAAAGATTCATAAACTAAATGTTCCTATGAGACCAGTGGTTAGTTTTTATAACACTCCAGTTGTTACATTGTCTAAATTCATTAATACTATTTTACAATTTTCAATATCTTTGCAACCTAATTATTCTGTTAAAAATTCTACTGATCTAGTAAATAAATTGTCAGTTTTAAATGTACCCAGAGACTTCTTTCTAGTTCCTTTCGATGTAAGTAATTTGTTTACGAACGTACCAAGAGATGAAACCATTCCTATAGTGGAGAATTTACTTATTAACATTAACACTAATAGAGGTACAATTTCCCACATATTGGGTTTACTTAAATTATGTTTATCACAAGATTTCTTTTCTTTTAACAATATTATTTATAGGCAGGCACAAGGCCTTGCAATGGGAAATCCCTTATCACCATTACTAGCAGATTTGTTCCTAAATAACCTTGAGTGTAATATCTTTGACAATCATTCTTCAAATCATAATCCTTTACAAAAGATCTTGTATTGGTTCAGATATGTGGATGATGTGTTAGCTATTATAGATGGAAATTCCTCTGATGCAGAAAATATTCTAGTTTCGCTCAATAATTTACATCCAGCCATAACATTCACTTTAGAAACAGAGTCTAACAATTCTATTAATTTTCTAGACCTAACATTGACTATAATAGAGAACAAATTAAGTATTTCAGTCTTTAGAAAACCAACTTAGACTGACCACACTATCCCTAGATCTTCTAATCATCCTTTTCAACAGAAGATGGCTTCTTTTTATTGCTATATCCACCGTTTACTTAGCTTACCATTATCAGACACAAATTTTACTTCTGAATTAGATATTATTAAACAACTTGCATATAGTAATGGTTACTCCCCTACTTTGATTGACAACATACTCAACAAATTAAGGAATAAAAGGAACAGATCTCTAGCTTATAATGCTGCTCCTGACAATTCCAATTCAGCAGTTATGTATAGATCTATATCATACATAGGTTATCCTTCAGACAATACAGCCAAAATCTTAAATAACATTCCTAACTTAAAACTCTCATTTAAATGTAAAGAAAACATCAGGTCTATTTTTTCTCATACTAAAGACAGAATTAAAAAAACTTCTAAAAGTGGCATATATAAATTGTCATGTGGTGACTGCCCTGTGACCTACGTGGGTAGAACGATGCGACCGTTGGATACACGTATTAAAGAACATCTTTCAAATATCGATAAATCTAACTTTGGTCATCATTTGCATGCATCGAAACACAGCTTAATCCCCAAAGAGATAGTAGGATCCTACATAGCATACCTAATAATAACTATACTAAAATGAATCTACTAGAAGATCTAGAAATAAGTAGAGAAATGAAAAGAAATCCTCAAAACTGTGTTAACACTCAGATACAATTAAATTGTAAATTTGATCCTATCTTTAAGAAAATTCTTTAATAATTTTGGTTTAGTATACAGTATACCCAACAATTGCTGTAGGTTTTTTGAACATTACTTTTTCGGTATTCTTGAGTTTTCTTTCATTGATTACATTACATATAACTAAAATATTTGAGATTTGACTTAATCTATTGGTAAAATTGTTAATTTTAATTATTAATTTTAATAACAGCTTTCGAACTCTGTACCTGACAAATGAGACTTCTTCTTGGTTTGTTTTCATCTAACTTTTTCCACACTTGGTCAAACCATAACGGTTTGTTTTTAAAAGAATTTTGATAACTTACATACACGTTAACATTTCACTTCAATATTAATAATTGTAATTTTGAAAATTTAACTTTAAAATTTAGTATCTTCACTTAGAATTCATTTAACCAACACATGGCTTTTTAGCCATTTTCAATTTAATTAATTTTTAATTATTATTTACATACCAATATAGAGGGCGCATAAGATAGTGGTTCCTTCTTTATCATTTTAATGAATGACAGTTCTCAGCTGTTCACGTGAACTCACAATGGTTTGACGCAGCCATATTGTAATTTTAAACTAAAATAGAATTTAGATGTGAGAAACTTTTAATTTTAAGGGTTTTATACCCGATATCTGTGGCTTTTGCCCAGTATCCATGATTTATCATGTGAATTTTAACAATTGTTCTTCTATGAAGGTTTTATAAGAGAACGTAAGTTTTTTCAATCTTTTGTTTATAAAAAATCTCTTATCTTAAATGTCCTTTTAGGAAGCTCTGATGATGGCACGTTATGTGTTGAAAGTACCTAGCTGATTATTAAAAAAAATTTTACACACTTTCGATTTCTTTGAGAACATACACCTGTTTGCCGGTTTGACCTATTCCATGTAAGTCTATGATCAAAATAAACCCCAAGGTATTTTGTTTCTTTGGCAAATGAAATCTCTTTTCCTCCCAGCACCAGTGGTTTTAGGCCTTGTAGTGCTGTCTTTTTGGTGAAGTTGACGATTTGTGTTTTCTGAGCATTGACTAACAGTCTCTCTTGTTTACACCAGTCGTCAACTATATTTAGGGCTGCTTGCATTCTTTCAGACACCACCTGGACAAACCTGCCCTTGACAACGATTTCTATATCGTCAGCGTATCCTAGACAGTAAAAGTCTTCTGTGGACAGATTTTTGAGAAGATCATCTTCAAGGTTGCCCAAAGTAGAGGTGAAAGAACTCCTCCCTGTGGACAGCATTCCCCTACTCTTGCTTTGATGGTTGCTTTACCTAGAGTGGATATTACTATACTATTCTCCAGGGATGTCCTTATCCACCTGCAAATTACCGCAGGTGCGCCTCGTCTACTCATAGCCCCTATCAAAGAGCTGGTAGTAACATTATTAAATGCCTCTTCAATATCTAAAAAAGCGGTCATTGCTATCTCTTTGTCCTCCATTGACTTTGAGATAAGCCTATTTTGATCATCCAATGCAGAGTCCGTAGATTTACCAGGTTGGTATGCATATTGACGATTGCTTAGAGGACTATCTTTTAGCACTTCGTCCCTGATGTATCTATCCAGAAGCCTTTCTAGCGTTTTTAATAGAAAAGAGGATAGCCTTATTGGTCTATATGACTTTGGTGTTAAGTCTGATACTTTACCTACTTTAGGCAAGTATACAACTTTAACCTTTTGCCATATTTCCGGTATGACCCCCATGCTAAACAGCCTTTGAGGAGCTTGCATAGGTGTGGTATCAATACCTCTAATCCCATATGCAACAGTATCGGATATATATGCCATCTGTCCCAGGAGACTTATATGGCCGAAATTTATTTATAGCCCATCTAATTCTGTTCGGTCTTGTGATTGCTGTGGCTATTTTCCAATCTATAGATCTTGGCCTAGTCAGCCTTTGGTCTATGTTGGCTCGCCTATCTGCATTATTCAGAATTGTTGAGCCCGGAAAGTGCGTGTTTATCAGTTCTATAAGACTTTCTTCTTTGGTGTTCGTAAATTTGCCATTAGCTTTCTTTAGGAAACCTACTTCTTTAGTTGTAGCACCATCCTTTGCCAGGACATTATGGATTCGAGAACAGGCCGGGATATCTGTAATCTCCTCGCAAAACTCTCTCCATGAATTCCTTTTAGCTTTCCGAATTTCTTTATTGTATAGCGTTAGCTTATACCTGTAGGCATCCCAATCTTGGTTACTTTTGGCATTGTTAAATAGGCTTCGGACTTCCGACGTCATCCTCTTTAAACCGTTGTTCCACCAGACTGTATTGCTGCCCGTATTTTTCCTTGTTTTTTCTGGACAGTTTTCCTGGTAAGCCGCCATAATATCTTCGCTTACTGTTTCTGCTGCCGAATCTATATCATCTGCGCCCTTAAACAAGGTCATACTTTCCCCGAGATTTTTGCTGAGGGACTCCCTATATCCTACCCAGTTTGTATCTCTAGGATTTCTGTATTTAATTTCTGATGGAAATATATCTAGGTTAAATCGTATATGTCTGTGATCCGAACATGAGGGTTCATCATACACACCCCAATTTGTTAGTATATCACTTATCTTGCTTGTGCAGAGTGTTAAATCTAACACTTATTTGCGTGTCTTAGTGACAAAGTCGGTTTGTTTCCTATATTGGATATAACCAAGCCTTCAGATAAGATAAAATTCAAAATAGACTCACCCCTTGCGTTGATGTTTGTGCTGCCCCATATGGTGTGGTGAGCGTTGGCATCACATCCTATAATGAGCTGTAATCCTTTTCCTAGACAATATGCAACTATGTCGCTTATAATGCTTGGTGGACAGAGAGCCTCATCACCGAGAAAGTAAGCTGAACAAATCACCAGTTTCTTTTCTCCTATTTCCGTGGTTATAGTAAGAATACCTGTAACAATATCATCGGTGCCGAGCATCGGGATTAGTGTACAATCTACTCTATTACTGTGAATTATACACGACCTTGGCCTTATAAAAGAATACGTTGTCGTGATGGGGTAGTTACTCTGAGAAGAGGGTTGGTTGTTAGGAATACACTATTTGTCCATACTTTATTTATTGAACACTACTAATTATTATCAGTAACAAGTTGGTGTGCTTAAAGTAGAACCATCTACGAGTGCATCTGAATTAAGAATGATATTTAATTAAAGAATCAATTAGAATGAATCACGGTGCCTTCATGTATCAGTATATAAACAAACTTGTAACATGTAGTTTGTTTATAGTGCCGACTCAGCTTGACCATGACAACGAAAATATGAATTAGTTGACTATGCATTATTGTCGACTGGTGCTTCTAACAAATCTAGGTCACCTACTAAAATGTAAACAAATGTTTATGTTTTGGTTTTGTTTCTAGTACATTTAAGAGTTAAATGAATATGTCTTGAACTCAATTTTGGATGTTGATAAACCTTTACATCCATCCCCTTCGGGAAATTTTCTGACTACATGCAAGGAAGAAAATTGTTGTGCTCCACCAACTGATTACTTTAAAAGATTTATACAAATATATACAAATACAAAATACAAATATAATATATACAAATATACAGCTTATTACCCTATAACAAAAATTGCCATCAAACATCGTCTATCCTTACTTATTACTTCCTTATATCTCGCGAAATTCTATACTCAGAAATTGTATTTTATACTTTACTTTAATTTCAGAGGTTTAAAAAAAAATTACAACTCCTACATTTGAACTTACTTGTTAATTCTACTTCTTTCACTTTTAAAATAAATATTTGATTTTCTGACATTTTACATATTCTTCAATTAAAAAAAAATTCTCCGTTTTCTTCCTCTTCTTCTTGACTGGTACTTTACTAATACATATTTTCATTTTCTTTATACTTAGTACTTTCTTCATAGTGTACTATTAAACATATTTCTTCTTCTTCATATTTCTTCATTAAACTCGTATTTACTTCACATATTCTTTCTTTTCTAACCCTTACCTACTCGGCGGGTTTTTCGCAGCTTTAAATCCTTGTATTTGCTTCCGGTCCTTTCTCCACATCCTTAGTCGTGGGAAGGTTTGTTCCAAAAAGACAAAATGGATAGTTGTGCGCTTAAAAAAAATCTTCTACATTTTGCATCCCTAAATTCCTGTCTGATCCGAACTGCTCAGTCTTGATGAGAGTCGGTTAGCTTCAAAACATGAAATGAGCATGCTAAAATCTTCTGATATTCATTTTGTACCTTTTTCCTTGACAAGAGTGTGTTTTTTCTGAATTGTCTTTAATTAATTATGCTTCTAATAAATTTTAAAAAAATCAATTGTCTACTTAATTCATCATAAAACATTAAAAAAAAATCATATTTATACTAAAATTCAACCGATACTAAAAACTTGAAATCAATAATCTTATTGTCGGTATAAAAACTTCAACATTCAATAAAAATTCGAAAGAAAGTGGTAATAAAAATAGACTATATTTTATTTAAAAAAATCACGAAAAATCTATTTACCTATCATTATTCTATCTAGCTAGGACTATTCTTTTTCAATCCTATCTATCTATCTAACATCTAACACCTATCTATCTAGCATCTATCTATCTAGGGTTAGTTTTCTTAGCTAGGGCCCTATACTACGTGCACGTACTACCTATAAAATTTACCTAAAAATTACGAACGAGAAAAACTTATGAATAAACGCTCAATAAATAATGTGAATTTTTGCTATCTACTAAATAATAGTTTTTTCTCACTTAGTTCGCGCAATTAGTCACTTTATATACCGTCACAACGAAAAAGTCTCTATTTCTCTGATTGAAATACAGTCTTACATGACCTCATTTGACTTAAATAAGTATATTAGCATTATAGAAATTTAAAGTTAGTTTACATAATAAAAATTTAAAGTAACTTTATATTATATTAATTGTCTCTATGTTACCTGAAGCAATACAAAGTATTCTTCTTAAATAGTACTTTTTACTGTACAAATGTCTCTTCAATTATTCGGTTTTCCATATCTTTGTCATTAAATCTTCTTTACATTAATCTTAATAACATGACTTTCATTATGATAACTTTTAAGTCTTATTTGTCAATCTTCTTTTGTCCTTTTTCCTCCAATGGGATTTTCTTGTTAATATATAAACTTCCTTAGGTCATCATAACTTATATGTCTTTATTTTTCTTCTTACATCATTACTTTTACATCATTTTCTTACATCATTTCTTCATAAATTCATTGTATAAAAATTCTTGTATATCCTTGTATACAGGGTGTTTCATTAATAATTGTCCATATAGTAACTGGAGAAACCTTAGCCCAAAATACGAAGATTTAACCTAAAACACTTAAATACAATGTGGTTCCTTACTGAGTTACAGGGTGTTTTATCTAAAGATTTTAAAATTATTTTTGCTCAGCATTTTAAAACTATTCGACATATCCTTTTCATACTTGGCAGAAAGTGTGGGTACTGTACATTCAACGAAATTATGATAAACAAACGTTTCTAGCTACTATCAGAGGCGTAGGACAGGGGATGGTGAATGGTTGACCCTTGTCAAATTCTACGCCACTGGAGAAATTACTATTTTAGTGTCATTTTTCGATTTACCAATACTTTCTACGTAAATAATATACTCTTCATTGGTAACGATAAAGTCAGTAGTTTTCGAGATATTTGAAGTTAAATATGAAACGGCACAGTTATTTTGATTAATTTATTTATATGATTCATATGATTAAAATTTAAAAATTATTTGTACCCAGTACTTTAAAAATATCTGGCGTATCCTTATCATACTTGGCAGAAAGTGTAGGTACTGCACACCCTACTAAATTAAGACAAATAAACGTTTCTAGCTACTACCAGAGGCGTACGACAGAGGATAGTGGCTGGATGACCCTTCCCAAATTCTACGTCACTGACGAAATTGCTATTTTAGTGTAATTTTTTGATTTTCCAATACTTTTTATGTAAATAATATACTCTTCATTCGTAACGATAAAATGATTAGTTTTCGAGATATTAGAAATTAAAAATAAAGCGACACAATACATTAATCAAAATAACTGTGTCGTTTCATTTTTAACTTCAAAGGTCTCGAAAACTAATGACTTTATCGTTACGAATGAAGAGTATATTATTTTCATAGAAAGTATTGGAAAATCCAAAAATTGAACTAAAATAGCAATTTCGCCAGTGGCGTAGAATTTGGAAAGGGTCAACCATTCATTTTACCCCGTCGTACGCCTCTGATGATAGCCAGAAACGTTTGTTCAACATAATTTAGTAGTTTGTACAGTACCTATACTTCCTGCCACGTATGAAAAGGATACGTCAAGTAGTTTTAAAATGCTGAGCAAAAATAATTTTTAAATTTTTAGATAAAACACCCTGTAACTCAGTAAGGAACCATATTTTATTTAAATGTTTTAGGTTAAATCTTCGTATTTTGTGCCAAGGTTTCTCCAGTTACTATATGGACAATTATTAATGAAACACCCTGTATAAATAATTTAATATCTTTTCCGTAGTCATATTTTTAATTTTCGTCTTTAATGTTTCTTTGTCTTGTCATGAAGCGTTTTACATGTCTGCTCATATGGGGACAAGGAAAGAACTAACCATAAAAATACTGGGGGGTCTAAATGGGGCTAGTAGAAGGAACAGACATGCAAACCTTCATGCGAAGACAGCTCATTTGTTGTGCGGTGGCTGGGTAGTAGATTCGTTAAGGGGGGTAGGAGGGTGTTAAGATGACTAAACTACCATAACCAAATACAAAAGGGTACTTACTCAGACTAGACGATCTTTCTACTATTTAAAAAACAGGACGCCGTTCGAAACAAATCCTCTGATTCACATATGGGTACTTACATGACATTTTCCTCACTTACGGGTACCAAATGGGGGGACAATCATCTTTGATTCCTCTTTGGGGTTATACTGGGCAACATCTTTTCTCAATACTGGCTTCTATGCCATATTCTTTTCTTCTGTACTAAAACTTAAACAGTTGCATTAGACATTTGGTTAATAATTTTCTCCAAAGGGTTATACAAGAGAAATAAAATAGGTACACTTTCACAAACATTTATTTAAAACCTCAAACTTTAAATTTCCTTTAAACAAAAAAATCTGTATTTTTAAACATCTTTAAACAAAAAAAAACAAGAAATGATTGAAGTGACTGACTTTACTATGGGGTAAAATCAATGGTAAAATATCTACAAATCTTTATGATTTTTAATACAAAACTTTTTTACCGTGTATCAAAACAAGATCAAAACAAATACTAAATTTGACAGATGTCGTGTCAAATGTCACTGTCATTTTATTTACATGATGTGCAAATTTATATTCAAACAAGACAATTTTAAACATCTATCATAGCAAAACAGGACTTTAAAATATTATATAACGGGATTTTTAGATATCAAACTAACAACAAACGTTATTACAAGAAACTTTCCATTTTGAAAGCGACTATTACATTTTTAAACTCTTTACCAATAAACTTTAGTATATTATCCTCTTGAAATTTAGCAAAATTAGCAAATGTATCATACCTTAATTTCAATGTCACAGGGGGTACACAAAACAAAAACAAACGGGGTCATCGACCTGAGGCAGGGGAGGACATGGTTTCAATCTTAAATTTCAGGACAATGGAACTTGGCGAAATTTGGGGCCTAGTCAGACATCAATGGGAACTTCTACGACAGGAACTGGACATCATAAAACAGGAACAGGACAAAAGACTTCTACACAATGCCGGCTTATAGAACTACGTCATTAACTCATAGGAGTAGTCGATTTTCCATGTAAATCCATTATCATGTGTAAAAAAATCTTCCTAGAGCACTCGCTATAGATTTAGATCTTCATAGTTTCACAAAACGACCTTCTACACATTATCGGCTAAGGGGCAAGGGACTACGCCCTTTTCAAGCGAGTCACAGCATAGGAGCAGATGTTACTCCATCAGATCTTAAAACTGGACTAAATTGCGCTTCGCTCTGAAGCCACAAACAGGAAAAGTACGACGAAGTACCGAGCGATTTTGATCCTTAGGGATGCTTACTTGACAAAAACTCAGTTACTTTCAGTTGGAGTAAACCATTTTTTCAAAGGGGGGTTAGCATTTTGGACGAGTTCAATCATTTTTTGAAGGGGAGTAGGGGTAAAAATCTCAACTTACGTAATATCTCTTAACTTTTGGAATTCTTCAAACAGGGACGGCTTTAAAATATTTTATGTGGGATATATATATATATATATATATATATATATATATATATATATATATATATATATATATATATATATATATATATATATATATATTATATATATATATATATAATATATATATATATATATATATATATCAATTTACAAATTATTGGGTTAACAGCTGAAATGGAAGACTTAGTGTACTCTTTTCTACGATTCCAATATTTCGTTAACAGTCGTTAACATCATCAGGGACGCTGAAATAATATTAAAGGTATAATAGTGAAACTGGGTATTAAAAAATAACTCACCAGTTTGAGATTTTAGTCAACGATGTTATAAATGTGTAAAAAAGCGGCATTAACAAAAAGAATTGCAGTGAATGTTATTAAAAATTAAAAATATAACAATAAAAAAGATAAAAAATGGAACTATAATATAAATAACTATGCTAAAAACCACTAATTATTAAAATCTTTTAAATTCGTCGCACAGAAAGGTATTAGAGACAATTATGTCAATATACTGTCAATTATGACAGAAATAGGTAGTATATTATGAACTAGAATCTAAAAATTTTAACTATTAATAGCTTATTTTCAAAGATGAAAGATAGATCTCCAAAAGAGCTATTAACTGATGTAGTTTACAGTATACCATGTATTGATTGTGACAAACAGTACATAGGCCAGACAACTAGACGAGTAAAAGATCGTATGACAAGTCATAAAAGTGATTGTAGATTATATCCAGACAGGTGCTCTTTAGCTACACATGTTGTAAATGAAAACCATAATATGGACTTTGAATCTGTAAAAATTTTAACAAATGAAAAGAACTATCACAAAAGAACTTTTCTTGAAATGGCATTTATTTATCAGAATGAACAGACAATTAATAAAAGAACAGATATTAAACAATTAACAGAGATCTATTCTTTCCTTCTTGAACTTGATAAAAACTTAAATGTCAATAAAGATTTTAGTTTAGATTCTAGTTCATAATATACTACCTATTTCTGTCATAATTGACAGTATATTGACATAATTGTCTCTAATACCTTTCTGTGCGACGAATTTAAAAGATTTTAATAATTAGTGGTTTTTAGCATAGTTATTTATATTATAGTTCCATTTTTTATCTTTTTTATTGTTATATTTTTAATTTTTAATAACATTCACTGCAATTCTTTTTGTTAATGCCGCTTTTTTACACATTTATAACATCGTTGACTAAAATCTCAAACTGGTGAGTTATTTTTTAATACCCAGTTTCACTATTATACCTTTAATATTATTTCAGCGTCCCTGATGATGTTAACGACTGTTAACGAAATATTGGAATCGTAGAAAAGAGTACACTGAGTCTTCCATTTCAGCTGTTAACCCAATAATTTGTAAATTGATAATTACTAATCAGCTGTGATCATTTCTAGTTTATATATATATATATATATATATATATATATATATATATATATATATATATATATATTTGTACAAATATTATCGACCGTACTGTGTTAAATAGTAATGTTTGAATAACGGCAATTCGGTCAGTTGAAAGAAAACTCTATTTGTTTTAAGTCTCAATATTTCGTCACTATTTGGTGACTTCTTCAGGAGAAAACTGCAAATTTATTAATATTAGACATGGACAAACTTAAATATTTCGATACTTACAACTATAAGAAGAATAATCCTGAAGAAGTCACCAAATAGTGACGAAATATTGAGACTTAAAACAAATAGAGTTTTCTTTCAACTGACCGAATTGCCGTTATTCAAACATTACTATATATATATATATATATATATATATATATATATATATATATATATATATATATATATATATATATATATATATATATATATATATATATATTGTTAAGATATGTAAAATTTGAATTAATATGGTTTCGATCTTAATATTTTAGAAAAGTTAAAACATATAATAAAAATATACCAAAATTCATTTCGAAGAAATGAAAGTCAATTATCTTTGGATGGCCGTAGGTAAACAAAATTTAAATAGGGATTAAGTATTTTCTTTGTACAGTTAGTATGATAAGAAAGTGGTTATGTGTTTGGACAATGAGACCGGGTTTCCCAAATGGACTTTTGCGGCGAGGGAATAATTGTATTTAGAAATTTAAATGAATGTAATCTTTGTTTAGATATTAAGAAAGGAAAAAAAAACCGATTGGCATGTAATTAGTTTTAGGAAATTTCTAATGGTAGGGAAAATTGGTGAACTCGGATTGGTGAAGAAGGAAAAAGGAGGGGCTAGGTATGAAGAATGGGAGTTTAGCGAAATGTTAGAGGGTGGAAGAAGAGTCAGTTGTTAAATGATCGTTAAGTCGACTAGTGGTGATCTCTAAGAGTCTCCTGAAGTAGTAAGGCAGATAAGTGAATAGTTGTGAGTTTGTTGAAATAAGTGTCCTGACGGAAGTTCATCACGTAAAGCATTGTAAGTTATATTGTTCTACTTATATTCCAAGAGTCACCGTTGCATGCCGGAACGAGAAATAGATTCAGTTTATCGAGAGGAGAAAAGGCTAGCATTGTTTTTTGAAAGATACGTGCATCTGTAGGGGGTCATTAATGACAATAGGCTTGCAATAATTTGTTGCGAGATTGCTGACTACATAGGGGGCTGCTAAGAGTAAATTGTAGGCGACCAGAGACAAGAATTTGGACAACTCATCATCCGAGAGACAGTTTTATTTTTTTTGTAGAATTATTCATAACGCAAATTTCAATAAGTACTTTAGATAGTGGTAGGGTTATTTCAATAATCAGAATAGGAGATATTATTTTTAGAGGATATTTTGAGGGTGAATTTATTTCAATAGATGCTTTTGTACCATATATGTGTTTTATTCCGTTAATCTTTGACCTTATTTATCATATGTAAAGCAAAGGAGATATTGAAGCACGAGAATATAAAACCCTGAGATTAGAGCATTAAATAGTGTGATTAAATCATAAGTGCATCATTAAAATTAAATTTAATTAATTAGTTAATTGTCTAATCAAGTGCTTTGAGCACACCGATCTTTGAATATCACATTAACTGGAGCCCAGAACGTGGTGGCTTAAAAATATCGCAGCTTTGCATTTGATGGTAGGGAAAGAGATAAGGAATAACTACAGGTGATCCAGAGATAATTTGACAATTTTTCCAGGTGTAAAAATAATTTTGATTTATGGATTGATCGTAGGTATTGGATATTTACTGCCATTGAATTATTTGATTTTTTTTTACCAATCGTACATTTGATATTTATTTTGAAATTTACTGATTGCATATTTGATATTTGTGGCGAAAATTTATTAAATTTGGGGAGAAATATTTGTCGTGTTCTGCAACTTATAGAGTGTTGTAAAATTTCACATTTGGCGGGGACAAAGAAAACAGTAACGAAAAGAAACAACATGTCGACCACAAGGAGGCAAAGCAAAATGCAAGAAAACAGAGAAGAGGAAAAAATTGTTGAAGAAGGATTGGATAATGAAGGAGATACAACGATTATGGAGAGAAAAGAACAGGAATTAACAGGAATAGAGAAACTATTGCAACTGATGCAACTCCAGTCACAACAAATGGATAGAAATCAACAGGAAACAAAAAGGACAATGCAAGAAAATCAACAGGAATCAAAACGAGCCATGGAAGAAACACAAAGAGAAATATCACAGAGAATAGAACAGAAATTGGAAGAGAATGATGGCAAATTGAAAAAGCGTTTGGAAAAATATGAAAATGAAATGAAAGCCTGTTTAGAAAAAGTTAGAGAAGAAACAGAAAGGAAACTGGAGATGCAACGAGAAGAAATAGAAACTAAAATGAAGGATATTAAGAATGTGCAGAAGATGGAATTAGAACAGTTAGAAAGCAAATTTGAAAATGCAATACAAGAAGACAGGCGAGAAATAGAAGAAAAATTTAAGCAAAACGAAAAACAAATTGCGGAACTCAAGAATCAACAGAATTGTGGAGAAAGAAGGGAAATGATTATCCATGGTACAAGCGACGCGAAAATACAATTTGGCGGGGATATTAGAAAAACACACCCAGTACCATTTGTTAAAAATTTGAGAACCAAATTGCAACATATTAGATATTTTGACGACTGCAAAGAAACAATTAGAAACCATCTGAAAGAAGGAGCAGCGTTATGGTATGAAAGTAAAGAAGATGAGTTTGAAAATTGGACAGATTTCGAAAATAAATTTCTCAACTATTTCTGGGGGAAAGTTAAACAGAGGGAAATCAACCAAGAGCTACAGAATGGAAGATATCACGAGAAAATGGGAATATCGGAGGAAAGATATGCTTTGCAGATATATAACAATTCCAAATATCTAGACTACAAATACTCTACCGAACAACTGGTAGAAATGATAAGCAGACATTTCGAAGAAACGCTGGAGGACCACGTGATTTTGAGAAACTATCAAGATATTGATAGTTTGTGCCAATTCCTTCAAGTAAGGGAAGCAAAACGAAGAGAAATGCGAAACAGAAGACAACATGAACAATATAATGGACCGGCAAGAAGGTATCAATCAAATTATGACCAGAGAAACCGACATGCCCAATCAACAAACGAAGATAGGCCGAGAGAATACCAAAATTACAATAGACAACAAAATTATGATAACAGGAATCACGCAAAAAATAGAACATATGAAAATCACAACAGAAACAGAGATGCACAAAATCCTCCGACTAGGAATACGAACGAACAAAGGGACGGTAGAAACAATCAGAATTTCCAACGACAAAATAGAAGGGAGATGAATCATGTAACAATAGAAAACGAGGAAGAAGATATATGCAATGAATCCAGACAGGATTTTCAATAAAGCATCCACTGAACAAACATAAACAACTCTCCGGTATATTTTGTCATCCGAGAGAGTTTATACAGTTGGCGGGAAATGAAAGACAAAGTTCTAATTCCAATTTAATATTCTTAGATGCATTTATAAAACATAAAGCGATTAAAATTTTGATTGATTCTGGATCGGAGATATCGTTAATCAATAAGAAACTAGTAAAAGAATTAAATTTGGACAGATTTGTGTACAAAATTCCTAGGGTTGTTTTAGTGGGTGCAAACAACAAAAAATTGACGACAGTAAATGAAGGTTTGGGAGTGCGGATCAGAGTGGGAGACAAATACTATATTATGCAATGTGTGGTGATCGAAGATTTAAACCATGATATGATAGCGGGAATTGATGAATTGAGTGAAAAACACATCACCATAAATTTTTCGGAGAATAAACTGGAAATCAGAGCAGAACCAGACAACATAGAAGAAGAAACGGAAATAGAGAGGAAAATAATTGTTGAAAAGATAAATGAACAGGAAAAACCGAAAGTACAAGAAAAAAATCAACCAGAAAAAAAAAAGAAGGAAGAAAAAGAAGAAGAGTTCAAAAAGAAAGAAGGAAAACACGGTGGATACAAGAGAAAGACAGGAAATCGAAGATACGGAAGAATTGTCGGCAATCGACGATAAAACAGAAAGGAAGCAGGAAGAAAAGGAAGTTCTCATAAGAGAAATGAAAGCAGTAGAAACATGGTGCTCGGGATACCAAATGGAAATTGAAGATAAAAAAAAACAGAAGAAGAAATAAAGGATGAGGACAGAGAAGAAATGGCAATAATGGACGAGAATCCAGAATTTTATGAAGAAATATTATGGACAGTGAACACATGCGAACAAAATGAGGATGAAAGAAAATTAAAATGTGGAGAAAACATGGAAAAGGAAGTAGAGAAGATTCTAGAAAATTATGGAGATTTGATTAATGAAGAAAGCCGAGTGGCTAAAAAATTATGAACATTCTTTTAAAGTTAAAAACTTAGAAAATTTTAAATCCAAGACATATCCAATCCCGTATAAATACAGGCAAAGCGTCGGACAGGAAATTGAAAAAATGATCGAAGACAAGGTGATAGAAAGATGTGACTCTCCATATATCAACCCGATAGTATGCGTTAAAAAATCGAGTGGTGATTTGCGATTATGTTTAGATGCAAGAAACATTAATTCACACACAATCGCGCAATACGAAGCGCCTTTGAACATCGAAGCCATATTTGGACGAATCACAGGGTCACACATTTTTTCCAAAATCGATTTGAAACATAGTTTTTGGTTAATACCTTTGGCAGAGAAATGTCGAAATTATACCGCTTTTTCGATCGACGGAGTGGTATACCGATTTAGGGTGGTACCATTTGGCCTACAGAGTGCATGCGCTGCTTTGGTTCGCGCATTGAACACAATCTTAAATAGGCATGAAGAATTTGTTGTACATTACATAGATGATTTATTAATTTTCTCACCGGATATAACAAGCCATCTACGACATATTCACACTGTGCTAGAAGAACTGGATCAAGCGGGATTGAAATTAAATATTCAAAAGTGTCAGTTTTTCCAAAAGGAAATACTGTATTTAGGATTCAAATTAGACACAAAAGGGATTAGTCTTGCAGAAGATAGAATCGAAATTATAAATAACTACGCTAGGCCAACCAATTTAAAAACATTGCGGGGATTTTTGGGAATGGTAAACTATTTCAAAAAACTAATACCAGACATCAGCACAAAAGAAATACCGTTGATAGCATTACTTAAGAAAAATGTTAGGTGGAAATGGGGAACGGAACAAGAAATGGCTTTCAAAAATTTAAAAGGAGCTTTCTCCACAGCTGTAAGAGTACACCACCCAAGATATGATCAACCTTTCATTCTCCGGACCGATGCTTCCATAACAAAATTCGCAGGGGTGTTATCACAGATCCAAGACGATGTAGAGGTGCCAATCTGTTTTGTCTCCCGTGTAACCAAAACATATGAGAGAAAGTACAGCGTTACTGAATTAGAGTTCGCCAGTGTGTTATTTTGTGTAAATAAATTACGGTTTTACCTACTAGGGGCAAAATTCACCGTTGAAACAGACCATGCAGCTTTGGTACATATAATGAAAAATAGGCTGGTAAATAATAGAATTCATAGGGGCATTCTTTTACTTCAAGAGTATGATTTTGAATTTAAATATATCAAAGGAACTGACAATATCTTGGCTGATGCGTTGACGAGAGATGAACAATTCCGCAAAGAGGACCACAAAACTCTCCACGTTGGCATGAACATAATGAGAGAAGAAGCAGGCTTATTTTCTTTGGCTCAGATCAGGGAAAATCAGGAACAACTGGATGAAAGAGAAAAGCAAAGGGCCGAACAAGAAGATAACTTATATTTTAAGAGGGTCGATGGTAAAGAACTATATGTAATCACGGAACAGATGGCAAAAGAAGTTTTAGCAAAATTACACTGTGACAACGGACACATTGGAAGCAGGAAGGTGTGGCTTATGTTCAGGGAGAACTACATTTGTCGACAGGACTATACAATAGCCAAAGAGATGACTCGAAATTGCGAGACATGCCAAAAGTGTAAAAGTAAGAATTTCAAAAACGAAAACATCACAAAAAACGTCATAGCTCGGAAGAAACTGGATATTGTCGCCATTGATATGTTGAGCGATTTAATAACAACAACACAGAGGAATAAACACATATTAGTTATGGTGGATGTTTTCTCAAAGTATTTAAAACTGTACCCATGTAGAACCACGAAAGGAGCTGAAATACTTCGGAAGATAGACGATTTTATCGAAACAGTGGGAAGACCAGACAATATTTTGTTGGACAATGCGACATACTTTAGGAATGACCGTTTTAAAGGGGAATTAAGAGAGAGAGGCATAAATACAAAATTTGTAAGCATCCGACATCCACAGAGCAACCCATCAGAGCGTTTTATACAAGAAGTCACAAAATTTCTAAGAATTGCTGCGGAAGAACATCATCGACATTGGGACAGAAAAGTGTTTGAAATAGAGACGTATTTGAACTGTGCACCAAATACGGTTACCAAGGAGACGCCTTTATATGTAATGAAAGGAACAATGCCTACGAGACCGTGGGAAGACACCGCCCCCAGACAATACGAAGAAGTGATCGAGGTGGTTCAACGAAGATTGAGACGAAGTGGAGAGAAATATCTCCAAAGGCAAGAGAGGACCCGAAGAAGAAGGCCGGTTACATTCCAGAAAGGGGATAAAGTTTTAGTGAGGGCACTGAGGGTGTCCAATTTACAAAATGGTATTTGTGCTAAATTGATGCCGGTATTTGAAGGTCCATATAGGGTCAATACGGAAAATGGGGTAAATAGTTATGAATTAGCGCATATAGAGACAGGCAAGATACGGGGTATTTTTAACATTCACGACATTTATAAGTATCATGAGTAGAGTTTGGTAACATAATGGAATAATTTGATCCTAAAAAAAAACTTGTGTCATTTAAATAAATAACAGAATTTTTTCGGCAAATCAAATGGCGGGGAGTTGTTAAGATATGTAAAATTTGAATTAATATGGTTTCGATCTTAATATTTTAGAAAAGTTAAAACATATAATAAAAATATACCAAAATTCATTTCGAAGAAATGAAAGTCAATTATCTTTGGATGGCCGTAGGTAAACAAAATTTAAATAGGGATTAAGTATTTTCTTTGTACAGTTAGTATGATAAGAAAGTGGTTATGTGTTTGGACAATGAGACCGGGTTTCCCAAATGGACTTTTGCGGCGAGGGAATAATTGTATTTAGAAATTTAAATGAATGTAATCTTTGTTTAGATATTAAGAAAGGAAAAAAAAACCGATTGGCATGTAATTAGTTTTAGGAAATTTCTAATGGTAGGGAAAATTGGTGTTTGTTATCTGAAAGGTAGATGGGGATAAAATTGAGGAACTCGGATTGGTGAAGAAGGAAAAAGGAGGGGCTAGGTATGAAGAATGGGAGTTTAGCGAAATGTTAGAGGGTGGAAGAAGAGTCAGTTGTTAAATGATCGTTAAGTCGACTAGTGGTGATCTCTAAGAGTCTCCTGAAGTAGTAAGGCAGATAAGTGAATAGTTGTGAGTTTGTTGAAATAAGTGTCCTGACGGAAGCTCATCACGTAAAGCATTGTAAGTTATATTGTTCTACTTATATTCCAAGAGTCACCGTTGCATGCCGGAACGAGAAATAGATTCAGTTTATCGAGAGGAGAAAAGGCTAGCATTGTTTTTTGAAAGATACGTGCATCTGTAGGGGGTCATTAATGACAATAGGCTTGCAATAATTTGTTGCGAGATTGCTGACTACATAGGGGGCTGCTAAGAGTAAATTGTAGGCGACCAGAGACAAGAATTTGGACAACTCATCATCCGAGAGACAGTTTTATTTTTTTTGTAGAATTATTCATAACGCAAATTTCAATAAGTACTTTAGATAGTGGTAGGGTTATTTCAATAATCAGAATAGGAGATATTATTTTTAGAGGATATTTTGAGGGTGAATTTATTTCAATAGATGCTTTTGAACCATATATGTGTTTTATTCCGTTAATCTTTGACCTTATTTATCATATGTAAAGCAAAGGAGATATTGAAGCACGAGAATATAAAACCCTGAGATTAGAGCATTAAATAGTGTGATTAAATCATAAGTGCATCATTAAAATTAAATTTAATTAATTAGTTAATTATCTAATCAAGTGCTTTGAGCACACCGATCTTTGAATATCACATTAATATATATATATATATATATATATATATATATATATATATATATATATATATATATATATATATATATATATATATATATCGGTTTTAAAACGTTCTCCTACGTCTTCCGATGCCTAGTCGCCATTCACTTCGGTCCATCCAAAGGTCTTCATCCAATTCTCTTTCTCTGATTTCTCGATTTATGCCTTCTCTCCAACTAAGGCGGGGTCTTCCTCTTTTTCGTCTGCCATGAGGGGTCCACGTTAGGATTTGTTTCGGGAGTCGTTCTTCGGACATTCTTTGTACGTGTCCATACCATTTAAGCTGTTTGGTACTAATGTCATCTACTATTGTGTGTTTCACATTCATTATTTCCCTAATTCTGATGTTGGTTACCCTTTCTAATCTTGATTTTCCTGCTGAGCGCCTCCAGAAATCCATTTCTGTTGCTTCAAGTTTTCTCTTGTATCTTTCTTTTATTTGCCATACTTCACTGCTGTAAGTGATTATACTCTTAACAATTATATTGTATATTCTATGTTTGTTGTTGTTTGATATTGACTGGTCCCACAGGATGCTATTGAGAAGGGTAATTGCTTTTCTTCCCTGGTTGTTTCTTTCTTCTATCGTCCGGTCTACGTTTCCTTCTTGTGTGATGGTCATACCCAGGTATTTATATGCGTCGCAATGTTTAATAATTTCGCCATTCCCCAGTGTAAGGTCCTGCTGTGTCCCGCCGATACACATATATTCGGTCTTCTTTATGTTTATTTCCAAACCACCTTTTTTGTACTCCTCTATTAATTTCCTTGTCATATATTCTATATCATCGTAGTCTTGCGCTAGTACAAGTTGGTCGTCTGCAAATGACAAAGTGTATATTGTATTGTTGTTGATCGGTAATCCCATGTTTTTGCATTTGCGTTTCCAAATGTGAGATATAACATTAACAAATTGGAAAAATAGATGTACTTTTTGGGAATTGGATATCAAATTAATGTTGGAGTTTTTTCAAACGCTACAAAGCCTCCGCGCAAAAGAGAAACCTGGATAAGATTATCCAGTTTTCGATAACAAACAGAAAAAAATCCAACATGGACATCTTAGGTGTGACAGGACAACAATATCAAAATATTTAGATAATGTCTAGTGGGGATTAAACAAAACATAAAAGTCGTTAGGGATTGGGCTAGCGTGCCATCAATCGCCAGACTCTTTAAAGTCGAGTAGACTGAAATGTTTATTGACTCTACTAAGAACTGTAGGTGACAAGAGTTTCTGTGCCTTGGGAAAGAAACTAAACTTGTGCCCTGTGTGGACCTCGCTGACATCCACAGCAGTAACACAAGTGACATACCAGGGCAGACACAGCCTTGTCACCTCGTTGCCTAACCGCGAGCGGTTCTCAAAAACTAAAAAGTGATGTATGACAGATAAACATCTGTCCAAACTCTGCTAACGCCTAGCGAGTTTCACGGGACATTTCGGCAACGGTTCTGCAAAAGGAGGATTTAGACAATCCAGTCTAAACACCTCAGTGAGACAAAATCTCACCAACAACTTACTTCAACAACTCATTCAAATAAGACAGGGCTAGACAAAGGGGTATATGGCAACAACAAGGACTAAAATCAAAACAATATTAACAAGGGGGAGGGGGATACGTGTGACAACAACAAAAGACCAAAAAGACTAGTATACTGGGTTCAAACGGGATATCGAACTTTTAAACCAGCCTAAGGGAAATGAACGCAACACATGATATAGAGAACACTACATCATTACTTTTCAATCAACAGTCCAATCTAGGACATAAGAACCTTTCATGAACGTTCACTAGACAACTCTCTCATTTTCAAATCACAAACTGGGGGAAGACTTCATTTTTCAAATCAGGGGTTGGGACCTTACTTTTCAAAACTGGGGGCATTTCATTTCTCAAGACTGGGGGTGGACTTTATTTTTCAAAACGGGGGGGCTACTTTTTCAAAACAGGGGATGAAAGCAACACGCAAGGGGAAGACCAAAGGGACATGTAGAAAGTATGACAGTTCTGACGAACAACCGCCTCCATTTATCGATCGGAAGCAAGCTTCACCTGTACTCAACGCGGCCAGATCCTAACCTCACCAGCCTTGTCACAGCTTCTGCTCTTGGCCTACTTTCAATCAACAAACAGAAGAGAGGTCAACTAACTATTCGCCAAAAAAAATCAAACTCCAGCACGGACATGGGCTAACAGACAACACGGGCTAACAGACAACACGGGACAACGGGCTCTAAAATTTCCAGACAAAACAGGGATAGACAAACAAACAGGCAACAACATACTCAATGACTTCTAGATATACTCAGGGGCTTACAAACACAAACAATATTGAAATTTGGTTTCTATATGAGCTCACACGGGATAAGACATTTCTTGCTCCGACTACTAATGAAAGTGTTCACAGATAGCTGAACAACACTTCCTTCATCACGAGTATTACACTTGTGACATGTCAGATACAAAAAGGCATACTTCATTCACGGGGAGGACTTCTACTACTTCACTTCACGGGGGGAGACTTCAACTACTTCACTTCACGGGCTCTTTTCAACTAACCTCTGGCATCCTTTTGACACCTACAAAGATAGATTAGTCAAAAAAAACAAGGGGGGGGCTTCTTCACGGGCTAAACTCTACTCTTCATCAAAACAGTTATTTTCAAACAGTGTCGACAGAGAACGCCGTCTTCAAACAGCGACAGCTTTTCTCCTGGCTGCTTGAAAAAAACAGAAGTGGGGGGCCTCTCCACGGTTTCCCTCTTCACTTCTTCATGGGGTGACTTCTACAAGGGCTGACTTCTCAAGGGGATGACTTCTCCAACTAACCTGTGGCATGACATACACCAACAGAGATAGGCTTCGCTGGAAAAACAAGGGACTACTCTCACAGACAATACGGGACTAAGCTCATACACGGACCATACCAACAACATTACACATCTACTCAAACGACCAAATCAATAAATCACAAAAAACGATTATTCTGTAAAAAACTGTTGATCTATAGGAATACATGCAAAAAATACAACATACTGTTATACTTCATAAGTGGATTCAATATTCAAAATATTTAACGTTACTTTTTACCAAAATTTTCAAAAAAATTTTACGTTACTTTTTATTCAACTGTTTGTCTATATATTTCATCAATATTTTCAAAAAATTCAAATCAATGCTTTCATCATGGGTACAATATCAATACAATACAGTTAGTACGCTACAATAACATACAATTCTGTTCTACGATACATACAATACCAGTATACATATGGGGTTACAAGTTAAATACACTACGATGTATGAAATGGTACATGCTCATACAATCAACAGCATGACCAAATCAACATCACAACAAAATGTGTACATACCTACACCTCTTTGGAAAAATTATTAACATTCTGCAACAAAAACTACAAAAATGGGCTCTTTCATGGGGACCAACAGACTGAAACAGTTTCGGGGGCACTAGAAGACATGAAACAGTTTCTGGGGGCAAGACAAGAGGAATCTGGGCTAAACTACTTGGGAAGACTGGGGTGATAGTTACTGGGGTCAAACTTCAGGGTGTACGTTACAAATGTAACACTAAGTGGGGGGTGGCTAAAGACATTGGGGACTAGTAGATAGGCTAACTACTAGTGGAACATGTCTACAAGCTAGACTTGTAACAATGGGCATACACAAAATATGGCAAAAGTCGAGCTTCCATGTTGTCGGAAACACTTGCACCACAAACTGAGATCGGGCTGCCCAAGGGTACGGGCTCTACCCCAACAGTTGTAGTACAAATGAGACCGAAAGGAGGCCAAATGGACATGGTAGTGGGAACATGCAAATGGGGTCTAAGGGAGGCAAAAAAAATACGGGCTCGACACGTTGGGTGCCAGTTGAAGCATTCAACTGGACAAGACAACAACTGGATACTGAAGGAGGCAGAAAAATAAATCGGCCCCACGTTCTAGGGCGACAGTTGAAGCGTTTTCAAATGGAGCCGGAAGCAGGCTAAAAAATGAGTCGAGCCCCACGTTGGGCGCCAGTTGAAGCGTTTTACATGTCTGCTCATATGGGGACAAGGAAAGAACTAACCATAAAAATACTGGGGGGTCTAAATGGGGCTAGTAGAAGGAACAGACACGCAAACCTTCATGCGAACGACAGCTCATTTGTTGTGCGGTGGCTGGGTCGTAGATTCGTTAAGGGGGGTAGGAGGATGTTAAGATGACTAAACTACCATAACCAAATACAAAAGGGTACTTACTCAGACTAGAGGATCTTTCTTCCTTTTTAAAAAACAGGACGCCGTTCGAAACAAATCCTCTGATTCACATATGGGTACTTACATGACATTTTCCTCACTTACGGGTACCAAATGGGGGGACAATCATCTTTGATTCCTCTTTGGGGTTATACTGGGCAACATCTTTTCTCAATACTGGCTTCTATGCCATATTCTTTTCTTCTGTACTAAAACTTACACAGTTGCATTAAACATTTGGTTAATAATTTTCTCCAAAGGGTTATACAAGAGAAATAAAATAGGTACACTTTCACAAACATTTATTTAAAACCTCAAACTTTAAATTTCCTTTAAACAAAAAAATCTGTATTTTTAAACATCTTTAAACAAAAAAAAAACAAGAAATGATTGACGTGACTGACTTTACTGTGGGGTAAAATCAATGGTAAAATATCTACAAATCTTTATGATTTTTAATACAAAACTTTTTTACAGTGTATCAAAACAAGATCAAAACAAATACTAAATTTGACAGATGTCGTGTCAAATGTCACTGTCATTTTATTTACATGATGTGCAAATTTATATTCAAACAAGACAATTTTAAACATCTATCATAGCAAAACAGGACTTTAAAATATTATATAACGGGATTTTTAGATATCAAACTAACAACAAACGTTATTACAAGAAACTTTTCCATTTTGAAAGCGACTATTACATTTTTAAACTCTTTACCAATAAACTTTAGTATATTATCCTCTTGAAATTTAGCAAAATTAGCAAATGTATCATACCTTAATTTCAATGTCACAGGGGGTACACAAAACAAAAACAAACGGGGTCATCGACCTGAGGCAGGGGAGGACATGGCTTCAATCTTAAATTTCAGGACAATGGAACTTGGCGAAATTTGGGGCCTAGTCAGACATCAATGGGAACTTCTACGACAGGAACTGGACATCATAAAACAGGAACAGGACAAAAGACTTCTACACGATGCCGGCTTATAGAACTACGTCATTAACTCATAGGAGTAGTCGATTTTCCATATAAATCCATTATCATGTGTAAAAAAATCTTCCTAGAGCACTCGCTATAGATTTAGATCTTCATAGTTTCACAAAACGACCTTCTACACATTACCGGCTAAGGGGCAAGGGACTACGCCCTTTTCAAGCGAGTCACAGCATAGGAGCAGATGTTACTCCATCAGATCTTAAAACTGGACTAATTTGCGCTTCGCTCTGAAGCCACAAACAGGAAAAGTACGACGAAGTACCGAGCGATTTTGATCCTTAGGGATGCATCTTGACAAAAACTCAGTTACTTTCAGTTGGACTAAACCATTTTTTCAAATGGGGGTTAGCATTTTGGACGAGTTCAATCATTTTTTGAAGGGGAGTAGGGGTAAAAATCTCAACTTACGTAATATCTCTTAACTTTTGGAAATCTTCAAACAGGGACGGCTTTAAAATATTTTATGTGGGATATAACATTAACAAATTGGAAAAATTGATGTACTTTTTGGGAATTGGATATCAAATTAATGTTGGAGTTTTTTCAAACGCTACAGTCATTGGTAAAAAAAATTCTCTAAATCTTGATTCATCGGTCCCATATATCGGAACTCATATTTTCCGTGAAACTTATTCTCGTCCATTATGTTTGTATTTCCTTTTTCTTCTTTAAACCGTTTATTTCTTTGTCGTTTCTTATATTCTCAATAATATTATTTCAATATCGTAATTCCCTTAAAAATATTTCTAATTCACCTTTCCTAGTGTATAATTTCAGTAATTTTTTATGTCTTATGTAATGCGTAAAACTCTATTCAGCAAATTCCTGATGTATGTATTTCTGACTCGTTCAGGGTCAGGTATGTAACAACAATATAATATACTTTACGCAAAATAAAAGCCTGATATAGCGTTTCCTTAAATTAAAAATATTATGTAATTGTAGACTGCATATATATATATATATATATATATATATATATATATATATATATATATATATATATATATATATATATATGGCTCACAAATGATAGGAAGCCCGCTACAACCTGCCGATGAAGGGAAGCCCGCGGTTTACGGGGTAAGGGGATTTTAGCAGTGTCTTATTCCTACAGTCTTATGAAGCCCACTTGTATATACGCGTTCAAACTGTATATGGATTATGCATTATACGAAGCCCGACGATGTTGCCATGTTTTAATTTACGTTTAAATAATACGCCTGTTCTACGAGGTCCTTAAATTTATAAATATGTGTATATAAGTCGTCATATTTCGTGTTATAAGAAGCCCAATTCTATTCAGCAATCTATAAGAAGCATTTTAAAAGAGTCAAGATAGAACGAAAAGATGCATTGTTTCGGAGAAATTCAAATAAGCTTATCTTTTTTTAAAACTCTTTTTGTTAGTTTATATAGGTACATGTTAAAGTAAAAAGTTCTACTCACAGATTTTGCCGCTAATTGTTTATTAATTGTTTAAACAATAACAATAATTGTTTTGTACAGTGTGTCCAATTAACACAACACGTTGACGAACACTGCGTCAAATGTATAAGCAAATGTTGTTTCACTATATGTATTTTGCAAAGTAGAATAGAAAAAAATGCAACGTCTATGGACGTTGTGTCACATTGCATCAATGGAAATTAGACATCTATAGACGTTCTGTCCGTCAAAGTAAAAAGTTGTGCATGGTCTAAAACTGAAAATAGAACCATCAGTTCATTTTTAAAGCCGTATACGAGATATGTCAAAAAATGTGAATTTTACTCAAGAGTAAAGTAGCTTTATTATTCCAATATTGAAAATAAATTGTTATAATGAAAAGTTGTTTGGAATTAAGAACTATATTCTAATATGCAATTTAATCTTTCTAATTAAAAAAAAATGATTTTTATAATTATGAAATTATTAAATTATTAAATTAAATTATTAAAAAAATTATTTTTTTTGTTATGGATAACCAACATTATTTTCAGTTATTTCAATTATGATCACTCTTTTATTATTCATTATACGAAAAAAAGTTATTCTTTGGAAAAAGTTCTGCCTAGTCAAAAACCTTAAATACAACCATCTAATATCAATTTTGATTAATTTTATACGAGGTATGTCAAAAAAGATAAATTTCGATCAAGAATAAAGTAGCTTTATAGTTCAAAATATTTCAATGAGAAATATGGAATATTGGAAGATGGTTTTTAGTGTTGTTCTGAAGCTATTTCCTTGTAGCATTTTGATAATTATTTTGATTGGGAAATAAGACAGAATTAAATTGAAAAAATAGTTTTATTAACGTTTCGACGCTTAAATCGGATGTCGTTGTCAAAATACAAAATATTACTGAGTAAATATTAGTAATATTTTATATTTTGACAACGACATACGATTTGGGCGTCGAAACGTGAATAAAATTATTTTTTCAATTCAATTGTGGCTTATTTCCCAACCAAAGAGTTAATTATGGTTTTTAGTTCTAAACAACTTTACATAAGCACAATTTTCAATATTGTAAAAATAAGGGTATTTTATTTAAGTACTCTTGAGCGAATTCATATTTTTTTATACATATACCTCGTATAAAATTAACAAAATTTGATATAAGATGGTTGTATTTTAGGTTTTAGACCCTGTAGAACATTTTATAAGGAAAAACTGTTTTTCGTAAAATTAATAATAAAAGAGTTATCATAATTGAAATAAATAACTAAAAATAATGTTGGTTAGAAATTTTTTTTTCTATTGGAAGGATGAAATTGCATATCAGAATATAGTTCTTAATTCCAAACAATTATGTATAAATAATTTTAAAAATATCGTTGAATTTGGTTTCTATTTTGTTTTTTATTATGCCGAATCCGAATATGGCATTACAATTTGAAAATGCTTATAAAGAAGCTCTACACTATGTCTGCGTAGCAAGGAACCATATTTGAAACTTTTTTATTACCAATTTAACGAAAAAAAGTTATTCTTCATAAAATGCTCTGCATAGTCTAAAATCTAAAACCCAATCATCAGATATCAAGTTTTATCAATTTTATACGAGGTATGTCAAAAATACGAATTTTGTTAAAGAGTAAAGTACCTTTATATTCCAGAATATCAAAATATGGGTATTATGAAAAGTTGTTGGAAATTAAAAACTATGTTTTACTATAATTACATCATTCTAATTAAAAAAAAATCAATTTTTTCTTAAATTACGGATACCCATCATCATTATTTTATTTCAATTATTTCAACTATTTTATTATTAATTTTACGAAAAAAAGTTATTCTTCATAAAATACTCTATCTGGTCTAAAGTCTAAGAAACAACCATCAGATATCAAACTTTTTCAATTTTATATGAGGTATGTAAAAAATATGACTTTTGCTTAACAGTTCAGTACCTTTACAGTTCACAATATTTCATTTAGAAGAATGTAATTGAACACTGAAACATGTCTTGAAATTCCAAGCAACTTTTCTTTATAACAATTTTCGATATTGTGAAATCTAAAGGTACTTTACTCTTGAGTGAAATTCATATTTTTTGACATACCTCGTATAAAATTAATAAAATTTGATATCTGATGGTTGCATCTTAGATTATATACGATGCAGAGTATTTTATAAAGAATAACTTTTTTCGTAAAACTGATAATAAAAAAGTTATTAATAGGTTCGAAGTTATGGAGACATAATGGTTAAGAGCTAAAAATATTTTTTTGTTGAAAATTTATTATTGTTCAAGCTTATTATTAAATTTATTTTAGGCAAGTTTTAGAGAAAACAGTTTTGATCACTTTGTATAAACAATTTTTTAGTTGGTAATTTTCGGTTTTGGTATTACATTTTTGTTATCTTTCTTAATTTTTGTCAACAAGTAATAGTTTATTTCATTTCTAAATTAAAATTATTCAGTTAGACAAGGCGAAAACGGCGGGTTCGTTGAAAGAAATATTCCCATAGGATTTTTTTGCATAATCACATTCGTGAGACACCCAAGAATAGGGTTCAAGAAGTCGCCCACGCAAAAAGTTGTCCAATTTTTTTAACAATTTTTTTTATTCAAATTGCAAAAATGAATATTTCTGGCCCGGACAAATTTTTTTTTTTAGATTTTTCGGACCATTCTGGACAGAAAATGTCTGTTCGAGTTATAAGCAATTTAAAATTTGAAAAACGCGAAAATGGACATTTTTAAGACTTAATAACTCGGTTAAAGATCATTATTATGAAAGTCAGAAAGTGACTAAATCAAATTTAAAGCCCCCTTCATGATCCTGAAGAAATTTGTGTCATGAATTTATTACTAAATTACTAAAAACGGTTATTTTTATATATTAATAATGAGCGGTAAGATCGTATCGACGCGGCTGTAAATGTGAGTGCGAGTGAGATTCGCCATTGGACTGCCTGAATGCATCCCTTTCGCACTCATCATGGACGGCCGTCTAATACGTGCATGGCTCTCATCATTTTTACTTAAAAATAACAGCTTAGTAATCAAATAATGACAAAAATTTCTTCAGGATCTTGTAGGGGGGCTTTAAACTTTTATTTAGTTACTTTCTGACTTTCATAGTAATAACATTTAACCGAGTTATTAAGCCTTAAAAATCGCTTTTTTTTCGTTTTTTTCCAATTTTAAAATGCTTTTATCTCGAAAACTATCAACTTTAGAGAAAAATTCTCTAGTGTTGGGGAAAAAGGGCATAAGTCAAATTTTTACTATATTGACTTAAGTACACTGGCGACATGGAATTTAATCAATTTAGTTGTGATCCAAAGGACATAAGTCTATTGTATTTCTAACAGCTTTATTCTGTATTGATCTAATAGACGCAAGTCGTGTAAAACCGGTTTTGTTTGGACAAGCGGGCTTATGTTGACTAAAGTCTTTTTTACCGCGGCAACCTTTCAACCGTATATTTACACTTGCCAAGGACAGGCTGACTTAATTCCGTATGACCCGTTACAATAATAAACACGTATTGCTTTTCAGTGATAAAAATTTGTATTTACTTGTGTTTTTGCGAACGTAAAAATGTCAGAAAGATGTAAACGAATTATGAAGATGATTAAGGAGCAAAATAGTGGTACGTTACCGTTTAATACTGTTTTATCTGTAAAAATAAATTTTCTACATAGCAAGTATGTTGTTAACTGTTCTTCAAATGAAAAATTCGTTAGAGGAAATCGATCACAAATTTATTGTGTCAGGTCACTCACACATGGAATGTGATGCGGATCATTCCGTAATCGAGAAACAAAAAAAAACAAGTGGCAAATATTACATCCACATAATTGGGTGACATTAATACGATGCGCAAATAAAAAGAAACCTTTTCAAGTGCTTGAAATGTCAAAAGATGATTTTTATGACTTTGCAGCCTTGTTCAAAAGTATTTTTGTAAGAAGAAAACAAGATAGTGAAAAACGGAAATTTCTATGGCACGACTGCAAATGGCTCAGATACAAAAAGGAACAGGCACTGATTTATTATAAAAAATCACTTCAAGAAACATAAGACTTCTCCATTCTGAATTTAAATCGCCGTGGCCGTCCGGTTGCGCTCTCTTTATCAAAAAAATATACAGAGCCACTTGCAATCTCCAAGGCCAAGAAAGATGATCTCTTGGAATTACTACCCCTTATTCCAGATGTGTACAAAAGCTTTTATGAGCAAGTTGTACATTCAAATGCAACAGCTGACGTTGACCCAGATTTAGAAGACCTCGATCCAGACGCCGATAATCCAGACTTAGAAGAGGTACATACGTAATAAACGTTGCAGTGATGTATTTTACTTGTATTGTTTTTTTTTTCAGCTAATAAAACTTCATCCATTATTTTATGTTTCTGTATTTACCTGTGTTTCTATTAGATGTTACTATACTATACTACACTTAATGGCTAGTATGTTAGTTCATATAGACTTAAGTCAGCAATCGCAATCAAAGTCAGATCCAGAAGACTTAAGTCAATCAAAAATCATCAATTTGAAAAGATATAACCTACTTTATTATTGTCTATAGGTTTGGTTAATATATCGTATTATAATATTAGTATAAATGCAAGTTTAATTTAAAAATAGATTTATATGACAAGAATGAAACCTTTAATAAATCCCCCTGAAAAACGACAGATTTCGACTTATGCCCTTTTTCCCTAACACTAGAGAATTATAAGAGACCTTTTTTATCCAGAATAGTCGAAACAACCTAAAAAAAATTATCTGTTCCAAAAATATTTTTGGAATTAGATTAATGCAATTAGATTAATGTTAAAAAATTTGGACCACTTTTCGCGTGAGCGAATTCTTGAATCTTATTCTGGAATGTCTCACTAATGTGATTATGTAAAAAAATCTCATGGGAGTATTAAAGACAGCCAAAGTAGTTTGATGAGCAGTATTCAGCCTCTAACTATAAACTTAGGTAAAGATCGTATAATAGATAGCACCGACTCTGATAGTGAAGATGATACAGGATTACCGACTTCACTATGAAATTAAAATCGAAAGCTGTAATTTCATTAAAAGATTTCCAAAAAAATAGTCTAATTGACAGAACTGATTCTGACACTGACGATGCGGCAAATCCTCAAAACTACATTAAAAACCAAATGAGAAAAACAAAAAAAAAATAAAAATAAAACTCCAAACGGAAATAAAATGGTAGGACGTATTCGATGGACCGAAAATGAAAAATTGATTGTAAATAAATTCTTTGCAGAACATATATATACGGAGCAAAGTAACACCTAAAAAACTCGAATGTCAACAATTTCTTACGAAATATGCGGGAGAATTTGAGAACAAGGACTGGGTCAGAGTAAAAACTTTTGTTTATAATACATTTAAAACAAATTAAAGTTCAAAACAGTTTTTTTTAGCTTACTTGTATTATTATTTTTGTCAAATTTAAGTAAGTTTGCCACTCTCAATAATTCATTATTTTGTTTCTAACGCATTTTTAGTGCTTACCTTTTCTTTTGTCCTTTTTTACGATTGCAATCTACTTATTATTGTGTAAATGTTTTTTTAGAGAAATTTGTCAGTCTTTATAGAATGCATGTTTATGTTTTATTGATTTTCATAAATTATGAAATGAAAATAAACAGCTTGTTTTTTGCCAGTTTCATTGTACCATAATTACTTCGCATTTTAAACAATAAATAGAAAATGATAAGAATATTGTTTTACTCTTTTATTACTTATTTAGAGATATTTAGTTATACCTACCTACCAGTCAAAATGAGTGACAATTAAGTAAACCATTCTACCTTAATAGGAGCAAAATGCAAAATTTTGACGCATGCCAAAATTTTCAATGTGTTTTAAATATATTATTTTTTTTAATCCTGAGAAAACTAATAAATATTTTTGAAAAATTTAAACGCAGAATGAAAGACTACTTTATTATCGACGGCCAAAAGTCCCTGACAACTTCTATGTTTATTTTAATAAGTTACAGGCTTGAAAAACTAAGAGAAAATTTAGTGTGATTTTTAATTTCAAATATCTCATTCAAAAGAATTATTCGTCATTATACCTGGTATAATGTAAAATACCTGTCATAGACGGACAGACGATCTGACAGCCTATGTCAAATTTCTCAACTATACTACCGTCCTTGGGTTATAAGCTTTCATTTGACACCTCATTTGTCATTCTAACTGTTATAATAGGGAGGAGGTATATTCGCGGTCGGACGGACAGACAGACAGACATCCTAGGTAAAATTTTTCAACTTTCGTAACGTCCTTGGATTACAAGCTTTCATTTGACACCTCATTTGTCATTCTACGTGATATAGTGACGGAGGAGTTATATTCGCGGTCGGATGGACCGACAGCCTAGGTCAAATTTCTCACCCTTAGTACCATCCTTGGATTATAAGCTTTCATTTGAAACCTCATTTGTCATTTTACCTGGTTTAATGACGGAGGAGTTATATTCGCGGTCGGACGGACAGACGGACAGACAGCCTCCTAGGTCAAATTTCTCACTTTAAGTACTATCCTTGAATTAAAAGTTTTATTTGACACTTCATTTGTCATTCTACCTGGGATAATGACGGAGGAGGTATATTCGCGGTCGGACGGACAGACGGTCTGACAGCCTAGGTCAAATTTCTCAACTTTACTACCATCCTTGGGTTATAAGCTTTCATTTGACACCTCATTTGTCATTATAAGTGTTATAATGAGGGAGGAGTTATATTCGGACAGACAGACAGACAGCATAGGTCAAATTTCTCAACTTTAGTACCATCCTTGGGTTATAAGCTTTCATCTGAATCCTTATTTGTCGTTCTAACTAGTTTAATGACGGAGGAGTTATATACGCGGTGGGACGGACAGACGGATAGACAGCCTCCTAGGCCAAATTTCTCACTTTTATTACCATCTTTGGCTTAAAAACTTTCATTTGACACCTAATTTGTCATTCTACCAGGTATAATGACGGAGTTATATTGGTGGTCGAATAGACAGACGGACAGACAGCCTAGGTCAAATTTCTCAACTTTCGTACCATCCTTGGATTATAAGCTTTCATTTGACACCCTTTTGTCATTCTACCTGGTATAGTGACGGAGGAGATATATTCGCGGTCGGATGGACCGACAGCCTAGGTCAAATTTCTCACCTTTAGTACCATCCTTGGATTCTAAACCTTCATTTGAAACCTCATTTGTCATTCTACCTGGTATAATGACGGAGGAGCTATATTCGCGGTCGGACAGACAGACAGCCTCCAAGGTCAAATTTCTCACCTTTAGTACTATCCTTGAATTAAATACTTTCATTTTACACCTCATCTGTCATTCAACCTGGGAAAATGACGAATTATATTCGCCGTCGGACGGGCAGACTGTCTGACAACCTAGGTGAAATTTCTCAACTGTACCATCCTTGGTTATAAGCTTTCATTTGACACCTCATTTGTCATTCTAATTGTTATAATGAGGGAGAAGTTAAATTCGCGGTCGGACGGACAGACGGATAGCCTAGGTCAACTTTCTTAACTTTAGTACCAACCTTGGATTATAAGCTTTCATTTGACACCTCATTTGTCGTTCTAATTGGTTTAATGACGGAGGAGTTATATTCGCGGTCGGACGGACAGACGGGCCGACAGCCTAGGTCAAATTTCTCATCTTTATTACCATCCTTGGCTTATAAGCTTTCATTTGACACCACATTTGTCATTCTACCTGGTATAATGACGGAGAAGTTGTGTTTATGGACAGGCAAACGGACGGATAGATGGACGTAGATAATTCACAGGTTTCACATTTTTTCACAGTTAGTGAAAACAATATTATGATGTCTGGTATAGAGCTTAAAATATCAAATAATAAAACGTTGCCAAACTTCAGGGCTTCTTATAATCGGTAGCTCAATGTGGGCTTCCTAATGCTGCTGAACATCTACAAAGTATATACTTTTTTTCGCAGCGCAAACTGGTGGTAGATACCATGAACTACGAGTGTATGTTTTGATAATAATTCCAGGTATACGAAGCCCGGGCTTCGTATTGTTTATCATGATTTCAGAGCTACCTATGGTACATTTTTAAAATTTGTTCGAATATATACGAAGCTCGAGCGTATTTACATGTTCTGAGCTTAATTAAAATATCGAGAGATGGTGCAAAGTACGTTTTTTTGGGAAATAACATTAAAAAATTACGAATCCCGAATCCGGGCTTCGTAAGGCGGTGTCGGGCTTCGTATGACCGGTGCGATATAGCGTTTTTGGCTTCCTAAAGTCGGAATCCATATATATATATATATATATATATATATATATATATATATATATATATATATATATATATATATATATATATATATATATATATATGTATATATATATATATATATATATATATATATATATATATATATAGATTTAGGTGTGTATAAAACTTTACCTTATTTAGTTGATAGGCCAGCAATTTTTTCGCCTATCCTCCAAGGCTCCTGTAGGAGGGCCACATCAATGCCTTCTTGTTCCACTCTTCTAACTAGCGCTGCCGATGCTGCTTTTGCGTGTTGAAGATTGGCCTGCAGAAGCCTTATTTTTCTCTTCACTGCGAAGAGATGTTCGGTTCTGGTTCTGTGGACTTTCCTTCCTCCGTGGGCCCGACGCACCCTTCGACATTAGTCCTTATGGGTATGCCCGTTCCACCCGAAGAAGGTTGTTCCTCTTCCTGAACCTCCATACGTAGGGAAGCTCTAGCTTTTCATTCCGTGTTTTTGTCTTCCCTTCTTTGGGTCTGAAAGTTAACCGTTCTACTCCGAAAAAGGGTGCCATTTTTATTTTCTGGAGCTCTTCTCGAGATTCAGAATCCATTGAGAAGGTCCATAACACCCCTTTGTCCGAAGGTTTACTACCCCAGACTATCCATAGATGTGTCATGAGCCCATGGTTACTTATCCTTAGTCTATTAAGGATCCTTTTGGACTCAAGGCGTTCCCCATATTCATCCTGTACGAAGAGAGTGCATGAGTGCGGCTTGGGTATATCTTCCCCCTCCACGGCACTGAGAGGTGCACTCTCCCAGGGCTTCAGGGATGGAATCATCTCCTTTAGCCACCGTGCACTTACGTCATCCGCACAATTTAGTTCTAGGAAACCTGGTCTGTAGATACTCTTCAACAAGCGAACCTGTGGTCCTGCTTCCGGAATTTTTTCATAAGCAGCCAAGATGGCTATTTCGACTGCCTTAAGCTTATACAAATCCATCTTGGCTTCCGGGAGTCCTGTTAGTACTGCTGCGACCTTAACAGATGCGGCAGCTTCGCTGAAAGTCACACCCTCGGTTCTTGGCCTTTTCCCTTTGCGTTGGCTTTCGGGTGGTGTGCTTCCATCTGACCTTAGCCTTTTTGGGCCTTTGGCCTTCTGGGTTTGGTTTTGTTTTGTCATGGCCTCTAACGGCTTTGACATCTCTTTTGCCCTTTCAGCAGCCTTGATGAAATTTTCCTTGATTACAGCCCTTTTGGCTTGTATGTAATCTTGGTCTTGTTTCACCCGCTTACTGATTTTGGCTTTAGAGATGCCAGATAGCTTTGCTAATCTCTTCGTCTGTCATGAGATCAACGTCTTCCAACGCTGTTACGCTGACAACCTTTATTGTTCCTTGAATATCAGCTTGGGAGATTTCTGTAGAATTTTCTGGCCTTTCAGCGCTCGGATCTTCTCTAGAAGCTCCCTATCCTTCGGCTTTAGGAACTGTAATTTTGGCTTTAGAGTTCCCTGGGCCTTCGACCCCGGAAACCCTTTGGCTCTGAGTTGTTACTTTTTTTTAAAAAGCTCTGAGAAATTCTTAATGGTCATATAGATCCTCAAGATCCATTTGATATTGATATTAGCAGAACCTTAATTATTGTTGGATTTTCATTAATTTATTTATTTATGAGAGGAAAGCAACCAGTCCCATCTCTGTTTTTATTTTGTTGTTGCTTTGTATCGCGATCTAAAAGAGGTTTGCTTAATGAGCACAAAAACTGAAGCCTTGTGTTCGTGAAAAAGGCAAAGAAGTCAGTTGGTACTGCATAGGCTGGTAACTCTTATGGGAGTGACAGTCCTCTGAAATTTGTATCTGAAATATCAGAAATCTGAAATTTGTAGCGACTAAGGACAAGAGATAGCGCAGCAAAACTTCTTGTCTGCGCAGTACCAACAAGCGACAACTACAAGTTCGACAGTGTTGCCAGGGCTACCGAAATTTCGGTAAGTCTACCGAAGTTGGCTCCAGTTTACCGATATACCGAAATGAAACAAAAATCTGTCGATATTTAATTTAATGATATAGAAACTGAAAAAATCTACCGAAAAATGAAAATATAAAATTTTTAATGAGACAAAATAAATAACTCGTTTCCAGAACAATGCATAAGAAATAGGTACCTACTAGAAATAGGTACCGTTCGATACGTATCGATAAATTTTGAGGTACCTACCGAAAATCTAACGATGCGTAATAAATTTTGCAACACCGTTTTGGAGAATTTTCGAACAATTTTCGGATTCGGAATGTAGGTAGTTAAATGACGGTTTGAATTTTTGAATACAGTCATGTTAGCCAAGGAAGGAGGGTATCCTTTTGTTCAGGGCCGTCTTAACCCGGGGGTGCAAGGGGTGCGAGGCACCCGGGCGCCAAGTCCAAGGGGCGCAAGCTGAAAACTTGCTAGGCTCAAACTTACGCTTTTTGTCCTTAAAAAAACTACAAATAACAAAAACATACAAGTGCACTTTCGATATGTTTTACAAAGGCTATTAATGCTTACTACACCTACGATATGGAAATGAAATATGAAACCCATTTAGATTATTCCGACAATAATTTCAAAAAGGTGACGCGTATACTATTTTGACCAATTTTGAATGTCGAGTGACAATGAATCACCATCTTGTAAGATTTGAAATTTATAATTTTTCTTTCATGGAAAGTATATTGTTTTGGAGAAACTCCGAAGAAAACTTAAAAAACAACACAATGTTTAAATTTACAAAAAAAAAACTAGCGCTTGGAAATAGCTCTGATATATGTAGATGGTGAAGATTTATTCCATGAGTTATAGGCTTGATTATGTTCAAAATAAGAGAGCAAAAAAAAACTACAACGTTAACGGGATTTTTTTCTCATATGGTTAGTGGACCTCTAAGTTAGAAAAAACCGGGGAGTGCTACCATTTAAATGGGTGCGTTTTTGAGAAAGGGGTGAATTAGTCCCTAGGCCCAGAGTGAATTAGGATGAGCTCTCTGCAGTTTTAGTACAATCACGTCTACAGGAAAATTGTTCCAGGTTAAATTTACAATCGAAAAATTACATTTTCATGTCAAAAATATTTTTTTTTACAAAAATATAATTCAAAGGAAAAGCAAGAAAAAAACACGAAAGAAAGCAATTTTGTTGTTTGCCCCATAACTTTTTTCTGCAGAGATATAGGTATATGCATTGCTTTAGCGAAAAATAACTTCCATCCATCCTCTTTAAAATGAAGTTTGGAGAAATTCCCTATTTATAGTTTCCGAAATAGGATTTTTCAAAGTTCGCCGCTCACAGCATTTTTGGACAATTTTCCCCATTATTTCGCAAACATTGTTCTGTACCTTTTTTCTACGTATTTCTAGGTATATGCAATGGTACATTTAGTAGAAAGAGAAGTCAATTACCTTTAAAATAGTCTACAGTATAAGGTTACACAGCTCTTTTTAAGCAATTTATGCTTTTTCAATGTTTCATACTTTTAATGATTTTTGACATTTTTAATGATTATTTTTTAAATTTCTCATTATGACTTTTTTTCTTGTACATTTAGGTATATACATTGTGGATTAAAAAAAGCTTATTTTCTTTACTTTAAAATGGTGGATTGCAAAAAATTATATGCTATTTTTAAACAAGATATCCGTAGGATATCCAAGGGTATCCGTAATTTGAGAAAAATTTTAATTTTTTTTTATTTTTTCCAATTAGAAAAATATGATTGCAAATTATTACATAATTTTTAGTTCCAAATAACTTTTCTTAATAACACTTTTCGATATTATGAAATATAAAGGTACTTTACTCTTGAGTGAAATTCATATTTTTTAACATACCTCGTATACTATTGACAAAATGTTATATCTGATGATTGCATCTGCATCTTAAGTATTAGACTATGCAGAGCATTTTATAAAGAATTTTTTTTTCATAAAGTTAATAATAAAAAAGTTTTACATAGGGTTTCAACTTAGTAGGACCTATTGCATGTGTATATGTCACATTTTGAAAAAGCATATCTTGTTTAAAAATGGTCCCAGAATTTTTTACGATACACCATTTTAAAGTAAATAAAATAAGCTTTCTTTTTTATTAGACGATGTATATACCTACATAAACAATAAAAAAGGTATAATGATAAATTTAAAAATAATCGTAAAATATATCAAAAATCATAAAAAGTATAAAACTTTGAACAACCATATCTTGCTTAACAAATAGTCGTACAGAATTTTTCAATAGGCCATTTTAAAGGTAATTGACTTTTCTTCCTATCAAATGTAACATTGCATATACCTAAAGCTACGTAGAAAAAAGTTACAGAATAATGTTTCAGAAGTAACAAGGAAAATGGGCCTAAATCGCTGTGAGTGCCGAACTTTAAAAAATTATATTTTGGAAACTGTAACTCACAGACTTCTACTAAACGTCCTTTTAAAGAGTGATGATGGAAGTTTTTTTCTATGGAGCAATGCTTATACCTATATACCTGAGGAAAAAAGTTATGGGCCAAAAATCAAAATGGCTATCTTTTGTGTTTTTTTCTTGCTTTTCTTTTAAATATATCTTTGTAAAAAAAAATATTTTTGACTTTAAGATGTGATGTTTCGATAGTAAATGTAACCTGGAACAATTTTCCTGTAGATGTGTTTGTACCAAAAGTGTATAAAACTAACCCTAATTCGCCCTGTGCCTAGGGACTAATTCACCCCTTTCTTAAAAACGCACCCCTTTAAATGGTAGCACTCCACGGGTTTTTCATATTTAGAGGTTCATTGACTATATGAAACAATAAAACCCCGTTAACGTTGTAGTTCCTTTCTAAAATGCATAATCAATAGCCTATAGAATTTTTACCAATATTTTTTAAAAATATAGACACAACTCCACTCGATATTTTAAGTTATATATTATATTCTAAAATAATTTACTCTCCGTTTTCCTGAATATTTCTACATGTCTAAGTATATATTTAACACTTCCGACTTCCAGATAAACAGCTGAAGGAGATAGGTCTTTTTCTAAACTTAAATTGATCAAAAATAATTGGCTTTAATAAGTACCTATATAGAAAAGCAAGTAAAAATAGATATCACCGAAGCAATAAAAATTTTGCCAACTTAAAAGCTAGAAAAGTTGACTTTGAAATACTTTAAAAAATATGGTCTAGTTTCTAAGATTGATCTTTTTTGAATACTGAAACCATGTTTTTTAATATACAAGGTGGGCCAAAGAAAACAGTCCACCTCGATATTTGGCAGTAGTTATTAGATTTTAAGGAAATGCAGAAATATTTCGATTTTTATTTTTATATTGCAATTTTTTGGCATATATTTCATACTGGTGACGTCATCCATCTGAGCGTGATGACGTACTCGATCATTTTTTTTAATGGGAATATTGGTCGTGCGTAGATCATTTGAAAGGGTGTTCAATTCCCTATTCAGTAATATAAACATTAATATTATTATTCATACAGGGTGACCAAAAAAATAATTTTTGAATTAAATTAAATGACGCAAAAAGAAGAATGTGTAATTTATTTAACTCAAAATACATTGTACTGCTGTCAGAAAATAGAAAAAAATGTTTATTTCACAAATAAACATTTCTTTTCGCTTAAATGAAATCACAAACAGCTTCCCAGCTACCTCTTGGCAGTTTGAACATTTAATTTAAGCGCAAAGCAATGTTTATTTGCCAAATAAACATGCTTTTCTATTTTCTGACAGCAATAGAATGTATTTTAAGTTGAATAAATTACATAGATTCTTCTTTTTCTGCCAGTTAATTTAATCCAAAAATTATTTTTTTTGCCAATCCTGTATGAATAAAAATATTAAAGTTTATATTGCTGAAAAAAAAATTGAACATCCTTTCAAATGAGCTACCACACCCGACTCCTATCCCCATTTAAAAAAATCGTCGATTACGTCATCATGCCCAGATGGATGACGTCACTAGTATGAAATGTATATCAAAAAATTGTAATTTAAAAATAAAAATTGACCTGTTTCGGCATTTCCTTAAAATCTAATAACTACTGCCAAATATGGAGGTGGACTGTTTTCTTTGGCCCACCCTGTATAAATAAAGAAAGCAAACATAATTAGTTTTAATTTTAGCGTATCTATTACCTATATAATCTTCTGACAAAAGGGGGCGCAAAGATGAGTCTTGCACCCCGGCGCCGTGTATGGTTAAGACGGCCCTGCTTTTGTTATCCTTTCAGAGAAGTAGAGAACTACGGTAAATTTTATGTAGGTATGCTTACCAAAAAGGCCTATTTTTATGAATACCTAATATTATTAATAAGTATTATTTATGTTTTTTTAAAACGTTTGATAAAAGTTTTGAAATTTTGCGATGTTCTCTACCGATTTTTATTTCAAATACCTGGCAACACTGTGTCTGTGTACGCCATTTTCATTGGAGTTTCGAGTGACGAGTGGTGTGGTATTATTTGTGATTTGAGTTGTAAATAATTGTGTGTTTTATTTGCCATCATATTTACATAAATAATTATGGTTGTTAACTGTTGCGTTAATGGTTGTAATCATGATACTATAAAGAACATAAATAACATAACATGATATTTATAGTATCATGGTTGTAATAATTGCAATAAGGATAAGGTACATATTACATAAATATTTTTTATATTATAATAATTTATAGAAACTACATTTAAATACATATGATCAATGTTTATAAAAAAATAAAGTAGAAAATAACCAACGTTTGTTTTATTTTTGTAGTAAAATGAATCCTTATATTTGAAGAATTAGAAGAAACATATTTTTAAAGGTGTTGCTGGACTAGGGACGCCAGGTGACGCTGTGGCGCATTGTCCAGAAATAACCTACACAGTTTCCTATCTGTTGAGTAGTATTACCAGAGAAAGGCAGTTCTCGTCAGTGGCGCACAACCCCAACAACAATACCCCTACAAGCGACACTATATATACACGAAATTTTCGATTTTCTAAATCTGACTGAATTGAAAATTGGACCAAATCCCATCTTAAAGTTTAGGAAAAGACTCACCCATCCATATGTCAACTCTCCATTTTGGTCCAAGGGTGTGGATTTTACGGCCCTTCCCATTTAGGATCTGTTTTTCGTTCTCGTCAAATGCCGAAATTTTTTATTATATTTTGACCGCAAATGTTGGTAAAAACATTAATTGTAAGCAAAAAATGTTTTATTCATTTTTATGATAAAATTAATATGTAATTTTCGATTTATTGGTTATCGAAAGTGTTAGTTTCGTATCGAAAAAATCAATGTTATTAATCAGTTTTCTGCTAATAACTCAAAAAGTTTTTGCTTTATCAAAACAACTTTACTTAACGAATATATATCTTTTAAAAAAGAAACAAAGTGTTTTTTTTTAATTTTCTTTAAGACCAATAGTAATCGAGCTGTACTTTATTATAAAATATATTAGCTTTTCTTCGTCAAATACTAAATATTATATGTAGTTTCAAAGTCAAAAGACGGAAAAACTATGCATTTTTCGAGGATAACTTATAGAAACTAATTTTAAATGTTTAAAAAGATCTATCTTCAAAAATAAAAAATGACGTATGTAGCTTAAAAATTAAGTGACTTATAATGAAAAGAATGGCAGTCCCTATTTTTTCAGTCAAAAAGTTATCGGAAACAACCCCCTTATTACCACCCTAATATTATATACACAAAATTTTCGATTTTCTAAATCTGACTGAATTGAAAATTGGGCCAACTCCCATCTTAAAGTTCAGGAAAGACTCACCCATTCATATGTCAACCACACATTTTGGTCCAAGGGTGTGGATTTTACGGCCCTTCTTATTAAGGGTCTGTTGTTCGTTCTCGTCCCCAAAACTCCCAAAAATTTCAAAAATTTAAGTCCGACTTTACGGCTTCTGATAGTACTGATCATTAACCTTTCCAACGGATGTCTAATTTTGAAAATGGGTTATACCATTCAAAAGTTACCGAGCTCAGAAGTATGACTCAATTTTTATTTAAAAGGGGAAAATGTTTGTGGATATGTTTGTATGTATGTATGTTTGTATGTGTGTGGAAAAGTTACACCGATCTGAATTTTTTTTCTGTGTTTGGAGAGGGGGTCAGTAGTCCATTCTTTCACGGTTTTTTCTCTAAATTTTAAAGAACCGCTTGGATTGACATGAAATTTGGCATACGTATAGCTTACATGTCAAAGAAAAAAAGTGATATTGTGCCGATGTGTGCTTTTGCCCTGGGGGTGACTTTCACCCCCTCTTGGAGGTGAAAAAATATATGTCCAAAATAAGTTCGGAAATGGATAAACTGAC
Source organism: Diabrotica virgifera virgifera (assembly GCF_917563875.1). Taxonomy (NCBI): domain Eukaryota; kingdom Metazoa; phylum Arthropoda; class Insecta; order Coleoptera; family Chrysomelidae; genus Diabrotica; species Diabrotica virgifera. The sequence goes on from NC_065444.1 coordinate 137,391,700, forward strand.
TAATTTTAAGTAACTTTTGTTCTATAGAGCTTTTTCGCCGAGTCAACAATTTTCGAGTTATTTGCGAGTGAATATGTTCATTTTTCAACAAAATAACCACATTTTTAGACTGTTTTTCGCAAATAACTCAAAAAGTAAGTATTCTGACGAAAAAAACGTTCTTAGCAAAAATATAGCCTATAAAAAATTTAAAAAATGGTGTACGCGTTAGGTCTCTGGATCTCGTAGAACCATAGTTATAGCCAATGAAAAGTAGATTCATATTCACCAAATTTCAAATAGAATATTTCGACGTGAAATATCCAAAAAATTAAGCACTTTTTGGGGAAAACCCATTTTAACTTTTTTAAAGTATTTAAAAAAGCTTTATTTCTGTTTTTACAAAAAGTTTCTAGCGTTAAATTTAGGCAAGTTACGCTCAAAATAAAGTTGGTCCCTTTTGTTTTTGCAAAAAAAATCGGGAAAACCACCCCCTAATTAGCAACCGCTCCACAAATTATTTTACTTATGTTGTGTTTATATGATCTGTAAGTTTCATCGGTTCAAAGTGTTTATTTTTGAAAAAATTTGGTTTCAAAATAAAAATTTTAAAAATTTAAATTTTGAAAAATATGTTTTTTTTTTCAAACTAACTTAAAAATTGTTAGAGATACCAAAAATCTCGAAAAACAGAAAAAAGTCAGATTTGCTTTTCTGAATATCATGTATTTTTTGTTTTTCTGTTAGACAAAAATTGATTAAGATTTGGTGTTTCTAAATTTGCATACATTCGTGATCAGTGACTCGTTCAACCCCTTTTAACTACAGCCCTTTCAATAATAAGGACTTTAAACCGATGAAACTTACAGATCATATAAACAATATATACACGAGTCAAGAAACTTGTGAAGTCGTAACGATTAAGTTCATTTAAGATACTAATTAGGGGGTGATTTTCTCGATTTTTTTGCCAAAACCAAAAGGGACTAACTTTATTTTGAGCGTAACTTGTTTAATTTTGATGCTAGAAATTTTTTTTATCAAACAATAATGAAGCTTTTTTTAAACACTTTAAATAAGTTGTAATAAGTTTTCCCCAAAATGTGCTTCATTTTTGGTTATTTCACGTTAAAGTAATCCATTTGAAATTTGACCAATATGAACCTATTTTTCATTAGCTATAACTCTGCTTCTACTAGGTGTAGAGACGTGATATATACACCATTTTTTTAATTTTTTACAGGCTATATTTTTGCTAAGAATGTTTTTCCGACAAAATACTTACTATTTGAGTTATTTGCGAAAAACCGTCTAAAAGCGTGGTTTTTTTTTATTGAAAAAATGAACATATTCACTGCCAAATAACTCAAAAAGCATTGACTTAGTGAAAAACCTCTATAGAACAAAAGTTACTTAAAATTAGCCAGTTTATCCATTTCCTGACTTTCTTTGGACGAATATTTTTTCACCCCCAAGAGGGATTGAAAACCACCCCCAGGGCAAAAGCACATATCGGCACAATATCACTTTTTTTCTTTGACTTGTTAGCTATGTGTATGCCAAATTTCATGTCAATCCAAGCGGTTCTTTAAAATTTAGAGGTTTTGCAATATTTTACCGTTAAAGAACGGACTACAGGGCCGATTCAGAACCGGTGTAGTTTGTGACTTTTGACCACCCATAAGCCAGCTATAAGACTTGGTAGGTACAAAACGGCATATTTTAGGGGGTATAAATCTTCGGTTCAAGAAGAGACAGGAGAACCTCAAATACACCAAATCAATAGTGTTGAGTTAAGCTTTCAAATGGTGTGTAAGCCGGGATCAGACATATACTCGGCTCAGTGTAGCCGAAAAACTGAAAAACTAAACTTTGAAAATTTTGGTCTTTCGACAATTACACAAAATTTCAACCTACGAATTGCGCCAATAACTGAGCATTTGTAGAAGGACTCCAGACAAATCTAACGGTGTATACCTCCTATTCGGGAAAATTCGAATTTTTAAGTTATAGGCTTCATAAGTATGATCAAATCTATTACCTATGGGAAAAACGGTTTTTCAAGCTCAATAATTCCTGTAATAGCTTCAGTTATCGTACTTGACCTTCGATGCATCAGATATTTCTTGTCAATATGTTTCAAACTCATGTTTAGGGATCAAAATCGGTTAAGCCGTTTAGAAGTTATTAAGCTACAAAAGTATAATCCAATTAACGATTATTCCGTTTATGTAGGTGCAGTGGTTACGACGCTAAATTTGATCTGGCAACGGGCAATCCGAGTTTATTTACCGGCCATCCCAATATCTTTTTCAATCTATTTCGAATAGAAAAAAAATCTAGTGTATATTCTATGGACACTAGATCATTTGGGAGGTAATGCAACAAAGGCGACCATTTATAAAACTTAACGTGTAATCGAGAAACATTGCATTCAACTTCTTCTTCTTCTTCTTCTTCTTCCTCTTTATAAGCAATTCTGCTTGTTAATTGGCGGATTGATACCTCTATGGAAGGTTGTCACTACATCTTTTGCGCAATCGGCCGATACTTCTTCTGCCGATTGGTGATTTATCTCGTGCTATTTTGACCACACGTGTCTCCCCCATTTTGGTTATCTGGTGGTTCCATTCTTTTTTCTATTTAGTGTCCATTCGTTTATACACTGTTACGTGACATTGTCTTCTAATATATTCGCTCCTCTTTCGATCTCTCAGTGTATTTCCTGTAATTCTTCTCAGTACTCTCATCTCTGCCGTTTCCAGTAGTCTTTGTGTTGTGGCTGTATCGGCTCTTGTTTCTGATGCATATGTCATTATTGGTCTTACACTGGCTTTATAAATTCTTGACTTCATCTCAGTGTTAATATGTCGGTTTCGCCATATAGTGTGATTAAGGCATCCTGCCAATCTATTTGCTTTTTGTACTTGATTTCTCACTTCTTTGTCTAGGTCTCCGTAACTTGACAATGTAATTCCAAGGTATTTTACTTCCATTACTTGTTCAATACTAATACCCTCAATTTCTATTTTGCATCTGATTGGTTCTTTACTGATTACTATTGTTTTGGTTTTCTGAGATGAAATTGTCATATTGAATTCTTTTGCTCTTATGTTAAATCTGTGGACTAATCTTTGCAGACTATCTTCATCTTGAGCTATCAATATTGCGTCGTCTGCGTAGCAGAGTATTTTTACTTCTTTGTTTCCCATTCTATAACCTCTTCCTTTGTTGACGTTTTTGATGATTTCATCCATGATTAAATTGAAAAGCATAGGACTCAATGAGTCTCCCTGTCTTATTCCGCTGCCTATATCTATAGGTTCTGTAATTTGTCCATCTATTCTGACTTCCAGTTTGTTGTTTTGGTAGATTTTCTCAATAGTTTTTATGATATCTAGAGGGACTTCTCTATTATACAGAAGATGGATTACATCTTTGAGTCTTACTCTGTCAAATGCTTTCTTTAAGTCAATCAGACATAGAAATGCTGGTCTATTATACTCTAGTGATTTCTCAGTAATTTGCTTTATGACGAATATTGCATCTGTACACGATCTTCCAGTACGAAAACCCTGTTGTTCATCTGTTAAACTTATCCTCTGATTCATTACGCTTTGTAAGATTTTAGTTGTAACTTTTAGGGTAGTATTTAACAAGTTGATACCTCTGTAGTTTTCTGGCTGCTTTTTATCTCCTTTTTTTAATAGTAGAATTAGTTCGCTCGTTCTCCACTCTTCCGGTATTTTATTGTGTTTTATGATTTTGTTAATTAATGTTGTTAATTGTTCTGTCATTGCTGCTCCACAATATTTCAGTAATTCGTTTGGTATTCCATCCTTACCTGCAGCTTTTCTGTTCTTCAGCTTTTTGAGTGTTTTTCTTACTTCCTGTGCACTTATATTAACATCTTCATTTGTGGTAATTTCTGGTGTTTCCTGTTCTAGCATCATTTGTTCTTCCTCTGCATAGAGCTTTTTTAGGTAGTCAATCCATGTATCCTTTTCTATGTGTTTTGGTTCTATTAGTTCCTTTACTTCCGTTCTTTGACCTCTTATAAAGCGCCATATTTCCTTTTGGAGACCATAAAAATCATGTTCCATTTCTTTCGAAAAACGTTCCCAGTGATCATTTTTTATTCTTCTTACTACTGAATGTCTTTCGTTTCTTATAGTCTTATAATTATCGTATGCCTCTTGTGTTTTAGTTGACATGTATTTTAGGTAAGCTTTTTTCTTCTCTTTACATTTTTCCTTCACTTCTGTACAAAACCATGGAGTTGTTCGTCTTGGAAGCGATTTATTTTTATTAATCTTTCTTTCACCAAGAACTTCCTTGGCTGAGGCTAAGATATTAGACTTAATTTTTGCCCAGCTTTCTTCGACTCCGTCACTTTCTGTGATATACATGTTGCTGCTTTTTTCCGTTAGTCTTTTTTGGAATAGATATCTTGTAGAGTCGTCCTGTAAGCTTTCGACTTTAATCTTGGTGGTGTATTCTGCTGTTTTGTTATCACATATATGTGTTTTCATTCTGATTTTGCTTAATACCAATTTATGATCACTTCCTATTTCTGCTGATGTTAGTGCCCTTACATCCAAGATTAGAGACGGGTGTAACTTTCTATTCGACAGAATATAGTCTATCATAGATCTTTGTCCTCTAGTGTTTTCAAAAGTGTATTTATATTGTTCTTTGTGAGGCAAAAATGTATTGTTAATTCGTATTTCATTTATGCTGCAGAGGTCCGTCAGAAGATCTCCGTTTTCATTTCTGATAATTTCATTATATCGCTGTTTTATTCCCGGAACTGTGTCATTGCCAACACGGGCATTAAAGTCACCCATAATGATTATATATTCACTAAAAGGGAAGTTCCCTAGGTTGGCTGTATGCCATATAGTTAAAAAACTCTAACAAGAAGTAAAACCACTTCTATGTAAATTGGTATATTTATTAAAACTTAAAAAATCCCAATGGATTGAATAAAATATGTCCAATTCAGAACGTTTTAGACCTATCGGTTCATCATCAGTGAATGTGCATACTTGCTAAATAGCCCCAGAACCAAACAATGGTTGAATTTAAAATTCAATTTAATAATAATAAACAGGCTATAATAATAATAAACAGGCTAAACGCCGATGTTAAAGGATATCGCCTATGGGAACATGGTGAAACCCTACCAAAACCAAGATGGTTGATTGAGGTTTTGGTAGGGTTTCACCATGTTCCCATAGGCGATATCCTTTAACATCGGCGTTTAGCCTGTTTATTATTATTTTTAAATAATGTAAATTGAATTTTAAATTCAACCATTGTTTGGTTCTGGGGCTATTTAGCAAGTATGCACATTCACTGATGATGGACCGATAGGTCTGAAAACGTGCTGAATTGGACATATTTTATTCAATCCATTGGGATTTTTTAAGTTTTAATAAATATACCAATTTACATAGAAGTGGTTTTACTTCTTGTTAGAGTTTTTTGATTATATATTCATCATTTGGGATCTCGTTTATTACAGTCTGAAGGTGTTCATAGAAGTTTTCTCTTATGGTGGCATCCCTGTTGTTCTCAGGTGCATAGATCGCTATCACGTTCAGAGGTTTGACATCCAGTTTGACTTTTACACTAACTATTCTTTCGGAGATATGTCCGCACTCTTGTACTTGGTGTACAAATTTTCTGTGAACTAGCAGTGCAACTCCTTCCTTGGCTCTTGTATCCTTTGCAACACCACTGTAAATCATCAGATAGTCATCCAGCATAATTTGACCCTTTCCTTTTTTCTTGGTCTCTTGTACTGCACATATGTGTATATTCTTTTCTACTAGCTCTTTTGTGATTTCCTGCTCTCTTGTGTTTAGAGACTTTACATTCCAAGTACCGATGCGAAGTATATTTTTCTTTTTCCATAAATTAGTTGTCCTTTTTCTCGCGTTGGTCGTCGTAATGAAATCATTCCTGTTCCGATGCATAATCCTGTTTCTATAAGCTATGGTGTTAACGTCTATCAGTAGGGTGCTAACCTGACTGTAGACCCCCTCCTCCTTTATCCGAGCTTGGGATTGGCAACAGTTCTGTGAGCTGCTCGATCACACCAAACAAAACTGCAGGCGGAGTTTGCTTTCAACTTCATACATTTAATTTATAAATAACTTTGAAAAACTCCTGATACAACAATAAAAAACCGATAAACGCCGTAAAAATGTATTTTCATTTTGATGCAAAACAAAATTCTAGTTTTAATTTAAAAGATTTTTCCATAATATTCGCTAAATTTGAAGTAAACGCGCCACAAAAGAGTTTTCAAAATTCAAACTATATCAAAGTTACTCTTTTGTGGCGCGTTTACTTCAAATTTAGCAAATATTATGGAAAAATCTTTTAAAATAAAACTATAATTTTGTTTTGCATCAAAATGAAAATACATTTTCGCGCCACGTAATATCCATATCAGATCTTTTGTAGCTGGAATATTGTATGCGCCACTCATTTTTACGGCGTTTAGCGGCTTTCTATTCTTGTTATTTTTGACCGCAAATGTTGGTAAAAACATTAATTGTAATCAAAAAATGTTTTATACATTTTTTTGATAAAATTAATAGTTTTAGATTTATTGGTTATCGAAAGTGTTAGTTTTATATCGAAAAAATCAATGTTATTAATCAGTTTTCTGCTAGTAACTCAAAAAGTTTTTGTTTTATCAAAACAATTTTACTTAACGAATATATACTGGGTTGGGCTAAAGAATGGAACCAAGCAAATATCTTTGAAACGAAAAGAACAATCTTTTTGAAACTTTGCATGCAAGTACAGTGACGCAAAACGCATCTGTTGCTATACTTTTTGTTACTAGTTCACTTCCAGTTTCACCGGAAATACCCTTAACTTATTTATTTTAAATGGGACACCCTATATATTTTTGCAGATTTTGAAAGAACTTATTATTTTTAATTCATACATACCAAATTTAGAAGAAAAAAATAGTTAAAAAGTGTCTGTAGATAATTTTTTGTATTAAAAATAAACGAGTACTATTGTCCATACTATAGACTAAAACTATTGTTGTATTTATTTGAATTTAGCATAGTAGGTAACTGTTACTGAACTAATTGACAGAAATAAGTTCTATTCAAAATGGTTCATTTAAGTGAAAGAGATCGCATTGAAATATTATATTGGTCATGGTGATCGTGTTAGAACTCATGACGAGGTGTGTAATATTTTTAATGAATTGAACGAAGTTATTAAACAAATATTGCAATTGATTTAGAGGAATCACCTCAAACTATCATTTTCAACATTTTAAATGATTTTTTTTATTTTTATTATCGTTGGTCTAACGTAAATAAATTAACCTATTTTTTAACTGTAAAGAGATTTATTTCTTGTTTTAATAGTTTTTTCTTCCAAACTTGGTATTTATGAATTACAAATAAAAAGTTCTTTCAAAATCTTCAAAAATATACAGGGTGTCCCATTTAAAGTAAATAAGTTAAGGGTATTTCCGGTGAAACCGGAAGTGAACTAGTAACAAAAAGTATAGCAACAGATGCGTTTTGCGTCACTGTACTTGCATGCAAAGTTTCAAAAATATTGGTCTTTTCGTTTCAAAGATATTTGCTTGGTTCCATTCTTTAGCCCAACTCTGTATATACCTTTTAAAAAATAAACAAAGTGTTTTTTTTTAATTTTCTATAAGACCAATAGTAATCGAGCTGTACCTACTTACTTTATTATATGTTAGCTTTTCTTCGTCAAATACTAAATATTATAGTTTCAAAGTCAAAAGACGGAAAAACTATGCATTTTTTTAGAATTTTAAATTTTTAAAAAGATCTATCTTCAAAAATAAAGTCTGTAGCTTAAAAATTAAGTGACTTATAATGAAAAGAATGTCAGTCCCTATTTTCTCAGTCAAACAGTTATCGGAAACAAGCCCCTAATTACCACTCTAATTAAAATTAGTCATCCACCTATTCCGTATTATTTTTTATTTATGTATTTTTAATAGATTACAGAAGTTTGACCGGCTTAAAACAATTAGTTTTTAAAAAACTGGAGTTAAAAGCGAATAACGAATTTTTGTAGTTTGGTAAAACATGCCCTTTTCTTCAGAATAGAAAGATTAGCATCAGAGATGCGAAAAAATGTTTACATATATGAAAATGTAGCTTCTTAAGAACTTGGTGTACGAAAATTTTTTCTACGACAAAAATTGAGTGAGCTACAGACAATGAGAACTTGTAATAACATGCAAAAACCATCTTTCACCATCATCTTGGTGCTGTACCCTTAGAGGGTCTAGACCTTCTCAAGCTTTCTACGCCATTCTGTTCTGTCCCTTGCTTGCATTTTCCAGTTGCCGACTCCGATCTTCTCGGCTTCTTGCGTTACCCCGTCCATCCACCTCAGCTTTGGTCTACCCCGTCTTCTCATTCCCACGGGTTGCGCTATTAGAATATTTTTTATCATGTTCGATTCAGGGGCCCGGGCTACATGTCCTGCCCACTGCAGGCGGTTTCGCTTAATTATAGTGATAATATCTTTTCCACCAAACGTATGCTTGTAGATATTCTGCAGTTCAAAGTTATATCTACGCCTCCATATTCCGTTCTCACAGACCGCTCCGAATATCTTACGTAGCATCTTTCTTTCAAAAATCGATAGAGCGGATTCATCTGTTTTAGTTAGCGTCCATGCCTCTGATCCATATGTGAGAACAAGGACTATCAATGTTCTATACAGCCTTATATGAGTTTTTTGAGACAGACGTTTGTTAGCTAAGTACTTTGATAGACTATGATAACACCTGTTTGCAATTATTATTCGTCTTTTTATTTCCCCTGGTGTGTTATTATTGGGGTTAACCGATTTCCCTAGATATATGAACTCTTTGACCGCTTAGAAGTTTTGGTCATTGATGATTAGATCTGCGTCAACATTTCCAGCTCTTGTGTTTGTGTTAGTCGCCATGAATTTTGTTTTATTTCGATTTATATGTAACCCCATTCGTTCTGCTGCTGCTACTAGCTCGGTTAGGATTTCCGCAGTTCTCGCTCTAGTTCTTGTTATAATGTCCACGTCGTCTGCATATGCTAGAATTTGGACAGATCTAATATATTAATAGTCTTATAGATCTTATAAAAACCTACAAGAAATTTTTTTAACAAACTTTCCAATATAAAAAATAAAAAAGTTAGGGTTAAAAAACCAATAAATTTTTTTGAAAAAAAAATGGAAAAATCCAATTGTAAGCATAATAATGTAAGTTGGCAGTATTTTTTTGTATGGTGTACGTTAGAAACTTATTACCAGAGAACGGCAGTTCTCGCCAGTGGCGCGTAATATCCCTACACGCGACACTATTTATAAAGCTTAACGTGTATTCGATAAACATTGCATTCAACTTCATACATTTAATTTATACATAAATAACTTTGAAAAACTCCTGATACAAGAGTAAAAAACCGCTATACGCCGTAAAAATGAGTGGCGCACACAATATTCCAGCTACAAAAGAGCCGATATGAATATTACGTGGCGCGATAATGTATTTTCATTTTGATGTAAAATAAAATTCTAGTTTTATTTTATAAGACTTTTCCATAATATTTGAAAAATTTGAAGTTAAACGCGCCACAAAAGAGCTTCAAATGCAAATTGTGTCAAAGTTATCCTTTTGTGGCGCGTTTTACTTCAAATTTAGCAAATATTATGGAAAAATCTTTTAAAATAAAACTAGATTTTTATTTTTCATCAAAATGTAAATACATTATCGCGCCACGTAATATTCATATCAGCTCTTTTTTGTAGCTGGAATATTGTGTGCGCCACTGCAGTCGAGGGCCATCTGAAGACCAGATGGAAGGATTAAAACGGTAAGTGGACCTCTTTGCGACTCGTTTATCTCTATTATTTTGTTCTTTTTGCTTGAGTTTAAATTTTTTCTAGACCCGGTGTCAAATCGCCTTTATAAAACAAAAAACAGCCCCTATGTTATGATCTGAACATCAAAGATCGCATATTTTTTGGTCACTTCGATCGCGAATGTTATTTTTTAAGGTGTTTTGATTGTCGGTTTTTTAAAGAATTTAAACTTTAGTGTTTTAATAATTAATTGTTCAATAATTGTTGGGATGGCTTGTTTTTCTTCATTTGTATACAGTACCTATTGCTTGTTAACAATTAATTTTTGAATATTATAACAACATTTGCATTTTCGATTGCGTACAGTTGTTTGCTGATTTTTCTTTTGTAGTAGTGAATGTCAATTGCCTTGAATGAATTTCAGATATTCAATAATACACAGAATTTTGTTAGTTTAAAATTTTAAAGTCCTCGCTTTAAATTATAGGCATAATTTGTTAATGTGGTTTGAAAAAATTAAAAAAAATAATATTAAAAAAAAACACAAAATAAAATAATAACAAAAAAAAATAATAAACAAAAAAAAAGAAAAAAAAGGAACAAAAATAAAAAAGAATAGAAAAAAAGAATAGAAAAAAAAGAAGTAAAAAAAGTGTTTCGCACAAATTAAAATATATATTAAAAAAAACACAGTAAAATAATTAAAAAAAAAACAAAATAAAAAAAAAGCTACACAATGTACCAATGTATCTATAAAAATAAAATTGTAGAATGTACTTATGTTATAAGAAATTTATGACTATGAATCTGCAATCAATCAGGAAACAAGTCTGGCTAATTGGTTCTGCCAAAGCCATTTAAAAAAAAAAAAAAAAAAAAAAAAGTCCTCGATTTTACGGCAGATTGATAAGGATTCTTGTTTTTTGATAGACTTTTAATTTTAATTGTTGAGATCATTAAACATATAAATATTGTCTAATTGAATTTATTTATAGTTAAAATTAGATTCCCTTTATGCCAGTGGCAGTTTGACGAGGGGACGTTGATTTGTATTTTGAATTTTGAATAGGTTAAATAAATGTTTTATTTTTTTTTTTCTCCACAATGGCTGATAAATTGAACAAATATACCTTTCAAAGGAGAATGGCAATGAACGATTTAGAGACTTTATTGCGTTTATCCAATGCTGCTCTTATTGAGATACATAAGCAGTCGCTTTTTCGTGTTCGGTACTCAGAATTAAATGATGCTTTGGAGAGGTTTAATAAAAGTCCTCAAAACATTGTTACAAATCTTTTGAACTCTGATTATTATCAAATCAAGGCTAACTTCTCGGATCTCTTTGAAAATGATCATGATAATAATAGTCAGATTAATGAAAAAAATAACGTTACTTCTAACGCTGTACCACTTCCTAGTAATGTTTGTTTGTCCCAGTTAGATCTTATTAAATTTTCCGGTGATTTTACGTCGGCAATTACTTTTTTTGACTTGTTCGATGCGCTTGTGCACCGTAGACCTAAGATTAATGATACGGAAAAATTAACGTATTTAATTCAAAGTTTAGAAGGGCCTCCTTTAAGGTTAGCTAAATGCTTGCTTTAGCTAGAGAAAATTATGTTAGGATCTATGATAAATTAAAAAATAGGTATTTGAATAAACGTTTGCGTGCAATGACACACTGGTGCAAAATTGAAAAAGCTCCCGCAACTATGTTTAAGAATTCTGATAGTTATAGCAATTTGATTGATACCTTTTTTGAAAATTTATCAGATTTGGAAAATTTGGGTTATAAAATTTCGGATTTTGTCTTAGCTTACAAAATTCTCACCAAGCTTGACGAGGAGCCTCACCAACGTTTTAAATTATTACATGGGTCTTATTACATGGGTGAACTTTAATTCAATTATCTGATTTCTTGGAAAGTCAATGCACTTCGTTTGATTCATCCTTGTTGTCGCCATGTTCTCTCAAGTATTCTAATAGAAAAATAAATCGCCTTCTAAACAGAATGCAAATAGACACGGTTCTAAAGGCAGTAACCGCTATAGTTTTTTTTCGAAGCCTAATACGACGACTTGTTTGTTATGTTCTGCCGATCACCATTTAAAAGATTGTTCTTTGTTTTTAAATAAATCTTCTTATTAACGGTAAAACGCTTGTAAGAGAATGCGTATTTGTTTAAATATTTAGAAAAACATGGTTCTCGTAGTTGTAGTGTAGTTGTAGTTTTCATAGCCTTTTACATTTTAAAAGCTCTGAAAAGTGCCACTCACGGCGCTACTTCTGTTGCTGCAGCTTCGACTACTGCTTCTTCTGATGCTCGGGTTAACACTGGAACATTGAGCTCACATGCTGCATCATTAGGTAGTGTTGCCTCAAACAACTCGAGCGTTTTGTTAGCTACCGCTGTGGTAGAAATTATGGATGGTTGTAGATTGTATCAACCTGTTCGAGCTTTAATTGATGGACGAAGCATGACCTCTTTTGTATCTCAGTCTTGTATTCGTCAGTTAGGTATTAGACATTCTTCTGCTACCTTATCGGTACAAGGTATTAGTGCTATAAAAAGTAAAGTGGTTGGTCGGGTTGATCTTCAGATAAAACCTGTGGATAGAGTGGATCCTATTTTTAATTGTGAGGCGTTTGTGTTGCCAAAAATTTGCGAGGACCTACCCGTTGTTAGTTTGGATGTTGAGCATTGGTCTTATATTGCTAATTTAAAGTTTGCAGATCCTCGGTTTCATCTATCTGGTAAGGTAGACTTATTGCTTGGAGCTGATATCTTTTCTAAGTTATTATTAGAGGGTAAAATTCAAACTCCTAGAGGTACGCCTGATGCTCTTAATACCGATCAAATGGTTTCGTTGGAGGAGTTTGTAAAACAGTTTTGGAGTTTAGAAACTGTTCCTGAAGTAGAATGTTCAGCTCCTAAAAATATTCTTTGCGAGAAACATTTTGTTGAGAATGTTTGTCGAGACGGCTCTGGTCGTTATACCGTGGCTATACCTTTTAGAGAATTATCTCGTGTTTTTTCAGGAATGTTTGAGTTAGCGTCAATCGTTTTCTTTCCTTAGAAAAAAGGCTTTTGAAAAATCCTACTGTTTATCAGGAATATTGTACCTTCATGAAAGATTATTTGGATTTACATCATATGGAAATTGTGTCAGAAACTTCTCGTCCACTGTCTTGTTACTATATTCCTCACCATGCTGTATTAAAACCTGATAGTTTGACTACCGAGTTGCGAGTTGTATTTAATGCTTCTGTTCGAATTGGAAATCAAAATTCTCTTAATCAGTACTTGTTTACTGGAAATAAACTGCAAGATATTTAACTATTTTATTGGGTTTCCTACTTCATAAATATGTCTTATCCACGGATATTAAGCTGATGTATAGACAGATACGAGTTGATAAAAGTCATTGTGACTATCAGAGGATTGCTTTTAGATTCTCTCCTGATAAGGAGTTACAGGAGTTTCGACTATTAACAGTAACTTACGGTGTATCGTCTGCTCCTTTTCTTGCTTTAAGGACTTTTTTGCAGCTGAGTGAAGATGAAGGGAGAGAGTTTCCTCTTGCCGCTGAAGTTTTGCGTACGAGTACTTATGTTGACGATATAGTTTGCGGTGATGATACCTTAGAAATTGCGCTAGATCTTCGGAATGAGTTGATATCCTTGTTCTCCCGAGGTCAGTTTGAATTGAGTAAGTGGTCGAGTAATGATATGCGATTATTAAAAGGTTTACCGGTGTCTCATATTGGTAAGAAACCTATTTCTTTTGATGATAATAGTTGTTCGTCACCTCTAAAATCCTTGGACTTGTGTGGAATGCACAGTTGGATTATTTTTCTTTTGAAGTGACAGCTCTGGACAAATCTTGTACTAAGAGAAGTATGTTGTCTGAATTGGCCAGAGTGTTTGATCCTGTAGGGTTTCTAGCTACCATGACTTCGTTCTCGAAGCATCTTATTCAACGTTTATGGTTGTCCGAAATAGATTGGGATGACTCTCCTCCAGACTAAATTTGTAAAGTTTGGAACCAGTATAAGGAACAACTACTGTTATCCCTTGCATAAAATACCTAGGTGTATGTTCGTGTCCAGCCACATATATATTTGTTTCGAGGTACATGGGTTCTGTGACAGTAGTGAAAAAGGTTATGCCGCTGATATTTATTTGCGTTTTGTTCTACCAGATGGTCAGTTTTGTGTCTTTTTTGTTTGCGCGAAGTCAAAAGTGGCTTAATCCGAACTGTAAGCATTCCACGTTTGGAGCTGTCCGCAGCAGTTCTACTATGTAAACTCATGCAGTTTGTAGTCAGAGTATTAGATCCTAAACTTAAAATCGAAAAATTGGTAGCTTGGTCCGATTCTCAGATAGCTCTGAGTTGGATAAAATCATCTCCTCATCGTTGGAAAACTTTTGTTTCCAACCGGGTTTCATATATACAGGAACGCATTTCTCCTGATAGTCCTGTACGCAATTGTGGGAGTTAAATGCACTCGAGGGCCCTCTGAAGACCAGATGGAAGGATTAAAACGGTAAGTGGACCTCTTTGCGACTCGTTTATCTCTATTATTTTGTTCTTTTTGCTCGAGTTTAAATTTTTCATTGACGCGGTGTCAAATCGCCTTTATAAAACAAAGAATCAGCCCCTATGTTATGATCTGAACATCAAAGATCGCACATTAATAAATAACTATACACAGAACCACAGATTAAATACAAAAAATGTACACAGAAATAAACAAAAAACTACATGAAGCTAAGCAGAAAAATATTGATAAATTAAATGAAAAAGTCAAACACCGATAATCTACAAGCCAAGCACCAAAGTATATACAAGAAAAACATTGAAGAGAACCAAACTACCTACTTCCAAGGATTTCTACCCGGATTATAAAAAATAATAATACAGTTGCCATCGACATCCAAGATACGACAATACACAAAAATAATATTAAGCATCAGCCAAAGACTAACAGTAAAAATACTTTACAGATGTACCTTAGTAGCAGCCCAACAAGTTCAAATCCAAAACCTGAAGGACAATCCAGGGATCCTTCCCGTTAAACTTGGAGAAGCTGGAAATCAAACCAGCACTCACGATTTCATCGACTATTTTCATCTAGAACCCATCGCAGAAGAAATTAGCTCCATCAAAGCTCAATACATTACAACTAGCAGAGCAATAGAGAACGGACTTAGTCTCAACCATATTGTTGCTAAACAACACTGTTTAAATTTAGTTTAATTTCGCTCACGCTGTATATTAGTTTTAAGATATAGACTTTCCTAATTTTCCTAAAATTTAATTATCTTTACGGATGCCGGTACTTGCTTGGAAACTAACTTTCTAAATATAATCCTAATGCGTTCTTAAGAATTATAACAATCACAGTACACAGTTAGAAATTTTTATCTTTCAGTCTTTGGTATCCAAAATTTCCAACCAGGCCATTTTATGAGAAAGACGGCTGACGTAAACTTTAACCAAAAAAGGAAATTTTGAAGGTCAAAAACGGTTGCGATGAATAGGGGTTGAGGGGTGTTCTCGTGTTCGAGAGAGAGTACAGTTGCAAGTGCCAGAGGGACCGGTCGAAAGGTTGGAGCTCAACGCTCTCAGTTTTTGCGCAAGCCGCACTCTTTAATAAGTGTTTGGTAACTAGTGCCAATTCTTTTTACGTTTTCGTGCTCATAGTGCGTTTATTGAGCTATCGCAAGCAAGCTATCGGCGTCCAAAATTTCGTCCTTGTAATTGTTTTTAGTAAATAGACTTAGTTGAAACGTTTTTCTCGCATATTTCATTTGTCCCAAAGCTTTGGGTGGTCCTTCGTATAAGTATAGAAAAAGTGAAACCATTTCCCTAAGGAAAGAAAATTCAGTTTCCCAAGGGGAAAAACCAGCGATCTATAACTGGTGCGCGAAACAAAGGCACCAGGACGAAGTGTAAGGCCAACAACATCTACATCTTCGCACATGTTCCTTCGAGCCCGGATATCTTCACATTTTAACTTCGAACCAAAGATCTTCGCTTGGTTCACCTTCAAGTATCAACGCACCTTCAGGATCCTCCAGTGGACGTCTCCAGACTTCTTCATCGTGATAGCTGATTCAACGCATCGCATCAAATTCGCAACAAACTGTAAGCTTTTTAATTATTTTAATAATACTTGTGAAGTGCATAGGTACTATAAACTCTCGTTGAATATTTATTGAACACTTTCGTTATTTCGCTGCTTTTTATATTTATTGGACATTATTATATTTTCTTGATTTTATTGGACATTCTCATATTTCCGTATTTTTCTCTGTTTAATATTATTTTTGGGTTTTTAATTCAAAGATCAAATCGTTTCACGTAGTTTTCGCTTATCAAATTTTTGTCTAATTTACTCAGTCAACCATGAATAAAACCGTTGACGATCTTACTAAAGCAAAAGATGACCTTGTTAAGGCAAGGAGTCGTAGTAAAGCTTCGATAACTAGATTAGAGAATTGGTTAAAAGATAATGGAAACAAAAATATTTCAAAAAATGAACTGATTTCTAGAAAAGATTATTTATCAAAAGTTTTTAACAAGTACCTTGACGTTCAAAATGAATTAGAAATATTAGATGACGCATATGCTGTTGACATGGCAGATGTAGAAGGGAGATTTCTAATCTTGGAATCAGCCCTAAATGATAAAATTGATCAAATTTCAGTAAATTCTGTTATGAGCACCTCAGCTCAACAAAGTCCCACAAACTCAAATAACCGTCATGTCCGCTTACCGGAGCTAAAAATTCCTAATTTCGATGGGACTATAGGAAATTGGCCTAGTTTTTCCGAGATGTTCACAAAACTTATCGTAAATGACACTCATCTTTCAGATATTGAAAAACTAATCTACTTAAAATCAATTCTCAAGAACGAACCTCTACAACTAATTGAAAATTTGGAAATTGTGGGTTCAAATTTTTCTATTGCTACCGATATACTTAAAAATAGATTTGAAAATAAATGTTTAATAATTAATACTTATTTAAAACAACTTCTGAACGTTCCTTCAATAACAAAAAATACTGCTCAAAACTTGCGTGAATTCTTAACTCACATAAAAAAGAATTTAAGTGCGATAAACAATTTCAATATTTCCGACAATCTTGCAGATATAATTTTATTTCACATATTCACACAAAAATTAGATTTTAATATGAAACGATCCTTTGAATCAGAAAGAGATTTTAACGAACTTCCTACGATAGATGAGTTTTTGAATTTCATTGAAAAGAAATGTAAGATATTGGAAAATTTGATCTTTGAAGAGAAAACAAATCATAAACCAAAACCGTCTCTGCATACTTCTGCAGATAACAGAGATACATTTTTTAAATGTTTCGTCTGCTCACACAAGCTCACACAAGGTATACTCTTGCCAACAATTTTTAAATTTGACTGCTCAAGAGCGTAAACAAATAGTAAAGAACAAAGGTCTCTGTCTCAATTGCCTTGCTAGTGGCCATAAATCTAATATTTGTCCCTCATTGTCGAATTGTAAAACCTGGAATAGGCGCCATCATTCTTTGCTCCACATTTCGCATCCGTCAGAAAATAATGCAAGGCAAGTTTCCGGTAGGTCAAATCATCAAAGTAAACCCGCCCAAAATCAATTTGTTCGTAATTTCCGTGACCAACGTCAAAACCAGCATTCTTCTCAA
Organism: Diabrotica virgifera virgifera; assembly: GCF_917563875.1. Lineage (NCBI taxonomy): Eukaryota > Metazoa > Arthropoda > Insecta > Coleoptera > Chrysomelidae > Diabrotica > Diabrotica virgifera. Next base: position 137,409,264 of record NC_065444.1, read on the forward strand.
TCTACCTCGGAGAATATTCAAGAAAATTCGCAGAACAATTCTGTTCTAAATGCAATTCCGCAATCTTTGACAGATACGCAAAATTCCCGAGGTCCGAGCAATATTTCGTCTCACTCTGTATATTCGAAAAGCCTACAAGTTTTACTCGCAACTGCCTTGGTAACTGTTTACGATGTTCAAAACAATCCCATCTCAGTTCGTTGTTTAACAGACTCCGGTAGCCAGGTTTCGTTCATAACAGACAGGTTAGCCAAAAGAATTTGTTATTCACCATATACCAGAAATCTTCAAATATCAGGCATAGCTCAAACTTTTTCTGTTTCAAACAAGATGGTAGACCTTCAAATCCATTCAAACACATCTCCTGGCAAACATTTTTATCTGTCTTGCGCTATCCTTGAAAGCATTACGTGCCAGCATCCACAAGTCGCGCTCGATTTAAATTTATTAAAAATACCAAAAAATGTAAAACTGGCAGATCCACATTTCTTTACCCCGTCGGACGTAGACATTCTTTTAGGAGCTGATATCTATTTCGATCTAGTTACTTATGGCTTAATAAAACTAGGTCCCAACCTTCCTATTCTTTAAAACACTCATTTGGGGTATATTGTAGGTGGAAATGTTCCATACTCTCGTAATGCAATGTTAGGATCAAACTCGAATCCTTCAACTAATGTTCACTCTCATTACTCAAATGTTTCATTACACGCACAGACTGCTGATCTCGATTCTCTTTTAAAGAACTTTTGGGAAATAGAAGAGACTAAACCTATCAATCCTATTCATGCAAAAACATTAACTCCCTCAGAACAGCAAGCTGAGGACATATTCAAATCTTCGTTTACAATTCTTCCTAGTGGCAGATTTCAAGTAGACCTACCTCTAAAAACTCCTAATGAATATCGAAAATTAGGCGAATCATTTCATTTAGCAAAAAGGCGTTTTTCAATCTTGAAAAAAGGCTTAATAAATCAGACGAATTACGGCGTCAGTATAATGATTTCATATCAGAATATGTATATTTAGGTCATTGTAAATACGTTCCTCTTTCTAAAACTAATGAATCGTCAGTATATAAGTTTTTTCTTCCACATCATTGTGTTCTCAAACATGATAGCCTAACTACCCGACTCAGGGTTGTATTTGATGGATCAATGAAATCAACCTCAAATGTGTCTCTCAATGATATTATGCTTAAAGGTTATACTGTACAACCTGATTTATTCGAAATCCTAATTCGTTTTAGACTTTACAAATATGCTCTCATCGCCGACATCGAAAAGATGTTTAGGCAGATAAGAATCAATCCGGAACAGACATTTCTGTTAAACATTCTATGGCGCAATTCCCCGCAAGAAGAATTAAAATGTCTAGAACTTCAGACCGTGACTTACGGCACAAAGTCAGCTAGTTTTTTAAGCACTAGATGCCTCAAAGAGTTGGCAGTTCGTAATCAGGGAAACTACCCAGTAGCTGCTGATGCACTACAAAATTCTTATTAACAACGACACCCGACTTGGGCGTCGAAACGTTAATAAAATCATTTTTAGGTAAAATTGTGGCTTATTTCCCATTTGAATATACTTGATTATAAAAATGCCACAAGAAAATAGCTTCAGAATAACATTACAAAATTCTTGTTCTGTAGACGACATTTTACATGGTGCAAATGACATCGACACTTTGCATAAGACTTATAAACAACTTTCTGTGAGTTTAAATTCCGCCGGAATACCACTCCATAAATGAAGTTCTAATTCTTCTGAGTTTCTCGACTCCATTTCCACTGAATCACAAAATTCTAATTATGTGGTAAAACCCGAAAATTCGTCAAATAAAGTTCTGGGGATATGTTGGAATTCTAAGTCTGATTTGTTTTCTATATCTATCCCTGACATTTCCAATGAAATTAAATACACAAAAAGAGAAGTTCTATCAATTATTGCCTCTATTTTCGAGCCTCTTGGTCTAATAAATCCGATTACTGTATCTGCAAAGTTGCTTATGCAAAAAATTTGGATGTGTAACTTAAATTGGGATGACAAACTCACACAAGAAATTTCCTCAGAATGGTTAAATTTTTTAGCTCACATTCCTGATCTCGCCAAACTTGCAATTTCTAGACCTCTGCTCAATCCTCTCAATATTTCTCGAATTGAAATCCATGGTTTATGCGATGCAAGCATGAAAGCATATGGTGCTTTTATTTATTTACGAGTTTTACATGAAGATGGAATCGTCTCGTGCAACCTAATCACCTCAAAGAGCCGTGTAGCTCCGTTAAAAATCATTTCCCTACCGAGGCTTGAATTATTAGGTGCTGTTTTGCTCTCTACCTTGATTTCAAATATTGTCCTTATTATTTCACCAAAGGTTTCTCCCATAGCTTCGGTTAGGTTGTGGACAGACTCCCAAATTGTACTTGCATGGATTAATTCTCATCCTTCTCGTTGGTCAATTTTCGTAGCAAACCGTATATCTCAAATACAGGAGTTAACGAAAACTTATTCATGGAATCACATAAGGTCTAAAGATAACCCTGCAGATATTCTTTCTCGCGGTACCACACCCGCTCTGCTGATAGAAAATACATTATGGTGGCATGGGCCCCACTTTTTAATGAACAGAACCACTAAATTCAATGAATTCGTTCCAAATATTGACTTAACAGGTCTCCCTGAAATAAAAGGCACTCTTCACACTGTAAATAATTTGAAGCCAACTCTATATACAACATTTTGCAAATTTTCATCCTTCACTCGTTTACAAAGGGTAATTGCATATTGCAATAGGTATATGTACAATCTTAAGTATAAGAAAAACAAAAGAAATGGTGTACTTTCGGCTACTGAACTGATAGAAGCTGAGGAAAGGATAGTCAAAATTATTCAACTAACATTCTTTCAACCAGAATTTAAAGACATAAAGCTCCAGAAACTAGTTAAAAATAAGGCAATTTTAAAATTGAATCCATTTATAGACACATCTGGTTTTTTAAGAGTTGGTGAAGACTTCGCCACGCAAATGTTTCATATAATCAAAAATTTCCACTCCTTCTTCCTTCAAAATGCCATGTAGTTAGATCGTTGCTTGAAAGAGAACACGTTCGCCTATTGCACACCGGCCCTCAAAATACATTGTCAAACATTAGACTCACTTATTGGCCTCTTGATGGACTAAGAGAAAGCAAGAGAATCATATACAAATGTAAGAGCTGTTATATATTTAACGCAAGGCCGGCTTATCAAATAATGGCCGATGTACCCAAAGAGCGGTTTCAGGTCTCTCGACCGTTCACTAATGTTGGTATCGATTACGGGGGTCCACTTCAAATAAAATCTTCAAGGTTGCGAGGTGCACCCATTTGTAAGGCTTATATAGCAGTATTCGTATGCCTCGTTACTAAGGCAGTCCATATAGAGCTAGTGTCCAGTCTCAGTACTGAACCTTCCTACTAACTTTGAAAAGATTTATTTCACGCAGAGGCATCCCTAAAACGATATACCGTAAACATGGCCTACTTTGCCCAGTGGGTTCAACTTTGCCCACTGTAAGGGTTATAATATTTGTAAAAAAAAATACTTGGCAACATAACAAAGTACCACAGACGTTTACGCGCGCACTAAGAAACATGCATAAATCAAGACAGTGTAATATAACCTGTGTGAGTGAAGTGTAATGCTTGTAGTAAGGTAAGAAATTTGAACACGTGTTTGTAGTTTTTTTAGGGTAAAAGCTAAGCACTGCTGGGTATACACCAGTAGGAATATTAACTAAATATTTGTTTATACGTCTTATTTAGTATTGTTTTAACTGAATTTGAGATGAAACGTTTATCAGGGATTACATGTTTCTTCTTTATAAAATAAAATCCAAGTGGGCAATGTTGTCCTGTCATTTGTCTTTAATTTTTTATTTTTTATTTTTTTATATAAAATGTTTTAGAGGCATTTAAAAGGAAACAGCATGTCAGTATTTACCTAATTGTTTTTTTTTTCGTTCAAGGACCAATCAAAATGCCAAGAAAAAACAGAAAAAAAATTGGGAGCAAGGCAGTATGTAAACTACTCTGAAACCATCCTTGAACGAGCTGTAAGCAGTGAGAGGAGGTTTAAGTTCCCGTCAGGCAGAAGAACGTTTTAAGGTGCCACGCCGAACTATTCTAAATAAAATTAAACGAACGCATGTTTCCTCCATTGGCCATCCCCTTACACTCACTAAAATAGAAGAACGTCGTTTAGTGGATGTTGCAAGTGCAGAATATGGTGCTCCTTGATGCATCAACTTTCCAAGATTGGTTTTTAAAGTTGTTTTACCTTGGTCAAAACGGGATAACAGCACAAAGGTTTTGATTGGGGACAACTTGTCCTCACATTTGAATATTGAGATAATAAGGGCTTGTCAAAGGGCAAATATAAGGTTTGTATTTTTGCCACCTAATTCTACAGGGCTTATACAACCACTTGATGTTGGATTTTTCCGGCTCTTTAAAAAGAGCCTGGAAAAAGATCCTTACTGATTTAAAAACTAGTCAACATAACTTAAATTCAGTTGAAAAAACCATCTTTCCTCAATTGCTAACAAAACTAATAGACGTGATTGAACCAAATTTTCAAAAAAATCTTCAAAGTTGATTTCGTGCAACTAGAATTTGTCCTTTTGGCCCACATGAAGTGCTAAAAAAGATGCCAAATGAGAGATTTGCCAACAGAGCAAGCTCTGAAATTGATAATGCATTATTAAATTTTTTTACAACAAAATAAGAAAGGGAATACCATTAAAAAACAAAAATAAAAGTTGCTTAATACTGAACCCGGTCAATCATTTCAATTTGAAGAAATTGGTCAGAATCAGGAGGGAAGTGGGAACGAGGATTTAGAAGAAGAAATAGAGATGGAGACGAGTGACAACGAAAATTTAGCAGAAGAAATGGAGATGACTAACAGTGACGATATTGGTGGGGAGGCAGATGAATTACATCAAGAAGAGCAGGATGAACTGGTTGAAAATATCGAGTCTGATGAAAATATCGAAGTAGATGGAAATAATCTAAAAATTGGTACTTTTGTGGTGGTCCAATTTCTTACAAAAAAAAACGTTAAACATTTCATCGGAATTATAGTAGTAATAAACGACGACAATACATACTGCACCGTAAAATTTTTAAGAAAAAATATAAATGGTTTTTTTTATCCAAACATATTAGACATATCGGACGTCAATTTTGAAGACATTATAAAAATATTAAAGGAACCTTCCAAAAGTAGAAGAGGATATTTTTCTTTTAAAGAAAATTTAAGTTTTTTCAGTTATAGTTTGTCGTGTTTTTTTTTAATAAAAGTGTAATATTTTTTCTATTTTTATAATAAAAGTGTAATAATTTTTTTTCTAATTTTTTAATAAAAGTTTCTCCGAAATTAAAGAAAACTCTGAAAAATAGAGCTTTTTGTTCTAGTTTTTATTAAAAAATAAAATTAAAAACGTATATCGTGGGAATAGTAGACAAATTAAAGCGTATGCCATGGGCAAAGTAGTCCTATTACGTTTTAATTTTGCCCTACAGTGAATTTAAAATATGTGGGCAATGTTGAACTTTTCCGGGGCAACTTTGCCCACCTTGTATTTATTTTTTTTTTCTCGGCTGTGTTACAGATTTTTATAAAAAATGATAAGAACATTCTCGGTTAATATTTCGAGAGTTCTTAAAATAATTTTTGTATTTATTTATATGTGCTAAGAAAAGAAATATTTAAATAAAACTGAAATTTGCTGGGCAAAGTAGGCCATGTGTACGGTATTCGGACAATGCGTATAATTTTCTTGGAGCTCGTAATCAGTTAAAGGAACTTTACGACTTCTTTATGGGAGCGGGTGTCCTACCTGCCATAAAGGCATTCGCAGCCTCAACATCAATTGAGTGGAAGTTCATTGCACCTCGATCTCCACATCAGGGGGGAATTTGGGAAGCAGCAATAAAAAGCTGTAAGTATCACTTGGTAAGGATGATAGGCAATAATATTTTTACATTCGAGGAATTAACCACTATTTTAGCTCAAATAGAAGCAGTTTTAAATTCACGACCACTTTGTCCATTGTCAGACAGCCCAAATGACTTCTCATTTCTAACCCCCGGTCACTTTCTGATCGGCAGCAGCATGACTTCCTATCCAGAGAAAGACATCTCGTCAAGATCCGAAAATAGTTTGTCACTGTGGCAGAAATGCAGCAAAATTCAACAGCATTCCTGGAAGTGCTAGTCCAGGGATTATTTAAATCGTCTCCAAAACAAGCCCAAATGGTTTACGCCCCAAGAAAACATTAAAGTTTACGATCTTGTACTCCTAATCGATGACAACGCTCCCCCTCTAAAGTGGCCATTGGCAAGAGTAATTGAAATATTACCAGGTAAAGACGGCAAGGTTCGAACCATAAAAGTAAGAACTAAAGACGGAACATTCATAAGATCGATTGTTAAAGTGTGTCCTCTACCTCATACTCATTTAGATGTAGGCCACATCAACGGGGGGACTATGTTGCTAAACAACACTGTTTAAATTTAGTTTAATTTCGCTCACGCTGTATATTAGTTTTAAGATATAGACTTTCCTAATTTTCCTAAAATTTAATTATCTTTACGGATGCCGGTACTTGCTTGGAAACTAACTTTCTAAATATAATCCTAATGCGTTCTTAAGAATTATAACAATCACAGTACACAGTTAGAAATTTTTATCTTTCAGTCTTTGGTATCCAAAATTTCCAACCAGGCCATTTCATGAGAAAGACGGCTGACGTAAACTTTAACCAAAAGAGGAAATTTTGAAGGTAAAAAACGGTTGCGATGAATAGGGGTTGAGGGGTGTTCTCGTGTTCGAGAGAGAGTACAGTTGCAAGTGCCAGAGGGACCGGTCGAAAGGTTGGAGCTCAACGCTCTCAGTTTTTGCGCAAGCCGCACTCTTTAATACGTGTTTGGTAACTAGTGCCAATTCTTTTTACGTTTTCGTGCTCATAGTGCGTTTATTGAGCTATCGCAAGCAAGCTATCGGCGTCCAAAATTTAGTCATTGTAATTGTTTTTAGTAAATAGACTTAGTTGAAACGTTTTTCTCGCATATTTCATTTGTCCCAAAGCTTTGGGTGGTCCTTCGTATAAGTATAGAAAAAGTAAAACCATTTCCCTAAGGAAAGAAAATTCAGTTTCCCAAGGGGAAAAACCAGCGATCTATAACTGGTGCGCGAAACAAAGGCACCAGGACGAACTGTAAGGCCAACAACACCTACATCTTCGCACACATATTTTGATAGCTTACAAAATTTTGATAAAGCGATACAGTACCTTCTCCAAACTGTAAGAGATAAACTCCAGACAATAGATCCAGTATCAAGAAACAGAAGAGGACTTTAAAATGGATTAGGAAGCATAACAAAATTTATCTCTGGCAATGGCGGATCCAGCAACCTTGCAAGGAGGGGGCAGTGAAATAAAAATTTTCTCGTCACTACGCAGGATTCTTTTTCGGGATAGACTGTTATTCGGGAGGTTTTATTAAAAGATCAAATAGATTTAAATAACTGCTTTGTTAAATATATTTAATTAAAATAGTAAATAAACTTATAGTTTGGTAGAGGTAGAGGTAAACTTATGGTTATTTAAGGCTATGGGTACATAATTCGCAAATATTTTACGGTTATCCCTACTTTTTCTGTCTTTACACGGCAAATTACGTGTAGTAAAATTCTCACTGGTATGGAAACTGCAGATGTAAACATTAGGTTGACAGTGACATTGTCATTAGAAAGGTAGAGATGGCTATTTCGGTTTCGTTCAGTTTTTGAATGTACTTGGATAACCTTTACTTGTATAAATGATAGGATTATTTTTTCACTAATTATGTATTCAGTGGTTACCATTATTTATATACTATACAAATAGTCGAAAAAGAAAAAAAGTTGTAAAGTTATTTTAATAATGTCCTGTTACCATGGAAATCTAGGTAAGGTTTGAACATGTGAAGAACTGCGTTGTATAAATGTAGTATTACTCAATTAATTTATAAAGACTTTATTTATTTCTTTATTTGCGCAAATTAAAATATGGGACGTTGTTATAAGAAACGTGTTACTGAAAAGCGAAGAAATAGACGGTTAGCTCAAAATTGAAGTAAATACTTTTTTACATAATAGTCCTGTCGCCAGGGGGGGTACAACGGCCTTCTTAATTCAGATGGACTTACCCAAGTTTTTTTTATGTATTTTGGCCCGTAGAACACGAATTTTTTGGGTAACAGTTGATCCGGATGTCGATAAGATTGTTATAAACAAAGAAGTTGAGGAATTACATAACAGCGATTTCTCGCAAAATAAAACAATTTTTTGTATTTTTTGAGCCATTCTAACCAAAAAATGTTCCTACAAGTTTTTTCATAGGATACATAGTTTTCGAGATAAACGCGGTTGAACTTTCAAAAAATCGAAAAATTGCAATTTTTGAACCCGAATAACTTTTGAATAAAAAATAAAATAGCAATTCTGCTTACCGCCTTTAAAAGTTTAAGTCAAATTTTATCTGTTTTGAATATTTGCATTGCTAAAAATTTATTCTTCGATTGTTAAAAAAAGCTATAAACACATAGTGTTTCCCGTGCCTAATACATGCGTTTTAATGCATGCTATAGTCGGATTTCAATAGGATTGTCAGGGTATCGCTTAGAAATGATAGACCCTCGAGGGGTCTGAGATGAGAGACGCGTGTAGTTCAATGGTGGCGTGTATATTTTTAAAATAAGGGAAATAATAGGGAACTTGCACATAAAATATTTTTGCGTAAAATTGTTAATTTATGTTAAATATATTTTGTTAAAATGTTATGTAAAAATATTATATTCAAAATATTAAGTCTTAACAATTAATTGTGTAAGCCAGATGTACATATAATATTTTCATTCATTTATATTATTTTTTTTGAGTTTAAGAAATATGTACATTTTTATTTTACAACATCTCAAATGCTAAATTATATTATATTTTAAATCCAAAACTTTCTTCCCCTATAATAATGAAATGTTACAAATATACTTCTGGTTCGTAATAATTTGTAATAAACAAAACCTATCATTTATAAATATCTTAAATTCATAACAAACAAGAAAAAAAATAACTTAAAAATATAAACGAAACTTTTAGTAATAAAAGTAAGAATATCTAATAACTATTGTATCGCCTCGCATTTCCCCAATAGAATATCTTCCACTGCTTTTTTAAAATTTTCCACAATTAAGACATCAAACTGTAGATGAATGACCAGATTAATCTTTTGAAAAACCCTCGTTAGTCATAATATGCGTTTTAAACTAAACACGACATAGCATTCAAATTGATCAATTTCCAAGGACACAAATATAATAGCTGGGAATTTCCAATTAAATACGATTAAAATGGAAATAATAGAATTCCCGAAACAACCTTGTTTTTCCCTTTTGAACTTTTTAAGTAAATTTAATAAGAGAGTTTTAAGTAAATGTGAATGAATTTGTAAATAGGTAACAGTTTCAAAATAACTTTAGTCACTTTGTTATCGACTTCTAGCAGGTAAAATGTACATTATTTATTTTTTTAAAATAAAATCCACATTCAAACATAAATATCAACTGCTTTACAGAACATAACAATAGCCATCAACCTAATGTAAACTGCAATTGTACGTAAAAAACAAACTTGCCATAATAATAATAATAAAGTTATTAGGTACATACCTACTTAGAAAATTATAACCAGGTAGGACGAAGGATCTCACAGGTAGTCTCTGAATGTAGCAACAAAAAATCACTAGAACTGTACCTATTAGTTATTATTTTAAATAAATATTTTTATTCTGAATCACTTCCTATTGTTAATTCACTATCACTACTGTCTTCTCCTGGAGTAATGATAATGGGCTCGATAAGAACATCAACACGCGTGTCTACGTCCCACATTTTATCTTCTTCTTTCTGTGTATGTGTAATGCATGACTGCCAGTTGGAAGCGGTTATATTTTGTATGGCTTGGTCTAATAATAATTTGACATCTTTTAATTTATAGGTTGTATTCTTTTGCGCTACCTCATTTTTTATTTTTGCCCATATCAGCTCGATGGGATTCAATTCACAATGATATGGTGGAGTTCTTAATACGGTGATGTCATGCTCACGTGCCATTTCGTCTACTGCAAATCTGATGTATGAACTCTTATGTTCCCGCACTATATCAAGTAATTGAACCTTTAACATGGATTCATCAAAATCTATATTTTTACTTCTTAGCCAATCTATTATATCTGCCTTTCGAGATGCAGAAGTCGGTATTTTTTCCACACGACGGCTGTGATAAGGTGCGTTGTCCATTACAATTACCGAACCAGGATCTACAAGAGTCAGTATAGACGAAAACCACTTTTCAAACACATCCGAATTCATATCCTCATGATAATCGCTCGTTTTGATTGAGGTAAACACATTTAAACCACCTTGTAAAAAACCTGAATCACTTCCAATGTGCGTTATAATGAGACGTCTTCCTTTGCCCGAAGGTGCTTTTAAGCCGGTTGAAAGTCCCTCAATGAAAGCCTGTCGCGCACTTTTAATATTCAAGTCTTGCCATACTTTCGATTTCGTATGACCCTCATTCAACCACGTTTCGTCCGTATAATAAATTTTTTTATTAAGTCGTCTAAAATCACGAATTTTTTGCAAATATTTTCTCCGCCATATCACTAATTCGTGTCTCTCGATCAACAAACTTTTCCGACTTCTCTTCACATACCGAAAGTCCATTTCATGTAATGTTCTTCGTAATACTCTCATGGATATTTTATTTAAAGTATCATCTGCGTCTGCATTAACTTCTCGTTGAATATCCTTTAAAGTGGGCAGTTCGTTCCTCAAATAAAATCCATGAACTTTTCTTCGGATTATACTTTTCGTACTATCGTCCAATACAATTTTTGCACGTCCTTTATGGATTGGTTTTTGGATAGGTTTGTTACCTTTAATTATTCGGAAAACCGTACGAGCCGATACTTTCGTTAAATCTCCACACAATGCCGCGACGTCCTCTTTAAGCATATCTTGATATCTTCTACGCAATCCCTCATAAACCGATTTTATCATTTGCTTTTCTCTCACAGATAACCACCTTTTTTTATTTTGTTTATTAACAGATGTACTGCACGTTGGTTTTGATGCCATGATGTTACCCGACGGTACGCTCATGAAATACTACCAGCCGAACCATCTACCTGATTTTAAGGGTTATTTGTGGGTGAGTTTTCACAATGTTGCCGTATTGCATTAGGAATATGTATTACTTTCGAAAAGAAATAACGGTGTCCGACTGTCTCTTTGTTGGCACTCAGGGTATACCTCAATGGCACGGATAAGTTGCAAGCGGTACTAAATAATACATTTCGCAACAAGGCGAGTCTACCTTCTCTAGTTCGGACTTCCAACAGATGTAACCGGCAAAAATGATAATTGAGAAGTGGATTTGTGTGCTAATAAAGAAATAAATATATAGCCGCTTACCACCGAGTATTAACGAACTACAAAATGGCTGTCCTGACAATCCTATTGAACTCAGGGTATACGTAGAAATAGCCCCGCTTGCACTTTTACCTCCTCTACCTACTCATTCGATTTTAAATGAGAAATCATTGAAAACATCACTCAAGCACTAGGTGTTTATAGCTTTGTTTTAACAATAAAATAATACATTTTTAGCAATACAAATAATTAAAATCCATATAATGTGACTTGAACTTTCAAATGCGGTAAGCAGAATTGCTATTTTATTTTTTAATCAAAAGTTATTCGGGTTCAAAAATTTCAATTTTTCGATTTTTTGAAAGTTCAACCGCGTTTATCTAGAAAACTATGCATCCTACGAAAAAATTTGTAGGAACATTTTTTGGTTAGAATGGCCCAAAAAATACAAAAAAATGTTTTCTTTTGCAAGAAATCGGTGTTATGTGATTCCTCAACTTCTTGGTTTATAACAATCTTATCGACATCCGGATCAACTGTTACCCAAAAAATTCGTGTTCTACAGGTATAAAAATACATAAAAAAAACTTGGGTAAGTCCATCTGAATACAGGAGGCCGTTGTACCCCCCCTGGCGACAGGACTATAAATCAAATTAATTACTTTTGTATTTTTCAAATTAATTTTAAATTTATAGTGGATTATCTATAAAATCTATCGGTAAACCAATAATTTTCGCATTAAATTTTATTCTCGTTTAAATGAGTAAACTATTTATTACTACACAACAAAAGTACCTACTACTGACCAGAAGTATCTACTACAAAGCGTTACGCCAGCCGTGTCTGCATTACACCAATCGTGATGGAATTAAGTCGACTTTACATTACATGATTTATCATGTGATTTGTCATATGATTTGGTCATGGAGTGAAATTTACATGTTTACACTGTGTGATTTGTCATATGATTTTGCATTGTTTATACGGCTCGTTTGTCATAAGCACTGTCATGCGGCTCGTCATGGGAAAAATCATATGACAAATCACATGATAAATCATGTAGTGTAAAGTCGACTTTAGTTTTCCATGTGCTTGTGATTTGTGAATTCACATTTTTACGTACCAAATTATTAGAATTGTACATGAGTAAAAATGAGTGACTCAGATCCGAAGCGACAAGAGTTACGCGAGGATAAAAATGAACAATTGTTATTTGCTAATCTTCTTCACAATTATTAAATTTTATTTGATAAAAGAATGACCCCAAAAATTAAGAATCTTCTTCTTAGTTTGTAAATTTTTCTGACTTACATTCATAAATGCTGCCATATTGTAACAAAAAAATACCTACGCCGAAGACGTCCACCCACCAACTTCACTTTAACTGAAGCAAAATACTACTAAACAAGCACATACTTCAAAAGCATAGTACATTCTTCTATCTAGGCTGGTAAATAGTAGCAAATACTACGGAGAAAAGCAAATGCTTTTTAAGTGTAGTGAAATCTTCAAAAATGTAGTACGTACTTGAAGCATTAGCATTTACTACATTTTATGCCACCATTGGCACTCTACTTTATAGCTAAACTCGTACCTATTTACAGTTATCGGAACAAACTCTTATAAAATAATACTTTTATTTGAATTTTAATGACTTGAACTTGAAATACTTGGATTTTCCATAAATAATATATAAACAATAAATAACTTTTATTAATTGTACGCCTTAAATCAATTAATATTTTCAAATACACTATCAATACTATTTAATAAACAACTATTTGATTGATTTTATTATCATCGTAAAAGCGTTAAAAAGCAGTAGCAGAATGAACTGCTATATCAAAATAGCGGGTCGGACACATCTCTATTGTCACTGTCTTGAGTTTTGTCATAACATTATATTCGAATGAGTGCGTTGTATGACAAAGATAGCGAATGTTCGATTTCGACGGACATGGTGTCTATTTTTTTTCGAATGCTGAAAAAACTACCTAATAAATATTTTAAAACAACTTAAACACAAAATGAAAGACTAAATTATTATCGAGGGCCGAAAGTCCCTTAGAATATATAAGAAGTTTCTTTCGAATGAGATATTTGAAACTAAAAATCACACTACATTTTCTCTTAGTTTTTCACCCCTGTAACTTATTAAAATAAACATTATAGAAGTTCTCAGGGACTTTCGGCCCTCGCTAATAACGTAGTCTTTCATTCTGCGTTTAAATTTTTTAAAAATACTTATTAGTTTTCTCAGGATTCGAAAAAAATGAATCCCCATTTGAATAGCATTGCAGCCGAAAATACGTATCGATCCTCTTAATGACTATATATTAGACAAACTGTCGCTAACAGCGACACAGAAATAAATTGTGGCAATATAAGTGATAAAGTCGATTCGCTAATCTGAGACACAACTGTCTAGTAGTGACGTTGGTATAGTCTGTTCGCTAAATTCAGACACAACTGGCTAGTGATTTTAGTTGGTAATTTTTTTGTTTTTGACCAATTTTGCCAAAATTGGCAAAATTATTAACTATTTAGTAATTTATTATTTTGCCAATTTTACCAAATTGGCAAAGTTACATACTAAAATCAGTAGCCAGTTGTGTCTGAGTTTAGCGAACCGACTATAATTTATTTTTTGGGAAGTTAGGTTGCTAGACGTGATTGGAAATTACTACACAACCAAACATACCTGTTCATAGCCAATATTATTAATAGTAAACAGACATAAATAATATAGGAAATAACATTTTAAGGAAATACCGAAGCAGGTCGATTTTTGTTCTAAGGGGGACACATTTTTACGATACATAGATCTGTCATTTGTCAAACCCCTCCCTTCCACGTCCCCAAGACCTTATTTTTAAAAAGGAAATAGGGGTCGTGTGGTAGCTCATTTGAAAGGGTATTCAAGTGGACTATTTTCTTTGGTCCACCCTGTAGATCATTTTATTTTAGGTGAATAACTTTTAAGGTATTCGCAAGAAACTATCCGAAAGCGTGCCATATTTCAATGAAACTGGCTAATTTTCAACCACGAATAACTCAAAAAGGATTGAGTTATCCAAAACAAAAAAAAAAACAATTGTTGCTTAGAAGTAGATTCTCTAGCTTCCACTTCCGTGGTTATTTTGACCAACAATTTTCCTCCCCCGAGTGGGGGAGGATAAATATAATATCCTATAAATAAATAAGCAAAATCATTGTATTTATAAATTATATATATATATATATATATATATATATATATATATATATATATATATATATATATATATACTGCTGAGTAAGCTGCAGGCTGAGTAGGTTGACACATCCGACTAATCGAAGGGAATCCCTTATACTGCTCAGAAACATATTGATTGAGAATTCCTACCCATCTTCCCTCATTAATAAATACCTTTATTCACAGAGTTATGGTTCTTCTTTAAATGACATACCCAATGGTGACCAACTCAGATCAATATCAAATAACACTGTCAATGACACTGTTCTGCCTACTACTGTACTTGGGACTCCAACTACCCATTACTCCTCTTTACCATATTTTCCTCATGTTACTGAAAAACTTGTTAAACTGTATAAACACAATAACATTCCTGTCAAAATTGCTGTTAAGAATGCCAAGACGGTCAAAAATTTGTTTTCTAAAACTAAAACACCCTTGTCCCTTCTGGAACAAGTTAACGTCATCTATCACATACCTTGTGCTGAGTGTGACTCTTGTTATATCGGTCAGACAGGGAGATCACTAAGGGAGCGTCTTACAACACACCGCAGTGATATTAACTTATCCAAGCATACGTGTGCTCTTTCTCAGCATGCTATTACCACAAAACACAAGGTAGACTTCAATGAAGTTAGGATTCTTGGCAACGAACGTAATCTCATGAAAAGGCAATTTTTGGAAATGTGTTCGATACTGAAGCACCCCAATGCTCTGAATAAAAGAATGGACATTAGTAACCTGAGCCAAATTTATCATGCATTAATATTGCAGAATTAGTCATTGTCAGTTTACTGTAATATTGTCTCCTATGGTGTGTTTCTGTATACATTTTCACTTAAATAAATTCAATTTAAAAAAAAATTTTTTACTTTAACCATAACTATTATTAACTAGATATTTTTTGCTGGAAATAAAATTTTTGATAAAATAGTTTAATGGAATTTTAAATTAATTGGATTCATTAATTCTCATTACTTGCTCAGTTCTATAATATTATGAACCTTGGACTGTGGAAGTTGAATTAAATTTATACTTGTTTTTGGCTGGCTACCCAGCTAAAACCAAGTCACTTGTATGGTGATATGGAAAGATCGTCCTCACTAGTTTGTTTTTTCCTCGAACCATTCCTTGAAAGTTAAATGGTGTTTACTAACCATTTGTTGCTTTCTATATAATGTTTCGTACAAACAACAAGTTTTTCTTACCATATTATATTACATCTTCAAATCTACCGCTCAAATGCATTAGCGGTTGGTATTTCGACTTGTTGTGTCAGTTTTGACTTCAAGGTCACTGTCTTTTACGGGATGGTTCGTTGTCTTTAGAAATGCCCATTTTGCCGAGTGGATTTGAATAGTGTAGAAGCTTTTGTGGTAACTTTTAATACCTTTTTTATAAATTTTGCTACTATTACCTTTTATAATCATTTTAATAATGTTACCTAAAGTCAAAATCAAACTAAATTAATATGCTTTTGTTGGAAGGTTGATCTTGTGATCTTACTTAGTTTCTCGGCGAATACAAGTTTTTTACATATTTTTTTTAATCACATGTATGATAACCACATGCTGCTTTTGCTGTTCAAAGTCTTTGTTAAACTGTAAACTGTACTTTTTATTGATTGTTTCTACAACCTAACGATTCAATGGTTCATTGTTTCAAGCTTTTTTTACAATTTTATACCTTTGACTGCTACATGTCTTTTTGAGGTAACACTGTTGTATTAACTTCTCTTTGAATGTTTGGTTTTTCATATTATTCTTTTTAGATGAACCGATGATGCTCTTTGATTAGAGAGCGAAACGTCTTCGAATAAATAGATGAAGTAGCCACCTTCTTTGTCTTATTTCTCCACCTATTGACCGAAAAACCCACCACTCTTCGAGTGATCCTTAATTTATATATATATATATATATATATATATATATATATATATATATACAACAAACAAGTGGTTTAGTCCAGTATTTCTTGTATATATATATATATATATATATATATATATATATATATATATAAATATGTTCGGAAAGATTTCCGCGGTCAGGTAAATGAAAATTACTAAGTTCTCGGGAAGAACCGCGTTGAGAATTTATAACTCGACGTTTCGGCACCCTTTTTGGAGCCATTATCAAGAGGGGTATGGTTCCGTTCGAGTTCGGGGTCTCAATCTGCCTACTCCCCTCACTCGTGACGTACCAGTAGTGTCTTGTTCTCTAGGAGAACGGTCAAGCGGCACTGAGGTCTCAATCTGCCTACTCCTCAGTGTCGAGTGACGACCTGTCTTCGCCTGTGTAGCTCCTTTTATACTCTCAGTGCGCGCGGGAACTGTATGCGCGGGAGAGGCCTGAGTGGGATCGACTGACGTGGGGATTCGCCGAAGCAGCGGTCGCCATGTTGCCGGCAGTCTTTTGGCGTCATAGCGTGTGTTTAGGCTGTGAGGGCGTTTTTCAATTTCGATGGCTTCACGGATGATTCTCGATTTTAAGGAGCGGACAGGGGCGATGGTTTTTGCTTTCTTGAAATCTATTTGGTGACCTGTCTGAATATGATGTTGGGCAAGGGCTGAAGTAGTGTCGGAATGTTTTACAGATATGGAATGTTCGTAGATACGGTTTTGGATTCGTCGGTTTGTCTGTCCTATGTATGTCCGTGGGCAACTGGAACAAGGTATCTCGTAGACACCATGGTCTTCATTGGGGATTTGGTCTTTTACGGATCTGACAAGATTGCACAACTTGGAGTGAGTATTAAAGACGGTTTTGATATTTAGAGGGGTAAGAATTCTACACTGACAAGATTAGTAGAATTGTTTTCAATTCTATTGAAAACAATTCTAAAATTGTTTTCAATTTTAATCATTATATGCAAGTCCGAAACATCTTAGATTAGATAAAACTGAACTTGCAAACAATTGTACAGATACTTGATGATCTACAAAGAGCAGTGACGTTCGCAAAGATCAAAACTTGACATAATGGTCTCATCAAACCAGAAGAAATATAATGAAGAGTACAGAAAATGCTTGAACACCATCTTGCATCACAGATTTCCTATATTCAAGAGGAAAACCTATCCAAATATTATTTATGGCTACTACATGAACCACACCCTCATTTTCATTTTACATTTTCCTATTCTCCATTCCAGTTCGTTAACCTATTTCCATTTGTACTCACTACCAACTACCAATCATACAATAATCATTCCTTCTGGTCCCTACCTAGCCTATAACTCAGACCTATAATATGGATCTACCATGTAAACGAAGCGAATCCAAAATATTCATCTGCCAAGAGAAATTCCCACAAGAAACAGACTGATGACTGTATCATCCAAATCCTTCAATTAGTCAATAATGCCGCACAATGTCAAAGTGTTCCCGTTACTGTGACCAGAACGGTCATACAGAAGATATCAGATGCACACTACGTCGCTGTTTTCCCAAAAGCTACCAAAGTATCCAACCATTGCAGCACAACAGAAATAGAAGTACTCGAAGGAACTTATCTGATAGAACAATCTCCAGGATGCGAAGTGGATTGGCGAATAGGCTAATGCTGGTTACGCCAACCAAATTTTGAGCGCTAGGGATATTATAACAAAAAATTCTTACCTTATGTAACTGGTAGGTCTCGATGTCTTCAGTTATTACTAAGGTGAGAAAAGGAGGGATAAAGGGGTAATTTATTTTATAGTTTAACTGAACCGGTGTTTTTTATGGCGACACTACTTGTTAATTGCCTACGACCGCCTTTCTTGGTACTATCTGAAACTACGACTTAACAATGAATATGTTCTTACTATGAATATGAGACTACAACTACTTACTACTAAAATCTAAAATAAAATATAAAGGTAATTAACGAAAAACCGAAAAATTTAGTACAGGATCTGGACAAATAAATAGACTATGTATTTCGAATAAAATAAATATTATGAGGCCAAAACATCCTGCCCCCCGAGTTTATTTTTAAAATAAACGAAAAATAACAAAAAATCAACGAAAACTAATTTAATTTTAATATGCTAAGTCGGCACATGAACCCATCACCCCAAACTAAAATTTTAACTATCAAATAAAAAAATCCTCTCCAGTTTATTGACTAGGTAGAGGACACAGTTTAACGACGGGGCGCATGTAACTACCGTGCTTGGTTCGCACTTTTACAATTCGAATAATCCCATCTTTTCCAGGATACAAAGTCTCTATGACTGCTAGAGGTCACTGTAAAGGTGGGATAATTTCATTTTTTATTATAACTACCATTCCCTCTTTGGGAGGATTCAAGTTAGTGTTCCATTTTAAACGAGACTGCATAGAAGACAAATATTCTGAATGCCATCTTTTCCAATAATGTTGAACAATGCAATCTAATAATTTATATCTTTTCAGAATACTCATATTTTTATCAAGATAAATATTTATCGAGGGTAATGACACTAAAGGTTCTGTACATAAAAAATGCGATGGAGTCAGCGCGACTGGATTTTTAGGATCGTTACTTTGAACACAAAGAGGACGCGAATTCAAAAAACACTCGATTTGTGTCAGAACAGTTAAAAATTCTTCGTAAGTAAGGATCTGATTCCTCACAACTCTACTTAAATGAAGTTTTACGCTTTTTATATTGATTTCCCAAATACCATCGAAGTGAATGCCATAAGGTACGTTCATTTTCCAAGAAATTTTAATATTATTAAGTTCCTAGTGGAATGTATCTTTATAAGTTTTTTAAGTAGTTAATTGATATATCTCATCGAGGACTCTTTTGGCACCCACAAAATTTGTGCCATTATCTGAATATAAAACCTTGCAATTTCCACGGCGAGATACAAATCTTTTGAAAGCGGCTAAGAAACAATATATGTAGAGAGCGAGGAGGCTAATTCAAGATGTATGGCTTTCGTACTTAGACAAACAAACAAACCTACGTAAGCCTTCTGAGTTTTTACGCCACGACATTTCCCTATAGTAATGTAAAATGCACCAGTATAATCTACACCAGTGTGTAAAAAGGCTTTTGCCTGATTGACTCTTACGGCGGGTAAGTCAGCCATTATAGGATAGGTAGGTTTAGGATTAAGACGAAAACAACGATTACATCTCCAAATTCTATTTCTGATGACCTGGTGACTAGATAGTATCCAATAATTTGTTCTCAGAAGATTTTGCAACAAATAAGCTCCAACATGTAAACGCAATTTATGGAAATAATCTGTTAACAAAATGGTTAAAGGATTGGCTTTGGGCAACAAAATCGGAGGTTTTTATTCAAAACTACATTGGGAGTTAGACAAACGTCCACCTACTCTAATTATTCCATTTTTAATAAATTGATTTAAACGACGTATGTAATATTTTACAACGAGATTTTGAGAAAGGGCTGTATATTCTTGAGAAAAATGTTTTTGCTGACCAGCTCTAATTAACTCAATTTCTGCAATTTTTAAATCAAATATAGATATCCTTTTATTTAAAGGTAATTTTCTAAGAAATCTCAATACGTATACTGTGGAATTTAAAAGTTTCGACCAACTGGAAAAATATTCAATAAGAGTATACAGTGGAGAAATTACACGAGTGACATTACCAAAGAAAGTTTGTGATCTATATTCAGAATCACAAATCTTAATTTACTGTCCGTTGACAGACTGAATAGGCCAATATTCTGGCTCCAACAGTAACCAATTTGGACCAGTAAACCATGTGGGATGGTTGACTAACGAAGAGAGAAACAAACCTCGAGAGGCGCAATCAACAACATTTTACTTTCCAGGAACAAAAAACCAATACTGTGAAGGAACCATCTTATGAATTTTAACAACTCTATTTTGAACAAATAATTTGAGATTTTTTCTGAGGACTTTATCCAATGTAATACAATCATGGAATCACTTAAGGCAAAAACTTTATCAATATTATATCTAGGATAATAAGTTTCAATAGCATGTGAAAGAAGCTTTGAGAGAAGAAGCGCTCCACAAAGCTCTAATCGAGGAAGAGTTATTTTAGACACAGGTTTTACACCCCCAAGGTTTAAGCGTACAGCGGCATGATAGGCAAAATGATCCTTAGTCTATTCCCTACCTTCTGTGAAAATTTCAAGTAAATCCATGCTGGAAAAAATTGCGAGCTAAAATGCTTCATTTCCTGGCCTAACTTTAACTTAAATTGAACATAATGAAATGAACATATATTAAAAAAAGGCTGTTTATTATTTCTATAATATTTTTTCCAGATTTGTTATCAAGAAAAGACAAGCTAATCGTCCTCACACGGCTACTTGTCAATGTAATCAACGCCACCAAGTCATTGGAGATACTTTAGATTGAGAGTACAGTAAAGTAACTCTAACTTGACCTGTACAATTAACAACCCTGGAATAAACAATGGCTGCATATCCAGCAGCACTTGCATCTGAAAATCCTACAAAAGACAACGACGAATTAGGTGTAATTGCTATATGGCGTGGAATTTGTATTTTGTAAAGGACATGAAATTTATTTTGAAACTTTTCCCATGCTATTTCGATTTCTTTTGGTACAGTACTATCCCAATCTACCTTTAGAGTCCAAAGTTTTTTATCCAAATTTTAAGCAAGAGGGTTATATGAGATAGGAATCCCAAGGGATCAAACATACGAGCAACAAGTTAGTTAGAGCATGTTTCTTTTTGTACAATGGGTCGATGAGGGTATTTCTAACCCAAAACTAAAATTGCCACATTTTTCTTTCCATTGCAATCCTAACACTTTGGAGACTGACTTATCAAGTTGTTTGGTTTTGACCAATTGGAGGGGCTCGGGTATTGTCGATAGTAGATCGTTCGAGTTCGACACCCATTTGGTTAATTTAAAACCACCTTTTTGAAACAAATTCACTAAATGAGTGTGTGCAACAGTGCAACTATAGCATCAGAATCATTTGGAAAACTGCTAATAAAATCGTCTACATACATATCTCTTAAAATTGGGATAACAGCATCAGGAAAATTTTTAGATTCGTCATTACATAATTGTTTTATTACCGTGAGACTAAGATATGGTGAGAATTTTACTCCAAAAGTTAAAGTATTTAATTGTAAAAATAGAAATAGGATCATTGGTATCAAATCTCCACAAAATTCTTTGAAACAAACAATGAGATTAATAACTTTAACCTGTCTATACATTTGTTTCAAATCAGCGACAATTGCGATTGGAACAAGACGAAAATTCAACAATATTGTGGTAGGATTATTTTTCAATTTTGGACCTTTATAAAGAATTTCATTTAATGACGGTCATTTACTAGTTTTCATAGAGGCATCGAAGACTATTCTACAAGGAGTGGAAGGGCTATCTGGTTTAAAAACACAATGATGGGGAATATAATACGACAACGAATCAATGGTTTGAATGGGAACTAACTCATGTGCTTTTGGTCTAAATAGTCTTGAAAGATATCACAGTAAGGCTTTCCAAGTTCTGAGTTTGGTGCAAGGCGATTTTCTAAGGACAACAATCTATTTTTAGCAAGAACAAAAGAATCACCCAGTACATTAGGATCATTTTGGAACGGCAACGAAACTGTGTATCTACCATCTGCATCTCTAGATACATTTTCTAAAAATAAATTTTCACAAATTTCATCTTCTGATGAACTATTAGTAACAGTGGACAAATCCTCTAATTCATACATTCTTTCGACCAAGGAATCTAAATTCAATAAAGGGTTACAGACGAAAGACAAATATGTGTGAATTTTTTCAAAATTTGTTGCAGCTGAGCCCATGACCACATAACCTAAACTAGTTTCAATAGCTGATAGAGAACCTTTGCACGACACTCTATTACAACCAATGATATTTGAGAAGACAGATATGCCTAAAATACCATCTATCTTTCCAGGAAAAAAGAAATGCGGGTCAGCTAAATTCTAGTGTTCTATACTGTTAATACAGTCTTTATCAACTGGTTGATCTGGCAACTTATTAAAGATTGTGTCTATCAGCAACACTTCTATAGAATATTGTATCTTTTTATCCAAATTGGGAAAAGATAACAATATTGGTTTTACCTACTATCGGCGTTGTTGAGCCTCCTATATCAGAGACCGTCAAATTTAATTTCAAATAACTTGGGCCTAATTTTCAGGAACAATCAAAAGTAAGAAAATTAGCAGAAAAACCACTATCTAACAAAAATCTAACCTTGTGAGCACTACCCCATTTATCATCAACTTTAACCATAACTCTTTATCCCAAAGAGACAAACAGAACTCGATTCTGATTCATTTGGGATATTTTTAGAATGGAGGGCATGTAAACTAGAAGGATTATCAGAAGGACCAGAGATAGGGTCAGTACTAGTGAAAAAATGGAACATCTTCATTAGGCTGAGTAGTATTTGGCTTATGCAGAAGGGAATGGTGACGAGCTTTACACTTAACACAAGAAAATTTTGAGGGACAATTGAGTACTCGATGCTTTGAAGAAAAACAATTTAAACATAAATTATTTTCCTTCACTAATTTAAATCTGGATTCAAATGGTAGCCCTAAAAAGTGCTTACAGTCCTGAATTAAATGTGGGCCTTTTTTACAAACAACAGAGAGGAGTACGTTCTGTTCTTGCAAATGAAACGATTTGTTCAGTTTTTGAAATGGAAAATTACTTTTTGAATTACGGGATCTATCATTTTTAATAAGAGATTTACTACGTTGGCGTAAAAATTTCAATAGTTCATCATAAGCGGGTAAATCATTATTATTTCTTATTAAATCAAATGAATCTATGGTCTCTTGTGGTAATTTTAACATACCTAAATAAGTTAAAATATGATCATCTAAATTATCGAGATTTAATCGTTTTAGCGAAGAAACATTAGTGTCAAACTTTTCCAAAAGTATTTCCAAATAGGATGCATTATTAGATTGCAAACCGCGAAAATTAACAATTCGATCCATATAGAAATTAAACAAATATTTTTTATCGTTATATCTTTCAACAAGCATATTCCAAATAATATCATAATTATTAGGAATGGGTTCTATTGAGCTACAGCTTTTCAAGGCTTTCCCGGAAATGCAACTCAACAAATACTGCAGCTTATCTGATTTGGTATATTCGATTTTGTTATGAACAAATTGTTTGAAGTTTTCGTAAAAAACAGGCCACAGAGAGATATCTACACCATCAAACTTAAATAATTCAAATTTGGGCATTTTAATATTAGAATTATTAGTAATATTGGGATTATTACTCGAAACAACCGGTTTATTTATTAATAATGAAGCTAAATATTGAAGTACAGATCATAAAATGCATCTAAATGCGTATGGTAAGCAACGCCAGCATCTGTTTTAAGATAACAATATCTTGAAAAATTTCCTCATATTCTGATAGTTTTTTCAAAAGTACTATATCTTACTGCAGAGTTACGCATTTTTGAGGCATCTTCTGGATCTTTTTCTAAGGCCGACCCGGCGTCTTAACATAATTGAGCCATACGAAAGATATTTTCACGTTTAGAGCATAATCGCTCCAATTTTAGTTCGTTTTGACTTTTAGGCATGTTTAATAATAAATATTGAAATTCTTTCAAAAAATTATCAATGATGAAGAAATAAAATGGAACAAAAATCAAAATATATGTCAAGAATAGTAGTTAGGTTTATATATTTTTCAACTATTACTAAAATTTTATTAAACTAAATCCAAACAAACTATTTTTACGTTTGCAAAATATCCAAATCAAATATATTTAATTAAACAAAATCGATTTCACTAAGCGATGGGTTTAAAAGCAAAAACACGAATTCAATGTTCTAGCTATAGTCGACCGAAGAACAAGGTTTTTCTTTACACGAAAAAAAAAGGGTACACTACGATTTAATTAGATTTTAACACGACAAATATACTATACCGATTGAAATTATAATTTTAAATAAATTAATCCAATGCGAAAAATACGATAGATCTTGAACCGGCAAAACAACAACGAAATTGATTCAAGACGATCGCGGGTCGAAGGCCAAACTTATGGATTGGCGAATAGGCTAATGCTGGTTACGCAAACCAAATTTTGAGCGGACTGTAGGGATATTATAACAAAAATATTTTACCTTATATAACTTTTAGGTCTCGATGTCTTCAGTTATTACTAAGGTGAGAAAAGGAGGGATAAAGGGTTAATTTATTTTATAGTATAACTGAACCGGTGTTTTTTATGGCGACACTACTTGTTAATTGTCTACGACCGACTCTCTTGGTACTATATGAAACGACGACTTAACAATGAATATGTTCTTACTATGAATATGAGACTACAACTACTTACTACTAAAATCTAAAGGTAATTAACGAAAAACCGAAAAATGTAGTACAGGATCTGGACAAATAAATAGACCATGTACTTCGAATAAAATAAATATAATGACGCCAAAACACGAAGTATGGACCAACAATGAAGTATATCTGAACTCCAAAACAACAGTCAAATAAGAACCACTAACATTACCAAAAATTAATATAACTACACTTCTAGAAGGGCATTCAATAGTCAAATCCTTAAAATCCCCTTAGGGATTAGAATCCCCTTAGATGAACTTCATAAGTTAACGCAAGAAGAAGAAAGATTCCAGTCCATCCTTCCTACAAAAACGGACCAAAGCCATTTGTGGACATCACCCATATATATCCTGGTTACAATAATCCTAATTTTTGGTTACTTCAAGTTAAGGAAATTGAAAAGAGAAAAGAGGACCGCCATCCAGCCACAAAAGAAGACCCTACTGACCAGAGGCCAGAAATCCCAGAGGATGTGTATTCAGTTTTGTTCATCACTCACAAAACTTCCCCAGGGGAGGAAGAAATTACGGTACTATAACCCCAGATGTCAGCGATATTGCAGTCCAATAACCCAGCCGATCAGCAGTTTCAACATGTCCACGTTTCATACCTGATCAATTAATTATGTATAAATACATGTAAAATGCATTTTCGATCAGTTGTAATTTAATTAAATAAAGTGTTTTTAGTTTGTTCGTTGTAACTTTTAAGAGGGCCTTTTTAAAAAAACACCTTCGGGAGTGACAACCCTTAATTCGCTTAACGTGTAATCGAGAAACATTACATTTAAGTTGTGCTATATTCGAGCAATATTTGCTATTGCTTTACTAATTCCACTTTTCAGTAGTTCTTTGTAATAATCCATTTTTAATTCCAACGCTACGTATCCTCCAAAACTATCAAAATGGTATTTTGTCTTTTTTTTCGCGTTTTCTGTATAGCTTGTGGTTAACATTCCACAAGAATCCTTTTTCTTCGTAAAGTGAAATTAATTGCAAAATTTCATTATCGATCCAATGTCGCGCAGTCATTTTTTAACAAGTCAATATTTACTTTTTCATTAAACATCAACCTGAGTCTAGTCTCAGCTCTTCTGGTATATACAGAAGACGAGATTAGATTTCGAGTACAGAAATAAGCATGTCCACTTGTGACACTCGTGTCACGTCGTAAATTGTCTCTGAGAGTTCTCACAGACGCATTTGTGAGTGCTGTTTTCTAGACTATTTTGTCTCAAATGGACACTTAGCTTAAATTGCATATCAATATAAATATTTATTACATACCCGCTACTGATAGCAAGTTCAAGAGTCTGGAAATTATTATGCGGTCACG
Source organism: Diabrotica virgifera virgifera (assembly GCF_917563875.1). Classification (NCBI taxonomy): domain Eukaryota; kingdom Metazoa; phylum Arthropoda; class Insecta; order Coleoptera; family Chrysomelidae; genus Diabrotica; species Diabrotica virgifera. The sequence goes on from NC_065444.1 coordinate 137,435,693, forward strand.
AAATATCCAAATCAAGCTCTAACAAAAGTAAAGTAGAACAATCAGTGAGAGGGAACACGCTCGCAGAACTTTGCTCTACTATTAAAAGGTTGTAATAATTGAGGGTATAATAAGGATGTTTTAAGCGCTATATAAAATTTTATTTAATAACATGAAACAAACTTCTAATTAGTGAGTCAAATTTTTGACCGTGTCGTTTATTAAACTTGTGCAAAATTTGTGAAATGGGTCAAAGCAAAGTGTACCAATAATAAATTTTCAAAGTAATTGGAATCTAGTTGGCAATTAAAAATGAATGTACAAGTGCACTGATTTGTCTGAAATTTTTACAGTTGGTAATATTTTAGTCAAAAAACATGTTATAATATGGTGAAGATATGGTGCCTCCTGGGGTGGTTGGCAACCCATCTCGTGTGTGAGAATCAAATTTTAAACAAAAAATATTTTCTCGCTAGATCAATACGTTTTGAGTCATTAGCACTTGAAAATGGATACTTTTCGCAAAAAAAATGTTTTCCAATGACTTTTTACGAATAGCTCAAGAACAAAGAGTATTGAAAAAGTTTAAAGAAAAAAAATAAAGCTTATAAAAAACAAAGGGCACTATACTGTGTGTATTTAACATCAAATATAGGAAACTGGAAATCTTTTTCGATAAAAACTCAAAGGGCATTTTTTAAAGTGCTGGAAGAATCTTCAAAATGAGCTATGTTACAACTCATTTCAATTAAAACAAAGCGAAATACAATAGAAAGAAGTTGGATTATTCTAACGTTTAAAAAAACGAGCAGTATAGTATAAGTAACACTATTTTTATCAGAATTGAAATTTATAGCTATTTGTATAACAAGGGAGGAAAGTGCTACTTTTCCTCATGAGAATTGAAGAGTAATCATTCAAGGGAGGAAAAGGAACTTTACTCCCATGATATACATATGATTTTTCCACCTTCCTCAAATAACAAGTCATTTTTACATTTTTAAATAATTTATTTATGTAACTAACTAACAAACTTTATTAGAGAACTAAAACTAACAAGTAGATACAGTATAACTGTCAACTGTCAAATATAAGTCAAAATATTAATGTAAACATTGGTAAATCACAATAACAATTTATTGTTTTTTACCATTCTGTAAAATACAGGATGTGCTATAAATAGACGTTAAAATGTATACATACGTAATAGGTAATAAAATATTATAGAGCGTCAATAAGTTATTTCATCAACGACATACCATGATGTCACTTTTACTTTTACTCCCTAGGGAGGAAAAGTACGATTCTGCTCCCTACAATCAGGTCAGGCAAAGTATATTTTCGGTAGAGGTAGGTGGAAAACATATTAGACCAGCCATCAGCGGTAAAAAGCTGTAAAACCGTGGAATTTTGAGTAACAACACCGATTTTCATGAAAATTTGGATTTAAGCTCGTTTAAACCCTCTTCTGTAAAATCTATCCTATGTCGAACCGGGCTTTTGTCCTGAGGGTGAAAACAACCCCATATAAGGAATGAAAATGTTTTCAATTAAAATAACTCTGGAAGTCGATAAATTGACCAGTTCTGAGCAAATTTCGTTGTATAATTTTTTTTTAAAGTTATACTTTGCAAGTTATTAGCGATTTAAACTATGCATTTTTCATGAAAAAACTCACGTTTTGTAACCGTTTTTCCCGAATAACTTAAAAATTTAATTTTATAGAAAAAATTATAAGAACAAAATTGTAGCTAATAAAAAAACAAAGACATTTGCGTCGAAAAGACCTATGTCAACCGAATACTGAGTTATTGCTCTTTAAAGGATGGTTATTTTCGAAGAACCTCAAAATGGAGAACCTTCAATCTCAAATAACTCGGATGTTGTTAAATTTTTTGGGAAAACTTGACAGGCATCTTTTAAAGATCATTAACAAACTTTTTAAATTAGCTTTGATGAAAGTTTTTGCATAAGAACTGACTGATTTATGACGAAAAGAAAGTTGCTCTCTGCTTTTTTTTAATGTAACAATTAAACCCTCGTCATTACAATCAATTATAATAGAAATTAATAGCTTCCCCTTTATTCCTCTTAAAAATTTATTTTTGAAAATTTAATCCTAATGAACTACTTACGTGAAAAAAAGCAAGTCTGCCTTTTAAAATGAGTACGGCACAGTATTAACTCTAAATATGGCTTTTTCTCAAAAGTCTAATATTGCTAGTTAGGTCGTTTTTACTTAGCAGGCAGTACAATTCTACTAGAAATGAATAGCTTCCCTTTAAACCCATTGAAATATTATTTAGGTATAACGATCCATGTGATTTGACCGGTTTGGAATGCTTAGTTTAGAAAAAAAAAGTTGATTAAATCGAAAATGACATTTTTTAGATTAAAAAAAGTGCATTTTTCTTAAGTAAATCTAAAAGTATTCATAATATGAAAAAATGTTTCAAATATTAATTGTAGAATTTTTTTACTGAAAATTATGATTTCATTTTTTGTTTTTGTATCATGAATACTTTTAGGTTTATTTGAGAAGAATGAACTTTTTTTTAATTTTAAAAATGTTATTTTCGATTTAATCAACTATTTTTTCTAAATTAAGCATTCGAAACTTGTCAAATCACATGGCTCGTATCAATTATACCTAAATAAAGTTTCAATGGATATAAAGGGGAAGCTATTCATTTCTATTAGGATTGTTGTAATGCCGAGGGTTTAATTGTTACCAATTTAAAAAAAAGCAGGGAGCGACTTTATTTTCGTCATAAGTTATTCAGTCAGCAAAAAAACTTTGATCAGAGCTCATTTAAAAGGTTTTTGAATAAACTTTAAAATATATCTATCAAGTTTTCCCAAAAAAATCACCACATTCGAGTTACTTGAGATTAAAGGTTCTCCATTTCGGGGTTCTTCGAAAATAACCATCCTTTAAAGAGCATAACTCATTTTTGTCATTGGGTTTACATAGGTCTTTCTGACGTGAATCTCGTTGTTTTTTTATTAGCTACAATTTTGTTCTTAATGATTTAACTTTTTTAACTTCTTCATGAAAAACGGTTATAAAACGTGAGTTTTTTCAATGAAAATGCATAGTTTCAATCGCTAATACCTTGGATAGTATTTACTTTTCAAAAAATGTTTATAAAACAAAATTTACTCAGAATTGGTCAATCTATCGATTACCTATATCGTTATTTTGATTGAAAAAATTCTCATCTCCTTGATGGGGTTGTTTTCATCCCCAGCACAAAAGCCCGCTTCGACGTAGGGTAAATTTTGACAACGGTTATAAATACTACCTAAATCCAAATTTCCAAGGTAATCGGCCTTGATTCTCAAAATTCCACGAGAAAATTGCTGTTGATTGGACTATATCTTCTACAATTCATTTTATTTTAGTGATATTTATAAGCTCCAAAAGATTAGCTGTTTTAGAATAACTGTTTTTTTTATATTGAATTTAAATTTTAATTTCTGTTTTAAATTGTCTAGAAATTTGCATTTTTTACTCAACAAAACTCTTTGATTTTCTTATTTTTGTTGCAGCTGTTGCAGTAAAATGAGTAAAATGGTGATCCACCATTGTACCTCCAAACGCTGGAGCCTCCTTTGTCCAGTGTATGTTATTTAGTATTGTTAATTTTAAGTTAATTCCTACGACATTCTGAAATATATTCCTTTTGTGACGAAATGCCCCTGATGATGCTCTGATAGCTGCCGCAAGTTTTAGTAAGTAAGTAAGGTATGCTTTATTGTCAAAATTTTTTAACAATTTGTGGACAAAGCTTATACAAAATAAAAAATACAATAAAAAACAAAAAATAGTAAAAAACTACAAACAAAACAAAAACAGAAACAGACACCAAGTAAATGGCGTGAGTTATACTACTTAATATAATTTTACAGTTATTAAGTACACATTAAAAAATTAAAAATTTTGCAAACAATATGTATACAACGTCAGAGCAAAAAGAAGGCAAACGAGGAAAGGGGAAAGGGAAAGTAAATCAAAAGTTCTATGCCGCTGCAAATATGTACACAAGTACTCGAAAGTAATAATCCTACAAGTCAATTTGCTGAATTCAAATCGTTTATAAAAAAGTCATTCACTGTATAAAAAGCTTTCTCCAGCAAATAAGCTTTCAAGGCCTTGCGAAAAGCGGGAAATGCTGCAATAGATTTGATGTTAGATGGCAGGTGATTGTACATTTTTCTCGAATTGTATAGTATAGAGCACTTAACCAGCTCAGACCGTGGGGTTGGCAGATAAAGATTATGATCCACGTTTCTAAGGGGATAGTTATGAGTGGGTCTCTCTGGACCTTCTGATGCATGTTTGCGGATTAAACAAACGGATTCAAAAACAAACATCCTACTTTGTATAACAAGTCATTACAGTACATTTTTGTTTTCGATAATTTGTTTAAGGTTTTCGATAAGTTATATAAAAATATTTAAATATGTAATGAATAAATTATATATCGAAAACTAGAGAATATTTAAATTAATTAAAATCAATTGCTTTTTTTCGATAGTAGGTATTTAAAAAATTAATTAATCTCGCAAAAACTCATAACAGTCCTTAAAAACGTGGTTATTTGGGAAATTTCAACGTGTTTCGCGAAGTTTTGAATGTCTCATGCCTGGTTTGCATCACAAAAATCTTAAGCTCCAACTTAGTCCAGCTCAGCTTATAGATAGGGCCGCTTTAAGTCGCACATATCATATGTTGCACCATAACTTTCGATTATTATCAATGCAATCCACGTGGCAATCCAGAGGGCTTTTCATCGATTGTCATTTGTTTTGAGCTCCTGTCAAATGTCGTATAATCCTTGTGTGGTATTATAATATCACCCTGTACAAAAGATGTGTTATTCAAAGAAAAACATATATCATTCATCGTTCGCCCTTGACCAAGGCCGAGCGTGAGGTTGCGAGAGTTCATCATGTATATAAGTGAATGCCCGATGATACGGATCATCGTTATCGTTATAATTATATTATTGTACGTAGAATTGCGAAATGGTTTGGCTGATATAATGTTATTGTTTATAATACTGTTGGGTTCTTACTGTACTGATTTATTTATTTGTGAACTATTACGCGAATTGACTTTTAATTATTATTAAATAAATAAAAGACTTACTTGAAATTGTTTAATTTATAACACTTACAATTTAACACTTAAATTTACAACAATATCTAATTTATGTTACACTTTCTAACTTATTTAATTCATTTACAAATATTATTTATCTACTTTAAAAATACATACATTTCAATAACCCGATCGCCACGTTACAATAATTCACGCGATGGTAAAATATTAACTGACTGCCTGCTGCTTAAAAATCATCCGCTTATATAGATACGGCTCTGCTTCGAGAACATTTGGAAGGCCTGAGGCGGGTCCACGTCTATCATCGGGGAAACTTCTGGATTAGCGGAGACAATACTCGTCGATGACGTGTCGCTGTTGTTTGTTGACTACTAGGGGCAGGGCCGGCCTCAGTTAGAAATTCGTCACATTGCCCCCTCCTTAAAAGATGGTTCCTCCTGGAACCTTGTCAGGACTGGAACTGGATGCTGGTATCGGCAACTGGACCCTCTTTTACAACTCCCAGTTGTATAAAAGTGACAGGGGACGGTCTTCTTTCCGCACCAGTAACTATGCGGATTGCAACAGACTAACACCTGGACCTCGGTGTCTTGGAAAATTTCTTCTACCATATTTCGGATAACTCTCCAGTCTAATTGGCTGCATTCTAACTTTGGTATGGCTAACTTTTGCACGTCGGACTCCAACACGTGCTCTCTCAATTGAATTAATGCATCCCATACATCTTGGTAGGTAGGTTGGTCACGGACAGTGTCTTTTGTTACCAGATAGAATAGGTAACGTGATGCATCTTGGAGTTTCAATGCTTTGCCAGGAGCTGGCAGTTGGCATTGAAGTTCTGCAACTCGACCAAACTTCCTTCGGAAGGCGGATGCCAACCCTCGTGCGTCTTTGATACTGGCCGGGATGGTATGGGCCAGCGAATAGTCATCGGGAAGTGCGAGAAGATCTCGCTTTTCTTCAGTGGTAACACCATGTCTTGCTTTACCGGTACCTCCGTAGGCACCCATGAACTCTTCAAAGGTAAGGTCAGGTATTTCTCGAACTTGGTTGACTTCCACTTCCTCATCTACGTCGTGGTCTCCCTCGTACGGCGCCAACCGATTATGGTGGACTATCATCGGCTTTCCCCTAGGAATCTTGCTTATTCGGTAGATAACGTCATTGATTTTCTTGACAATGAGGTACGGACCTTCCCAGAACTGCTGCAACTTGGGAGAGCAACCTGTTCGCTTCTTTGGATTATAAAGCCAGACTTTGTCGTTCTCCTTGAAACATCCCTTCTCGGCTTGGGTATCGTATCGTTTCTTCATTCGGTCGCTAGCGATCTGAAGATTAGAACGGACCAACTCATGTATATCGTCCATTCTTCTTCGTAATTCATTCACGTAATCCTCACCAGCAACATCTTCTCCAGGTCGACATCCAAACTCTAGATCACAGGGTAGACGCATCTCACGTCCAAATAGGACTTTTGCTGGTGTTTGGCCAGTTGATTCATTAACAGCAGATCTATAGGCCATTGCGAAGAACGGAAGGTACTGGTCCCAGTCTCGTTGATGATTGGACACCATCTTTGTCAAATACTTGCCGACTGTCCTATTCATACGCTCCACCATTCCATCCGATTGCGGGTGATAGGCCGTGGTTCTTGTCTTCTTCATGCCTAGTTTATCACAGATTCCTTGAAATAGATCGCTCTCAAAGTTCCTTCCTTGGTCACTATGGATCTCCAGAGGTACTCCAAATCGGCTGATGCAGTCTTTGATTAACACATCTGCAATAGTGGCGGCCTTCTGGTCTGGAATTGCGTAGATCTCCACCCACTTCGTGAAGTAATCCATTACCACCTACATGTATTTGCAAACATTGTCACTTTCTGGAAATGGCCCGGCAATATCCAAAGCTATTCTTTCAAACGGACTTCCAACATTGTACTGTCTCATAGGAGCCTTTCTTTTCCGGTAGGGTCCGTTACTTGTAGCACAGGTAGTACATTTCTTACACCAGTCCTTCACATCGTCGGAACTATTCATCCAATAAAATCGTTCCCGAATTCTCTGAAGGGTCTTCTTTACACCAAAATGCCCTCCTGATGGACTGTCGTGTAACTGACTAAGTACTTCGGCTACTCTGCTCTTTGGAATCACCAACTGTGTTCTTCTCACTGAACCATCATCATTTTCTATTACTCGTTTAAGCAAGCTGTCTTCCAAGATGAATGAGTCCCACTGGGCCCAATACGTCTTAACTACTGAGCCTAGGCTTGATATTTCTTGCCAAGATGGTCGACGATTTTCTTCTTTCCATTTTCGAATCTTCTGTAAAACTGGATCTTTTTCTTGTTCTTCCTTGATCTTGGTAGGCGTCCACTCGTCGTTGACCACTGTTGTTCTTAGTACTGCTGCTTCCTTCGACTCTGTTTTGTTGCAATGGGAACATTCTGCTGGACACGGTCTTCTAGATAGAGAATCAGCGTTTCTGTGGCTAACTCCGGCCCGATGCTCGATCTTGAAATCATATTCTTGAAGTCGTTCAATCCATCTGGCTATCTGACCCTCTGGATTCTTAAACTGCATTAACCATTTAAGGGCGGCATGGTCGGTTCGGATTAGAAACTTCCTTCCGTACAGGTATTGATAGAAGTGTTCCACTGATTTTACTACTGCTAGAAGTTCTCTTCTCGTGACGCAATAATTTCGTTCAGGTTTTGAAAGCACTTTACTAAAATATCCAAGGACTCGTTCCTGTCCTCCTTGGATCTGCGACAGCACTCCTCCAATTCCCACATTACTTGCATCCGTATCTAAGATGAACTCTCCTTCTGGCAGTGGATACCCTAATATTGGCGCTGTAATTAAATGCCTCTTCAAAGTTTCAAAGGCCGTTTGGCAGTCTCCATCCCAGCAATAATCTCTTGCTTCCTCTGTAAGTCGCGTTAATGGCTTAGCGATATCTGCAAACTTCTTAATGAACCTCCGGTAGTAAGTACATAGTCCCAGAAAACTTCTCACTTGATGTTTATCAGTTGGTTCAGGCCATTCCTTAATGGAATCGATTTTTCTTTGTCCACGGCCACTCCTTCTTTGCTGACTATATGGCCTAAATAATTGACTTTACTTTGAAATAGCTGGCATTTCTTGGGATTTAACATTAACTGGGCAGCTTTAAGTCGATTAAAAACGTCTTCTAAATTCTTCAGGTGGTCTTCAAACGTCTCCCCCAAAACGATTATGTCGTCTAAATACACCAGGCATGTTTTCCAAGATAACCCTCTCAACACATTTTCCATCAGCCTCTCAAATGTCGCAGGAGCATTACAGAGTCCGAACGGCATAACGTTGAATTCCCATAATCCAGATCCTGTCGTAAAGGCCGTCTTCTCCTTGTCCACTGGATCCATTTCTACCTGCCAATATCCAGACTTCAAGTCCAACGTAGAAAACAATTTACTTCCAGCCAATGTGTCCAACGTGTCGTCGATCCGAGGCAGAGGATAACTATCTTTCTTGGTAACATTGTTCAACAAACGGTAGTCCACACAGAACCTCGTAGTTCCATCTTTCTTCTTGACCAGGACCACCGGAGAGACCCATGGGCTCGTAGAAGTTTCTATCACCCCGTCTTTCTTCATTTCTTGAACAATCCTTTCAGCTTCCTCTCTCTTCGCCTGTGGTAATCGTCGAGCTGATTGACGAATTGGCCTAGCGGTACCAGTGTCAATTTTATGTTTGACAACTGTCGTTCTTCCTGTCTTTCCTCCTTTCGGTACGAATATGTCACGATATTGCCTAAGAAATTCCCTTAATTTCCTTTTCTCCACTTGATTCAGAGATTGGCCTGCAACTGCAACCATTTGGTCGAACTTGTCGTTGGAATTATCTGATGTTGTTGTCTGACGGATTATGGACGTCACGGGTACACAAGTTCCTACTTTTGTCTCCTTCTTGATGGTCACCGGGTAGTCATTGACATTAATCAATCTCACGGGAATTTCTTTAGCAGAAGTAACCAATTCCTTTCCAATTATGATTCCTCGGCCAACCTCCTCGTCGTGGTTCCATGGCTCCATCATAACAGGTGTTCCTTCTTCTACAATTCCCTGTAGCCGCGCTACGATGATCGTTTCACTCCTCGCAGGCACAACTGTATCTTCTCTAATAGCTGCTAGCATAGTGCTGTCATCATGTGGATGAAGAAATACCTCCTCGTTGCCAACTTTGATTACCCTGTTCTTAAAATCCAATTGAAATCCACGCAAATTCATTACGTCCATTCCTAATATAACATCTTCTTCGATGTCTGCAACTATGACAGTATGGACGAACTTTTCTGCTCCAATCCCCAATTGTATATGGATTTCTCCGTGGATGTTGGCATTTTGACCTGTGGCAGTCCGCAGTCGCAACCTCGTTGGTAAGAGTTTCTTACGACTGTTTATAACTGACGGTCGTATAATGGTCCTGGTCGCTCCGGTATCCACCAACAATGTATACTTTTTACCATTTATTTCTCCATCTACATATATACTATCTTCACGACATTTCAAAGAAGCTATTAGTATTAGATGGTCTTTAGAGTAGTTCTGAGTCGAAGCTGCCCCCCTAGGGTCTGTGCGTTCTCTTATTTCCTGCTGGTGAGTTTCTTGATTTGCGTTCTTCCTTAAACTCCGTGCGTGCCCCTTTTCACCACAATTGCAGCAATTCATGGTCTTCGTTTTCTTCGATGTAAAGCCTTTCACCATATTTACCAGCTGGTCAAGTTTGTCTTCATCCTCTTCTTTCACAGTTCGAACTGCACTGTACTCACCAGAGGCTTGCGTAGCTGATTCGAACTCGAGGGCCGCGGACAATACATCGACCCGCGTCTTGTGACGAGCTAATCGCAGTGTTCTCTGCATTTCAAAATCACGAAGACCATCGGTAAATGTTTGAACAGCTAACATTTCCATCATGTCTTCGGGAGCTGTTGGATAAGCAAATCGCACTAGCCTGGCAATATCTAGCTCATATTCTTGAAGAGCTTCATCTTTCTTTTGTCGTCGATTTTTAAGCCGCGCCTGATAGACATACTCCAAATGTTCCTGCCCATAGCGCATGTTTAGTCTCTTCATAAGTTGTTCATAATCATTAGTTTCCCCTACTGCTACGGTCTCAAGTACATCTAAAGCCTCTCCTCGAAGAGCAATAACCAGGTTTACAGCTTTGTCTTTTTCAGACCATCCGTTCGCTCTTGCACCTGCTTCGAACTGTTTCACATAACTGTTCCAGGAAGACTTTCCGTCAAAAGTTGGAATTTTGACTCGAGCAGAACTTACACTGCCTTCAGTTATCGGCCGTGGCTCCGATTTGTATTTGGGCCTATCCTCTTCTATCTTCTTTTCCATCTCCTTGATCTTTACTTCAGAAGCAGAGACTTGGTTTTGTAGCAACGATACTAGTCCATAGAGTTTGGTCACACAGCAGGAAACTTTCGAAATTAATGAAACCAAAGCAGCATGCTTGTCCTCGAATAAATAGACTTCTGGATCATGACCATCTTCTTTTAGGACGTCCTTCAGACATTTGACTAAATCAGCCTTTTTGCCAGTAGAGTTCAGGTCCCTTTCTTCCAATTCAAGCCCCAGATCTGCAGTTGTTAGCTTACACAAGGAAGACATGACCACACACTTTATTTATTACGATTTATATTTTATTTATTTTTAAAAGATTCAACACTATATTAAGTCGAAAATTTATGTTGATTATATCCACTTCTGATCACCAGTTGTTGGGTTCTTACTGTACTGATTTATTTATTTGTGAACTATTACGCGAATTGACTTTTAATTATTATTAAATAAATAAAAGACTTACTTGAAATTGTTTAATTTATAACACTTACAATTTAACACTTAAATTTACAACAATATCTAATTTATGTTACACTTTCTAACTTATTTAATTCATTTACAAATATTATTTATCTACTTTAAAAATACATACATTTCAATAACCCCATCGCCACGTTACAATAATTCACGCGATGGTAAAATATTAACTGACTGCCTGCTGCTTAAAAATCATCCGCTTATATAGATACGGCTCTGCTTCGAGAACAGTCAGGAAGGCCTGAGGCGGGTCCACGCCTATCATCGGGGAAACTTCTGGATTAGCGGAGACAATACTCGTCGATGACGTGTCGCTGTTGTTTGTTGACTACTAGGGGCAGGGCCGGCCTCAGTTAGAAATTCGTCACAATACACTTCAAAGACTTGTAAATAAAGTATGTTGTAGCAGATGAAGCAGTAATTATTTAAATACTGACTATAAGGGTTAATTGTATACCAACCCGTCAACATTCCTTACATGGCGCTCCTGTAAATTAATTGGGAAAATCTTCTGACAATGGGCGACAAAAATTGGAAACGGAGACGGCGAAGATGGACCAGGACGAAGATGCAGAGAACCCAGTGAAAAGACAAAGTGGAAATAAAATGTAAGTAAGAATGTCTATCTTTATTAAAAATGCTTCCCTCGTTTTATATTATTATTGAAAATTGAATATTTATCTTTGCTGATTTTTGAATAATTTATGAAGTATCGATTTTTTTTTAAGAATATCTATGAATTTTGAAATATGAAGTGATTTTTGAATTGAATATTTTTATCGAAGTTTATTATATATGCTATTATTGAATTTTTATTGAATTTTGAATTCTTATTGAATTTATTTGAAAAATCTCTATCCGATTTCGATTTTTAGTACGGTTATTTTTGAATATTTTATGGAATATCGAATTTTTTTCCAAAAAAAATTCTATCGAATTTTGAGATTTGCACTGATTTTGAATATTTTTATCTAACTTTTGCATATGCTATTTTTGAATTTTTATCGAATTTTTGTCGAATATGTATACTATTCTTGAATTTTTATTAGCCAGTTATCTTATTACATATTGATATTTATTGAGTATATTTAGTACATTTTCATCGATTTTGTGTTCAATTTTGTATGATATGAACCTGAATTTATAATTTTTGTGTGATAAATGATATATAAATGATTTTTTTTAATGAATAATGATTAGTGATGACATACGTTGATATAAGAGCTTAAGATAAACATTGCTATAAGCAAGAGATTTATTTTTAACGAACCGACCTGATGCGTCGAGATAAGGAATTTGGAGAAGGACTATATAGATAAGAAGAAGAACTAACAATATTATAAGCTAAATATTATGAGGCAACTAGAGACAATAAGAAACCCACTGCTCTTGTCAAATTAGGAAGGTACTAATGATTTATAGAAGCTTGAAAGCTTATTAGAGACCCACTCTGTGTTTTGAAGGGTACCTATTTTATTCATGATTATTCGTGAATAAACAACGGCCTCAAAGCAAGGGATTGAGGTTGTGATATTTTTAGAAGAATTTGAACCGCATAAAATACCTATTTCGTGTTTTGAGTTAACTATACCACCTTAATGGTGCGTACAGATCAGGGCGAAAATTCGGGTTAATATTGGCGGAGAACTAAGACATCCGAGTGAAACCTCTTTTATTAAGGTAAAACGAAGGTATCGGAGCTAGTATATGAAGTGATGATTATGATGTTATATGAAATGATATATGATTGTTATATGAAATATATATATGAAGATGAATTATGTACACTGTAGAAGTGCTATTATATGAAGAAAAATGAAGTATATGAGTTGTAGTACCAGACAAGATGAAAAGAAAGAAAAAAGAGAATTTTATTAAAATATGTGGGAAAAATGAAAGAAGACACATAAAAATTGCAAGAAAAGAAGCAAAATTAAGAAGATACTAAGCAAATAAGTAGCTAATCATTGAATATGTCTAAGAATTAAAGCTTTACATTTTTTTTTCTAAAGTAACGTAAATTAAATAAGTTATAAATTTTAAACGTAGATAATGAATTCAGGTTAAATTTTCGCGGAAAATGGAAGTATTTGAATTAAGGATAGACAATATCTTACAATAGTGTTAGTAGATAGTAAGCAAAGGGACACAAAAAGTGAAGTTCTTAGATAGATTAAATCTTTATTATAGGTACAAGAGAGTTATTGGAAGTTTTATAGAGACATATTAAAAGTTTTAGAGAGATTACATTTTTATTATAGGTACAATATTTTAAAGTTAGTAAGGCGTATATAAATAAATCAAAATAAGACTGAAATAATAAGATGAAATAGTAACGTAACGTTAAATTCTTTTTTTATATACCATTTAATAGAATTTTAGGTAATATTTAGCTTAGCTTAGGAAGTATTAAAGTCGAGATTTTATTACAATTAGATTAGTTACAAACAGTGCGCGAAGAAATCAACACCGACCTCAGTGTAGCAGAAAACCGAATCCGCAGAACAGACAACATAGATGAAAAACTGAAGTATATAAACACTATAATAAGAACTACGGGAAAGAAACACCTAACCAAATCTCCAAAGAAACATAAGGTGTGGATTACACCAGACATACTAGAACTAATGGATGAAAGACGCAAATTGAAGAATAATTCAGAAAAATACAGAGAGGTTGATAAGAACATAAAGCAAATAATAAAGAAGGCCAAAGAATCATGGATTAAAGAACAATGTGTAGAAATGGAAGACTATGAAAGAAAGTATGACACATTCAATATACATAAAAAAGTAAAAGAACTTACAGGAACCCAAAGAAGACATCAAATAAGTTTGCTTAAGGACAAAGACGGAAATATTATTGTAGACTTAACAGAAAAAATTAATAGATGGGCTGAATACATAAGAGAATTGTTTGAGGACAACAGAAATAACATTGACAAGGTAAATGGTGAAACGGGACCTGAAATCCTAAAATGTGAAGTAGAAATGGCACTTAAAAATTCCAAAACTGGAAAGGCAAATGGACCCGATGAGGTTCCTACTGAATTACTAAAGCTCTTGAATGATGAATCAATAGGTATAATATTGCACTTATTTAACACAGTATACAATACTGGTATTATTCCTCAAGAGTGGCTGCTGTCTACATTCGTTACACTGCCAAAGAAATCCAATGCAAAAGAATGTTCAGAACATCGAACAATATCTTTAATGAGCCATCTACTAAAGATATTTCTAAAAATCATCCACAACCGAGTTTATCAAAAGTTGGAGTCAGATATTAGTAATACACAGATGGGGTTCAGAAAAGGACTAGGTACTCGAGAAGCTCTCTTCGGTTTGAATGTTCTTACACAAAGATGCCTAGACGTTAATCAAGAAGTACATGCATGTTTTATCGATTTTGAAAAAGCGTTTGACAGAGTACGCCACGATAGGCTAAGAGACATTCTTGAAAGAAAAGACATAGATAATAAAGATCTGCGAATAATTCTCAACTTATATTGGAATCAGAAAGCTAACATCAAAATAGAAAACGAGATATCAAAAGCAATAGAAATACGTAGAGGAGTAAAACAGGGATGCATTTTGTCACCACTGCTGTTTAATGTATATAGTGAAAGCATCTGTCAGGAAGCCCTTTTGCAAGCAAATGAAGGAATCGTAATCAATGGAGAGGTTGTAAATAATATTCGATACGCAGACGACACTGTACTAGTTGCAAGAACAGTAGAAGAATTACAACGATTACTTACAAACATAAATATTGCTTGCAACAATTATGGCATAAACATTAATATCAAAAAAACCAAGTATATGGTCTTCAGTAAAATCATGACACAACCAGCACATATTAGTATAAACGGCATTCAAATTGAAAAAGTATCAAGTTATAAATACTTGGGAACTTTAATAAACGAAACTGGAGACCAAAACAATGAAATAAAAAGACGTATCGAAATTGCCAGGGCCACCTTCATAAAGATGAGAAAATTCTTCTGCAACAGAGATATAAGCATCCCTCTATGATTAAGAATGCTAAGTGGCTACGTATTTAACACGCTATTATACGGTGTAGAGGCCTGGACTCTCAAACAGAACAACATAAAAAATATTGAAAGTTTCGAGATGTGGTGCTACCGTCGAATGCTGAAGATAAGTTGGGTTGAAAGAATCACAAATCTTGAAGTAATACGAAGGATAGGAAGAGACCCAGAAATTTTATTAACGATAAAACGAAGAAAACTCGAGTATTTGGGTCACCTGATGAGAGGTCATAAATACGCATTACTTCAAAATATAATGCAAGGAAAAATAGAAGGAAAACGGAATCCAGGCCGTAGAAGAATGTCGTGGATGCGGAATTTGAGAGAGTGGTTTGGCTGCACCACTAATGAACTTTTTAGGTCAGCTGTAAACAAAATCAGGGTAGCCTTGATGATTTCCAATCTCCGATAGGAGTGGCACAAGAAGAAGAAGAAGAGTTACGGCTTATAGGCACTAAAAGACTATTTAAAAGTTAGGATCAATTTCATTCACTGTGGACACTGTTTTGATGAAGTGAATTAGTGAACGGGAAAAAGGACGAAAAGACACGACGTGAAAGTACGTGAACTAGTGATAGGTTATAAAATACCAGTTTAGTTTAGGGAAAAATTGATTGATCTGAAACGTACCATGTTACAGTTAGTTAGGATAGTTAGGAAATTTAATTTTTGAAAATAGTATTAGGTAATTATAAACACTCTGTGAAAGGGAAAGAGGGATATACACTCAGATATTCTTCTTCTCTTCTTAGGACTTTCTTTTTTTTTTAAAAAACGGCGATGATAGACAATCAATCTTATTTTAAAAATATGTAATTTTAACAAAACGGGGAGGTGTGGTATTATAATATCACCCTGTACAAAAGATGTGTTATTCAAAGAAAAACATATATCATTCATCGTTCGCCCTTGACCAAGGCCGAGCGTGAGGTTGCGAGAGTTCATCATGTATATAAGTGAATGCCCGATGATACGGATCATCGTTATCGTTATAATTATATTATTGTACGTAGAATTGCGAAATGGTTTGGCTGATATAATGTTATTGTTTATAATACACTTCAAAGACTTGTAAATAAAGTATGTTGTAGCAGATGAAGCAGTAATTATTTAAATACTGACTATAAGGGTTAATTGTATACCAACCCGTCAACATTCCTTACACTTGTATAATATTAATATACACGGATTATACAGCAAATGACAGAAGCTCGAAACAAATGACTCTGAATAAAAAGCCCTATTGTGGCAAGCTGAAAGTTGATCTAAAACTTAATGGTACAACGCGTATATTTCGTAAGCTGAGCTTACGATAAACCCCGCCAATTAGAAAGAGATGCTTACCCTAAATACAAACATTTTTTGTTGTCGAACCCGAAAAACAACCATTTTTGCGGCTTTTTGAAGTTGGCGCACCTTACAGAAAAAACTGAAAAAAAAATCAGAAATATAGTTTTTGAGAAAATACACCGAAAAAAAATTGACCTGCAGCCATCTTCAAGAAAAAGTCTTTTTTGCGGCTTTTTGAAGTTGGCGCACCTTACAGAAAAAGCTGAAAAAAAATCAGAAATATAGTTTTTGAGAAAATACACCGAAAAAAAAATTGACCTGCAGCCATCTTCAAGAAAAAGTCCTTGGGTCCACACAAAAAAATTTATTACCTTCCTCCTGAGACTTTTGTTATTCAGTTATTCATGTCGAGTCAAACTTTTCTAATACGAAATATTTTTAGGAGGGGGGCGTTTCGTAAATAGAGGTTTTTAATTTTTGGTGCGTCCGACTACTGAAGTAGGTACTCTTAATAATTTGTCGGACAATATTACCAGAACCTAACCTAACAATTCCCTTTGGACATTAGATCTTCTCAGAACCTCATCATTTGTTACATGGCACATTCATGGAATTCTAAGTGAACTTCTGAGACACCACATTTCGAAAGCCTCCACACGATTCAGATATCTCACCCAGGTCTCACTTCAGTGTACCAGGATGGGCCATATGTATAATTTTTAGAACCGGATTCTAAGGGTTAAAGGAACTTTACGTAGACGGAGGTATTTATCAAACTTACGAAGGCATTTCTAGCCTTCGTTACTCTTATCTTCACTTCCGGGACATAGTCCAACTTGCTGTTTAATGAAGCTCCAAGATATTTAAATTTTTGAACCCTTTCAATAGCTCTATTATTTATATTGTTCTTAAGTTGTTTTTTTTTTCTGGCATCTTAATATAATTTACTACTTTTATTAGGAATATGCCACAATTTTCTTCTTCTTCTTCTTCTTATAGTGCCTATCCGTTTCGGATGTTGGCGACCATCATGGCAATCTGTACTTTGTACACTGCTACTCTGAAAAGATTTGTAGTGGTTGTGTTGAACCACGTACGTAGATTTTTCAGCCAAGAAATCCTTCGCCTTCCTGGTCCTCGCTTTCACTCTACTTTTCCCTGTAAGACCAGTTGCAGCAGTCCATATCTTTCACTGTTCCTCATGATGTGACCGAGGTATTCGATTTTGGCTGTTTTTATTCTGATTAACAGCTCTTTTTCTTTTTGCATTCTCAGCAAAACACCCTCATTAGTAATGTGGTCGGTATAAGATATCTTCAGGATTCGACTATAAAGCCACATCTCAAAAGCCTCAATTTTCTTGCAGGTGGCGTCTGTGAGAGTCCACGACTCAACTCCGTACAACAGTATAGGAAAGATATAACATCGTAGTAATCTGACTTTTATGGGTATCGACAAATCATGACATTTGAACAACTTTGACATATTTTGAAATGCAGATCTTGCTTTCTCTATCCTACATTTGATTTCTATAGAATGGTCCCAATTTTCATTGACGTTCGTACCAAGGTAGGTACAATTTTACTTTAAAATAAGTCTATATTTTTTGAGAAGAACTAATACTGTGAGAGAATGTGCAGGGATATAGACAACACGATAAGATATGTATACCTAACAGATCAATGGAATCATGGAAAAAATAAAAAACCTCAAAAGTAATAAACGAAGTAAAAATATCATCCAGATAATTACATCAAAGAAGTAGATAAATCATTACAAAAAATGGAACTGCTTAAATATTGTAGCAAAACAATGAATCACCGGCCGCAAGTAGCACCTCGAGACGTAAGCCGAGAAAAATCTGGTGGAAGCACGATATACGTGGAATCGACGCGCGGTATATGTGGAAGGTCACACCATAGCTAGGTGGCGAAGTCTGGAATGATCGAGTATAACGTTATTTGCTATTTAATGGGAGCGCGCTTTTATTTGAGTTTAGTGTATAATATAAATTCGTCTGTAACTTGTATAAATAAATTCGTATAAACGAACCGAGAGTATTATTTTAACAGTAATTACGTTATATTGATGTCCGGTGTGGGAGTGTAAATAAATTATATTTTTAAAGAATTTTGAACTTTATTCGTCGGGAATAATCGGAGTGCGTTAATTGTTCGGTATTCGGAAAGACTTTTGAACTTTGTTCGTCGGGAATAATTAAAGTGCGTTGATTGTTCAGTATTCGGAAAGACTTTTAAAAGACATTTTGAAAAGTACGTGTGTGCCGACCAAAGATGTTGCTACAAGAACTTTCCGTAAAACAGCTCCGTGAACACCACGTGAAACTCCACGTGGAACACCACGTGAACATCCGTGAAACATACCACAACAGAACATCGTCAAATACCTGGGGCTTCATCTTGATTCTAAATTAAACTAGAAACAACACATTTTAAAGAAGAAGAAACAAATTGAGTTGAGAGTGAAAGAAATTAATTGGCTTATAGGTAGAAAAACTCGACTCTCAATTGAGAACAAACTGCTGATTTATAAAACAGTCATCAAACCTATATGGACGTACGGTATAGAACTATGGAGTCGTGCCAGCAAATCAAGAACTCAATCAAAAATTCTACGCACCATTGCAAATGCCCCGTGGTACACTTCCAACCAAACTCTTCATACAGACCTAAACATCCCGTTAATCAGCACAGTAATTCAAGAAAGAGCCAACAGACACCACGAGAAATTGGAAGGTCACCTCAACCAATTAATATTACCATTACTGCAGCCACTAAACAACAGAAGATTGCGAAGATTATGGCCCATAGATCTTCGCTGAAACTGAGGTGAAACCGCTGGGTGATGTACCTCATAACGCCATTTTAGTGTACAATACTACATTGATATAAGTTATTGTACTTGTTATCAAATTAACTCATAGAATATGTAATTCTGATTGTTATTAAATGCTTACAAAAAAAGTACATTTCGATATAAATAAATGAATTTGTTTATTGCAAAATAAAAACACATACTTTGTCCTTTGAAATTACACTTTTTTTAGCAAAAACTTTCTTTGTTCATATATTTTAACTTAGAGAATAAAAGTTTATTATTTTTAAACATATGCAATTGTTTAAACAATATTTCACAAATAATAATCAAATTAGTTTGATTTTTGTGGAATTAAAATATTAACATACAACAAAATATAGAGTTAAAAAATAATATATTATATAAAGATTTAAAGAAATTTTGGTGGAAATCAACTTGTGTGAATCGAACACTGCTGTCCTGCGCGTAGCACCAAAAATTAATGTTTATTTAAAAAAATTCCTGACGCCGTGGTAGTTAACCGATTTTAATTTTACAAATTGCAAATGAAAGATACAGTATTCTTCTATATGCAAAAAAATTTCAACTTGAACTAATCTTAATCAAATTTACAGTATTGTTTTATTATGTCATAAAGTTTATTTATGGTAAAATATGAAGGTCCAAAGTGTAGCATAAACGGTTGAAAACCGTAAAATGCAAATACTTGTTTTTGTATGGTTTTTTCGCAATTATTACTATTTTGTAATAAGAGTGACAACTTTTAAAATTTTTAACCAATCCTATACTGTAAGAAATTTAATTGCGCAACTTTTATGTCAGTGCAACTTTTCTCTGAAGTGAATACTTTTAAGGTTATAATAAAAAAACGAAGAAAAAATCGAATATTTCCTTCATTTTTTGACATTCTGATTATTTAAACAATGTTCCGGACCTTTTTGAGTGGGAGGATAACTCATTTATTATATGAGTTACCTCTCAACGTCCATCTCAAAACAGATCCGCCATGGACCATGTGGGTTTTGGCACGTTTTGATGTTGGAATGGCCCATATCACGTCGATATAATTCCGATCCGATCTTTTATAAATACTTGCTTTTACGATCTGATGATAAAAATGGTGGATGTTATTCAATTCTTTGTAACTGAATGTACCTAATCCAACGATGTAAAAATACTCATGGTAAACTTGAAATGGTATAAATTCATTTCAATTATGAAAACGAATACTTTTGTTTAATACCTACAATCAATGTTTAAACTTTTTTACCATACAATTAAAACAATTTTAAGAAATTAATTCGTCCAATATAACTACATACATAAATTTTATTAATTATTCTAAAAATAACGAAGTTAATAATCTATAAAGCTAACATAATTATATAATATTTTTAAGATATTTTAAAAGTACTTATGTACTTAAGTATGTGTTAAGAATATACTCAAATATACTTTTAAGAATATTCGATAAAGGTATATTCTAAGAATAAACTTTTACGAATATTCCGAGATACTATGTACACGAATATGCTCAGTATATTCGGTACGAGAATATTCTTTGAAGTATATGCAAAGAACATGAAATTTAGAATGTTTTTTAAGGTACATGCTATGCATGTACTACGCATATACTAGAAAGAATATACTCCGACGAATGTTGGTAGCATATGCTTTGAACATGATGCGAACATCATCGTTATGTGGGGACTCCTATTCGCATTTAAAAAAATCATCGATTACGTCATCACGCCCAGATGGATGGCGTCACAGTATGACATAGGTGTATGCCAAAATATAATTTAAAATTAAAAATCGACCTGTTTCGGAATTTTTCCTTAAACCGCCAGTTTACGAAATAACGAATTTATTCCTTTCATTTGCACCATACTGTACTAATAATCCTCTAACAAAAATAAAGGTTACACTCAAACTCCGAATTCGCACAATGTCCGAAATTTTTACTCACTTCACGATGTGGACAACGTGAATTACCCACGTCGCGGAGTGAGCATTTTATTCGGATATTTGCCGAAGCGAAATACCCAGAACGCGGTGTGGGTAAACGAAAGTACTCAATGGCCGAAATAAACACGTTCACCGGAGATTGAGCAAAACCTTGATACCCATAACCCGACGTGGGTAATCTGTTTTACCCACGTTGGGTTGTGGGTATTTGTAATTTGCGCAAACGCCGAAAAGACTCCAAACACAACCGTACCCTACATTAATTCAATAATAACAAGTAAAATAAAATCAAATTTTCCTTGAAATTCCATTTATTTTAATTAAAAAAAAAGTAAACAGTAAAATAACAGAAGTACCTATGCTATTATTGAAAATTAAAAAAAATATATTAAACGTTTTTATACATATACGTCTTTTAAAATATGTGCATTTTTCATACATGTACCACTTAAAATGTTTATTACTTACAGTTCTTTTCAGAAAATATTCACTTTACTTGTTAGCACAAGAAGTGCTACCATGACATTGAGTGCATTTTATGTTTGATTTTACACATTTGCAAGATTTGCCCGAACAGTTCTTGTTGCATCCACATCTGATAAAACCTTTTTGGACCCGGATGACATCATTGCTTCTATACGGATATTGAGCTATTCATCAGGTACATCGATGTTATTAAAAAATGTATTAGGAGCTACCGTGAACTGGTTTCTAGAAAACTATTTGTCAAGAACTCCGTACTTTGTACCAAGGGTATAGGAATCATCTTTCTTATTTATTACAACAGCTATTACATTTCTTGGAGCTAGTCGGCCCCGGTCGACATCAGGAATGTTTACCAAAACGTTATCGCCGACTGAAACTGGAGATAATTTTCTTTCAGTAAGCTTTAACATCTTGGCTGCCTGACCTGTGCATTTACACAGTTTGCTCCTGTTGTGTCTATGGCAGATTCTCTTGAGCAAAGAGTGCACAAAGGTAACTAACTCATCGTTATTTGAAACTTCATCATGAATCTGCTGACCGTATTCGAAACAGCTGTTTGCTTTGTCATAATCAATATCACAGAGTGTTAATGTATCTATTTTGCAATATGCCGATGATATTGTCGGCATTCACTCAGTTAAAATGTATCTATTTTGCAATATGCCGATGATATTGTTATTTACACTCGTCACAAATCCATTGAGATAGGCCATAAGCAACTTAATTATGCAGTAAAAAATTTAGACAATTGGACTTTCAATAATGGCTTATCAATTTCCGAAGAAAAATCAGTATTAGTTACTTTTACAAGAAAAATATTTCGTTGTCCTTCTCAAATAAAGTTATCAAAATATGTATTTCCTTACAAATCTTCTACTAAATTTTTAGGAGTAATTTTAGATTGTAAATTAAATTGGAAAGAACACATAAATTATGTAATCAAAAGAACAGAAAATAGTGTAAATTTATTAAAAACTTTCAGTCATTCCTCCTGGGGAGGGGATCCAAAAATAATGTTACTGTTTTATAAAACACTTGTCAGATCTATTTTAGATTATGGTTCTTTATTTTACCATTCAGCAGCGGAATCAAATCTTAAAAAAATAGATCAAATAAAAAACAAATGTCTTCGACTCAGTATTGGATACTTGGGAAGTACGCCTATAGACGTCATGGAAGCTGAAACATGTGAACCACCACTGAACCTTTTTTTTTTTTTTTTTATTAACTCCCAGTATATTTACAGTCTGTCACATATATAATATTGAAGGACAATAAGTAAATGGTCGGATATTTACATTGGACATGTAGGAAATATTTCCAGTGAATTATTTCCTTTACATAATTAACCTATTTATTTAAAACCGTTATTTGTTTGTTATTCTGAGTACACTTAGTTAAACCTGCTTATCAGGTCCGTTGGTTTAAATTTTTTTAAGCGGCGCACCTCACCTACTGTGTTAAATAGATCACTCGCGAGGGGGTTCACATGCGTATTTGCTCTATCCCGATATTTTTCACTATGTCGTTTTATTTCACTTTTGATGGTGGGGATTTCCAAGTCTCTTTCTATTGCTGTATTTGGCACGTACCAAGGGGCATTGACTATTATTCTTAAAACCTTATTTTGGAACCTTTGAAGTATTTCTAAGTTTGAATTTGACGCTGTGCCCCATAGCTGGATTCCATATGTCCAGATTGGTTTTAGAATTGATTTATATACAAGTATTTTGTTTTGAATGGTCAGTTTTGATTTCCTGCCGATAATCCAGTATAGTTGCTGCAGTCTAAGTCCTAGTTGTTTTCGCTTGTTGAATATATGTGTTCGCCATGTGAGGCGTTTGTCTAGGTGCATGCCTAAGTATTTCACACTATCAGCTTGTGCTAATTGGCTGTTATTTAGTTTCACTGGTGGACACTGATCTCTTTTCATCGTGAAAGTAACGTGAATTGATTTGGATCCATTCGCTTTTATTTTCCACTTTTTTAGCCATACTCCTATTTTGTTCAAGTTTGTTTGTAGGTTTCTTGTAGCTCCTGCAGGATTGTGATGGGAGGCTAGTATTGCTGTATCATCAGCAAATGTTGATACTGTTGTTTGTTCTGTAGTGGGAATGTCTGCCGTGTACAATAAATATAATATTGGGCCCAAGGTACTACCCTGTGGTACTCCAGATTCTATGTGGTAGATGTTAGTATATTCAGACTGCTGTTTTACTAAGAAAAATCTGTTAGTTAGGTATGATTTTAATAATGGATAGAAGTTGTGAGGTAAACCTTTTTTTATTTTATACAATAGTCCAGGATGCCACACCTTATCAAAAGCTTGGCTAATATCTATGAATGCGGCTGAACAATACCTTTTCTTTTCTAAGTCATTGCTAATTTGTTTAACGACTCTGTGGACTTGTTCTATTGTGCCATGTTTTGCTCTAAAGCCGAACTGATGATCTGGTATGAGCTTTTTTTCCGTTAATATTGGCTGCATTCGCTTGAGTAGAAGTTTCTCAAATATTTTTGATAAGATTGGCAAGAGACTGATGGGTCTGTACGAGCATATTTCATTAGGGTTTTTACCTGGTTTGGGAAGCATTATTATTTCTGCTACTTTCCACTGATTTGGATAGTAGCTCAGCCTAAGCATTGCGTTAAAAATTTGTAGTAATGCTGTGATTCCTTTTCTAGTGAGTTTTTGCACTATAATGCCGGTTATTAGGTCAAAGCCCGGTGCTTTTTTTGGTTTAATTTGGTGTACAATTACATCTCTTATTTCCTTGTATTTAAAGTTGCTTATGGGCTGTTCCATTTGGAGAGGTGACTCCAGGTAGTTTTGTATGTCGTCCATGTCTTCTTGTGTACTCTCTACTTCATTTGGTTTAAACACATTTGATAGGTGAAGTGCAAATGCATTGGCCTTTTCTTTGTCGTTTCTGGCCCATTTCCCCTGTTGATCTTTTATAGGGGGAATATGTTGTTGTGGCCTGTTCAATTTTCTTGTTGCTCTCCAGAGTGAGTAGTCTGTTGCTTCCGTTGGCGTTAGGTTTTCAAGATATGCCTGAACCGAGTCATTTTTCATCGTTAACAGAAGTTTTTTTAGGTCCTTACTTGCTTTATTGAGGTTTTTCTTATTTGCTGCTGTCCTTGTTTGCTGCCATTTCTTGCGTAGTCTTCTCTTTTCAGAAATTTGGTCTTTTATTATGATTGGGTTTTCGTCGATTTTATCACTGTCTTTTTGTATCGGGGTTGCAACCCAACCCGCAGTTTGAATGGAAGTTGTTAGTTTTTTTAATGCTACTTCTATATCCTCGGTTGTTTTAAGAGGAATTTTAAGATCTATACATGCATCCACCCGTTCCTGAAAGGTGTCCCAATTTGTTTTATGATTGCATACTATAGGTTTTTTTGGTCGCCCTACTATTCCCTCAAACATGGTTAAGAGTATTGGTGAATGATCAGATGACAGATCAAAGCTGGACTGTATTTTGAGTTGTTTAGTATTAATGCCTTTTGTTACGAAAAAATCTATGGCATCTGGTGTTTTCTGTGGATCACTGGGCCAGTATGTAGGTTCTCCTGTGGCGAAGTGCTTTAAGTTACTGTGATTTATAGTTTGAAGTAATTCTCTACCTTTCGTAGTTATTAGTCTGGAGCCCCAGGCTTTGTGTTTGGCATTATAGTCTCCTCCTGCTATGAATCTGTTTCCAAGCGTTTCGAAGAATTTAGAGTATTCTTGTTTTTTATTGTTATGTTTTGGAGGACAATAGACTGCAGAAACTTTTAGAATACCGCTTCCAGTATTTAGAGCAACTGTTGTTGCTTGCAGGTGATCTTTCGCATAGTTTGTTTCTTCGTTGTGGTTTATATTGCTGCGAATTATAATTGCAGTTCCACCATGGGCTGCTCCATCTGGGTGATTTGTTTGGTAGATATTATATTTTGCGATTTTCATATAAGACTTTTTAGTAAAATGCGTCTCTGCTATTAACATGATGTCTATTTTGTTTTCTTTGAGAAACGTCTTTATTTCTTCTGCATGTTGGCTCAGTCCGTTTGAATTCCATTGAGCTATTTTTAGTAACTGTTTCATTTCGATAATTGGTTAACTAGGGCTGTGATAAGGTTCATCATGGTCCCCATCTGTGTGATTAGGTCCTTCATCATTCCTTTTAACTCGGTTATATCGTTTTGCTGTGGAGGTATCATTTGTAATGGTATCTGAGTTTGAGTATTACTTACTTGCTGTATTTGTTGCTGCTGTTGTCCCACTGTTGCTTGAGCATATGATATTCCAGGTCTGATGTTTGATTGGTTCTCTCCATTGGTCTTTTCTCGTAGCTTCGGGTAAAGTTGTTGTTGTAACTGTTTGTGCACTACACAACCCCTGTAGTTAGCGGGATGGTTTTCTAAGCAATTCGCGCACTTCACTGTGTTGTCTCTTGTTTTCCGGAGGCACTCTGCTGTATTATGTGGACCCGCGCACTTCACACACTTAGGATTTCGCTGACAGAAGTTTTTTGTGTGACCGTATTGTTGGCATCTCGTGCACTGGGGTATTATCCGTTTCTTGCGAGGTGGTTCAATTATAACACTGCAGTTCATGAGCTCTTTTATTTCATAAATGGTTTTATTGTTGTCCTTGGGTTTCAAGTCCACAAAAAATAGTGGCAAAGGTTTTTTTGTACGACTTTGGAGAACGTTGTGTATGTTTACAGTTTCGTGTCCTAATGCCATTAAAATTGTTTTGATTTTTTCCATGTCAGTGGAATGATGCAGATTTTTTAACACGACTCTGTAGGTTTTATCAGTTTTCGGCTTATACGTGTAGAACTGGGTTTGTTTTTCTTCCAGGGCTTTTATAATTTTAGTGTAGGCTTCACCTACTTTAGGTTGTACTCTGACTTTCTCTTGTCCAACCGTTTTGATGAGATACTGCTCTTTAACGATCTCTTCTAGAAGTGATATTAATGGATTTATGTCAGCTACACCGTCTATATAACAGAACAGAAAATAGTGTAAATTTATTAAAAACTTTCAGTCATTCCTCCTGGGGAGGGGATCCAAAAATAATGTTACTGTTTTATAAAACACTTGTCAGATCTATTTTAGATTATGGTTCTTTATTTTACCATTCAGCAGCGGAATCAAATCTTAAAAAAATAGATCAAATAAAAAACAAATGTCTTCGACTCAGTATTGGATACTTGGGAAGTACGCCTATAGACGTCATGGAAGCTGAAACATGTGAACCACCACTGAACCTGCGTAGAAGATTTTTGTCTGACAAATTCGTATTAAAGTTAAGTTCTCAGAAATCTAAGGTGTTGGCTAAAATATCCAGTTTAGCCAGTATGGTTTTGACATCTAAATATTGGGAGAAGAAAAAAACACCGTTATTAGTTGAAAGTTTTATTACCAATGTACACAGATATGAACAACTTTATCAATCCAATGGTATCCCTTTATGGAATTATCCCTATGAAATGTTTCTATATCCAGTAAAGACTCATATTAATGTTAGATACTTGTGTCAAAACAGTGATATTATACAAAAAGAACATTATCGGGAATGTACAGTTAAGTGGAAGGAGTATGGAAAAATTTATACTGATGGATCGAAATCGGAACATGGAGTTGGTTGTGCCGTTTATTACCCTTCTAAAAATATTAAGTTAATATACAAACTACCAGAGATGTTGTCAATTTTCAGTGCAGAGCTTAATGCCATAAAACTAGCAATTAGTATGTGTTTAGAACAAGAAGATGAAAAATTTGTTATATTCACAGACTCTAAAAGTTCTGTAGAAAAACTTAAAAACCTTTGTTTAAATCCTAATTTAAATTATATACTTCTTGATATTTTGGAATTGTATCACAATGTATTAAGTATGGGAAAACAAATTTATATTTCATGGATCAAAGCCCATTCAGGTATAGAAGAAAATGAAGAAGTGGATTCTTTAGCAAAAAATGGTGCGAAAAATGGAAGAATACTCGGATCAAAAATACCAGAGTCTGACTTTATTCCAATTTTTCGAAAGGAACTAAAGGAAAATTGGCAACTAAAATATGAATTAGGAGAGAAGGGACAGTTTTTTAAGAATATACAACCAAAAATAAGGGACAAACCATGGTTTGAGAATATATGTAATCGTTCAATTATTCGGATTATAAGTCGAATGCGCTGTAATTATGCCTTATTTCCCGTGTATAAATGTAAAATAGGTTTGTTAGATAATAATAAATGTCTTTGTGATGAAATTGCCGATTTACAACATATTATTTTAGAATGTCCTTTAAAAAAATTAGAAATTGACAAGCTTTATCAAAATTTAATATCTTACAATATGAAATTTCCAATAAATGTTTCAAATCTATTGACATTAGAGGATAATAGTATTTATAATATTATATATCAGTATGTAAAATCTACTAACATTACATTGTAAGCAGTATTGCGACAGACAAAAAAAAAATTTTCATTGTAAGCCTAAACCGAAAAAATAATTAAAAAAATAAATAAAAAAGACAAACAACAAAATAAAATATGTACTAAAAAATAAAAAAATAATAATAATGATATAAAAAAAACAAAACAATAAAAAAAATACATAAATCCTAATAAAACGAAGAGAAATAAAAAAATAAAAAAAAACCAAAAAAAAAACAAAAAAAATAAAATAAAAACATACTGATATTGTATTGTATACAAATTATTGTTACTCAATGTACCACGTATATAAATGTAAGTATAAGTAAGCAATGGTTGATAAAACTATAAGAAAACATGACTGGCCTTTTGGCTACGCCAGTGCCATTAACTTAGTTAAAAAAAAAACATCTGATGAAACCTTGTTTAGACGGAAACGTTATCGCCGACTGAAACGGGGGTTAATTTTCTTTCAGTAGGCAGGCTTTAACATTTTGGCTGCCGGACTTTTTAATGCAGTTACACAGTTTTCGGGTGTTATGTCTATGGCAGATTTTCTTGAGCAAAGAGTGCACAAAGGTAAGTCTAAGTCTTCGTTAGTTGATACTTCATCATGGATGTGCTGACCACATTCAAAACAGCTGTTTGCTTTGTCACAATCAATATCCCAGAGTGTTAAGTTATCGCTGGACATAGTTTTTTTCTGCATGTTTATTGTTTTCTACAGTCCTTGTCAAAATCTCCGAAGCATCTTCATCCACAGCATTTATTTTTTAGTTATCTTCTTCAATCAAACTTCTTTCAAACTTAGAGAACTCTTCTTCTAGTTGTCTAGTCAATCATGAGAAACGGATTTCGGCGTGTGCGCAAACTAGAAATACCCACAATCCGACGTGGGTAAAATATATTACCCACGTCGGGTTATGGGTATTATGGTTTTGCTCAATCTCCGGTGAACGTGTTTATTTCGGCAATTGAGTACTGTTGTTTACCCACAACGCGTTCTGGGTATTTCGCTTCGGCCAATGTCGGAATAAAATGCTTAATCCGCGACGTGGATAATTCAGGGTCTCCACATCGCGAAGTGAGTAAAACTTTCGGACATTGTCAAAATTCGGAGTTTGAGCGTAACATATAAATACCTACACTGCTTAAATACCTACACTTTTAAAAATAATTAAAAATAATATTTCCTAAAACGATTTTTTTAATACATAATACTGTAATAATACTACAAATACAAAACATATTTGCATAATTTTCCAAATGACCTATTTTTTGTGATTAGTAAAAATACAAAAAATTTTAAATTCTGCTCTGCATTCAGGGCTGCTTTATCCATTAGTCAATATAGGCAGTTGCCTAGGGCGGCAAATTATGAGAGGGCGGCAAAAATACTGTACAAAAAATATTTGTACATAAAAATTAAAATCGAATGACATTTAAGTACATTGTACATCCATCAATGGAATATAAGTGGGCATGCATTTCTAGAAACAAATTGCATTTTCTTAACACTATTCATTCAACTTCAACTCAACAAAAAGGACAGAAGTCGTAAATTTGGGGATTATTGGGCCGTCGCCGTCGGCAGCACCGCAAAGGCGGCGGGCGCACTGTTCTATAATTTTTTTTAAACTGAATCCTTTTGGGTTATTCGTGGTTGAAAATTTGCCATTTTCATTGAAAAGTGTCGCCTTTTCGGACGGTTTTTTGCGAATACCTTAAAAATTATGCATCTAACGAAAAAACCATATAAAACATTTTTGTAGCTTATGAAAAATCAAAGAGATTCGTTCCTTCATAAGTCTTCTAGTGATAACATAAAAAGAGATATGGTAGGTGAAAACAAATATTTTTGTGCGTGCTCAAATGGGTGTGCTCAATTTAATAAAAGAGAAATGGTCAATTTTTAGGATATAAGTAATGCTATTAATATCTTTTGTAAGTACTGCCTGAAATGACCTTTAAAACGACCCTGCTGTTAAGTTTCGATTACATTCAAACTAAGCGAGATAAGGTGCAACAAAAAAGGATGACTAATTTATTTTAAGATAAAATGCGAAGTATGTATATTTTAACTCCTCATCCATCAGATTTAAATGCATCGTTTTGCTTCTACAATACCTTTTACTATAGGGTTATTTCTATGTTCAACAAGTTGGACGGGTTTAAAATGTATGGTTTTTGAAAAAAAATATGATCAAATTATAGAGAGCATTTTTAATTTTTTTTAAATCTTCCTTTTTCTCCATGTAACTCGAAAATGATAATGAGATACAGTAATGAAAGAAAAAATAAAATTGTTATCTAAAAGAAAACCTACATTTTTGTAAGGTAATTACATGGAAAAAAGGGAAGATTTTACATACAGAAAATTTTAAAATGCGCTCTATAATTTGATCTTATTCTTTTCAAAAACCATTCATTTTAAACCCGTCCAACTTTTTGAATATAGAACTAGCACTATAGTAGAAGGTAATCTAGAAGAAAAACGATGCATTTAAATTCTGGTGGATGAGGGGTTAAATATACTTCTCATTTTTCCTTAAAATACATTAGTATAAGTTTTTTTGCACCATATTTCGCTTAGTTTGAATGTAACCGACATTTAACAGTTCTCGTTTTAAAGGTCTTTTCAAGCACTACAAAAGGTATTTGTAGCATTATACCCCTAAAATCGACAATTTCTCTGTTATTTTAAGTTGAATACACCGATTTGAGCATGCACCAAAAAATTTTTTTTACCTACCATCTCTTTTTTTATTAACCTTTAACTACCCGCGCATCAATTTATAGCATAACTACACGCGTGGCGTACTTTATACGCCACAAGATAATACACTTAAAACAGCGCATTTGTTTATTTTCTTTTTTTTTTTGAAAATACACTTCAGTTGTTTGTTATAAACCTTATTCGGCATCAGTGAATACTTTGAGTTAATTCTCAGTAAGCCAATTGGGATTTATGACTGAAATCATGGAATAACTGGATTCCATGATAAATAAAACTACTAATAAATTTTTTTTGGAATGTGATTTTTTACGGGAGAAAAAGTATTGTTTATAAAGAAAAATATATTTTGTGCCATAATGACTAAAAAACAATTGAAATATGAATTTATATTATTACTTATATTAATAGAATCGTGGCGTATGATGTCCACCACCGGAAACAACAAATAATAAACTGTAAATTACGATCTTCCCAGAACGCCGATTATAACGAAAAATTTTTGCTCAATTAGAAATCCAATGAAATCAATTAATTTGTGGTCATCTGATTGAATACAACCAACATTATACTGAAAACAGATCCCATGGGCTGTTTTCACTCAATCATGTAGCTATGGATACCTACATTTCGTTTCATTTCGATTTTGACATTTCAAATATTCAATATTTCAAAATGTCACGATTTGGTTGTAATACTGATGAGAATATAAATGAAATTATCGAATCAAATATACCAAAGAATACTGTTTACAGTAAAAAATTTTCTATCCGAATAACCCTCGAACATTGATAAATGCTCAAAAATTTTTTAACAACTTTCTCAAGCTTGTTGCTTACAGGCAACAGACCTCCGCCTACGGCGTCGGTCTGTTTCCAAGCAACAAGCTTTCGAAATATGGTATAAAATTTTTTCGAACAATTATCAATGTCCTTGGGTTATTACTACTGAAAATAAAACCAAATTGTAAAGCACATTCCAGTGATAGGTTAGAGAGATAAACAAGGTCAAAAATTAAATTTTTAAATGTATTTACAGTAGAATTCTTATATTTGGCGTACAAAATACGCCAGCGCGTGTAGTTAAAGATTAATACTAGAAGATTTATGAAAAAATGAATCTCTCTGATTTCTCATAAACTACAAAAATGTTGTATAAATATATAAATGTTGTATGTATAGTTTTTTTCGTTAGATGCACAATTTTTATGGTATTCCCAAAAAAACAATCTCCGAAAAGTGACATTTTTCAATGAAAATGGCAAATTTTTAACCACGAATAACTCAAAAAGTATTGAGTTTTCAAAAAAAATTATAAAACAGTTCAATTAGGTTCTCTGGCCACTTCCGGTGTTAGTTTTATAATAGAAAATTCCACCCCCGAGAACGGGTGGGAACCACCCCTAAGTTAAAATCGTCGTAGGACATAGCATAGACTTTGCTTCTTGAGCTATTCCCTACTTACAGTGAAATATCAAGTAAATTGATGCAGTAGGTTGGAATTTGGAGCCAAATACCCTCACTGACTGCACTAATAGATACCTACATCATTCATAAAGGTTCATTTGGATACCACAATAAAATCACCAATCACCAATCACCAATAATTGACATATCTAAATATTTAAAGAAGAGTGGATTGAAAGATATTTTCCCTAATTTTGATATTGCTTTGGCATTTATTTGTGCCTCCCAGTTGCCAACCAACGTGTTCGCTGAAAGGTCATTTTAGAAAATGTCAAGAATTTAAAATAGTCATGAAAATAATTTTCGATCAAGTATGACGCAAGAACGTCTTAACAATTTGTCGATTTTGTCCATAGAAAGTGACGTAACAAAGATGACATTATAGATGATTTTTCCAAAGAAAAATCACGAAAGAAATCTGATGTGATCGAACTGGAATGACAATTTTTATGTACTTTTATTTAAATAAAAAAATCTGCTTGCAATTTTTTTTTCGCAAAAATGGTACATGCTTGAAGGGCGGCTACTAGAGAATTGCCTAGGGCGTCAATTGACCTAAACGCGGCCCTGTCTGCATTAGATAGAAAAAAATCGACGAGTCTATTAACGGTCAGAAACACGCGACATACATTTTTACAACATGATTTAATTCATTTTTGCTTTCATTTTGCAATTTAACTTTAATAATAGTTACGAGTAATAACTACTTTTAATTTTTCATTTTAACTTTAATAACAGTAACGAGTAGGTACTTGGTTGCGTAACAAGGTTGTGAATATGCCAAAAATTATATATTCTCGAAGCTTGATAAGTATGTCGCAGAATTTTCCTCAAAAAGTATGTAGGTACCTAATAAATTGTAATATAATCGGAAAATATAATACTGATAAGTTATACTGAAATTGCAAATGAAAAATGAAAATTATAAATACAGATACCTAAGCAAAATGATTGGCAAAACTCGCAAAGTGAATGTGAATACAAAAGGAAATATACAAACTGATGGAGGGCCATCATTTTTTGGGCCAAAGTAACGTGACATTTTTGGCGAAAATCATGTTTTTCCATTAGACTAACTCTATTATTGTTTAGAAGGTACTGACAAATAGGCTATTGATTATGTACTATAGACAGGAACTACAACGTTAACGGGTTTTTATTATTTCATATGGTCAATGAATCTCTATATATGAAAAAACCGCGGAGTGCTACCATTTAAAGGGGTGCGTTTTTGAGAAATAGGTGAATTAGTACCTGGGCACAGGTTACATTAGGGTGTGTTCTATGCACTTTTGGTACAAACACGTCTACATAAAAATTGTTCCTGGTTAAATTTCTTATCTAGATATAACTTTTCAAAGTCAAAGATACTTTTTTTTACAAAAATATATTCAAAAGAAAAAGCACAAAGAAACCCGAAAGAAAGAAATTTTGCTTTTTGTCCCATAACTTTTGTCCACGGGGATATAGGTATAGACATTGCTTCATAGAAAAAAAACTTACATATTTTCTCTTTAAAATGATGTTTGGCAGAGGTCATTAGGATTTACAGTTTTCGAAATATGATTTTTCAAAGTTCGCCACTCAAAGCAATTTTGGGCAATTTTCCTTGTTATGTCGCAAATATTGTTCTGTAACTTTTTTCTACGCAACTTAAGGCATATGCAATGGTACATTTAAGAGGAATAGAAATCAATTACCTTTAAAATGTTCCACTGTATAATGTACGACTTCTTTTAAAGAGGTTATCTTTTTTAAGATTTTATACTTTTAATGAGTTTTTATATTTTTTACGATTATTTTTTAAATTTCCCATTATAACTTTTTTTTCTACATTTAGGTATATATTATATAATAAAAAAGAAAGCTTATTCTGTTTACTTTAAAATGGTGTATTATAAAAAATTCTAGGATTATTTTTAAAGAAGATATGCTTTTTCAAAATGTAATAAGTACTTGCAACGATTTTTGATTTTAGGATTATTTTTTAAATTTCTAATTATAACTTTTTTATGTGATTGTGTGTTACGATTGAATCTTATTTTTTATAGGTAATACTTTGAATCCACTTGGCTCGGCCGTGCAAACTTCAAAATATGGATTAATTCCAATATTTACTGTCAAAGCTCCTACACCACAAGCATTGCTTGAAAAAATAGCATGTAAATGTACCAAAGGATGTATGTACAAAAAACTGCGGTTGTAGGAAGATAGGAATTAGTTGTTCAATATTCTGCAAAGGGTGCATGTGTATGGGTACTAATTGTGGGAACTCTAAGATAACTGAGGTGCCAGAGGAAGATATTGAAGCTAATGCTAACGAAGAGATGGACTTTGATTTTGAAAATTTTTTAAATGTCAACGTTTAAATAATTTTAACTAAAGTGATGTTTTCTAAGACTAATGTTTATGTAATTTTTATAAAAGAAATAAATATAAATAACACAGGTAAAAAAATATCAAAGAATCACTCGGATTCCATTATTGAAATATAGATGATACACCATTTTAAAGAACAGAAAGTAAGCCCTCTTTATTGAGCAATATATAGTATATTCATGTACAAGAAAAAAAGTTAAAATGAGAAATTTCAAAAATAATCGTAAAAAATAATATTTTTTTATATTAGGTATTACATAATATATAATATATTATATAATAATATTATTTTATTTTTATATTATATTATAAAAAATCGTTAAAAGAATAAAACCTTGAAAAACCATAATCTCTTTTAAAAAAGTCGTACAACGTTATACAGTAGACCATTTTAAAGGTAATTGATTTCTATTCCCATTGCATATACCTAAAGTTACGTAAAAACAGTTACAGAACAATATTTGCGAAATAACAAGGAAAATTGCCCAAAATTGCTGTGAGTGGCGAACTTTGAAAAATCATATTTGGAAAACTATAAATCCTAATTACCTCTATTAAACAACATTTTAAAGAAGAAATATGTAGATTTTGTCTATACCTATGTCCTCGTGGACAAAAGTTATGGGACAAAAAACAAAACTTCTTTCTTTTGGGTTTCTTTGTGCTTTTTCTTTTGAATATATTTTTGTAATCAAAAGTATCATTGACTTTAAAAAGTGATATTTAGACAGGAAATTTAAGCAGGAACAATTTTTATGTAGATATGTTTGCACCAAAAGTGCATAGAACTCACCCTAATGTAACCTGTGCCCAGGGACTAATTCACCCATTTCTCAAAAACGCACCCCTTTAAATGGTAGCACTCCGCGGTTTTTTCATGTATAGACGTTCATTGACCATATGAAATAATAAAACCCCGTTAACGTTGTAGTTCCTTTTAGCTATCTTATTTTGAATATAATCAATAGCCTAAAAGTAGTAATCCTAGACTTACTTTAAACCTTTTTTTAACGATTTTAAAAACAATCATACCCGCAAAAGAAACGCATGAAAAGAAAAAACATGTTTTTTCTACAAAATCGTTTTGGTGACTTACGTTACTATGCCAAAAATGTATCGATATATTTCTGGGCAATTGCACATACGTACCTACTTGGGACCCATTGGCCCATCTTCAGTACAGTGTAGCCAAGTAAGAAAAGGAGTATGTTAACTTGGTACATGTATGTTTTTATTTATGATTCAAGTTTAGATTTGCATCCTTTTTTATCATAAATGTTATAACAGTTTATCCGAGATATAGTATTGTCTTTACTGTATTATTATTGTATTGTATTATTTATTGTACTACCTTTTAATTATCTGTTTAATTTTGTATGAGGAATAGGACTGAATATTTGTTATTGCAACTGGCTGAATGACTAATGTCTATGCCATTAAATAAAAAAAAATCTTGGTAAAGGATCATTACAGAAGCAATGTTACCATTTTTGGTATTGTTAGAAGACCCTGTCATCTAAGGGCGACAATTAACACTGCCAAGGAGGTAACGCTACTAGACCTGGATCCCGCATACCAAAAAAAGTTGATTAATAGCAAGCTGAAAATTTGTTAATAGCTTAACAGTCTCTAGTCGGACAAACTTTGATGTATGAGAACGCTGGAACAGGGGGACGTCAGACAACGAAAACGTTTCATGTATTTTGTCGGACAGAACTTCCAATTGATTTGTTACTATTTCATTAAACTCTCATGCAAAAATCAGACTGGTGTTTACCACCAACTGGGCATTTCAATGAGTGGAACACGAAGAACATGTCAAATGACAGGAATCATGTAGGTTAGTAATAGCAGTCTGATTTTTGCATGAGAATTTAAAGAAAGGGTAACAAATCAATTTGATGTTCTGTCCGACACAATATATGGGACGTTTTCGTAATCTGACGTTCCAAATTTTTAAACTGTTCCACAATTAAAACTTCCCCTGTTCCAGTGTTCCCGTACATCAAAGTTTGTCTGACTAGACACCGTTAAGCTATTAACAAATTTTCAGCTTGCTATTAATCAACTTTTTTTGGTACACGGGATCCAGGTCTATACCTGAGGAAATGAAAAGCCGTAACGTTATTAAATAAAATGATGTTGAGTAAGCGAGTATAATAATTATAAATACAGAGAGGGGCTAACTTATGGCATCAGCTCATTTTTTCGACAACGGGAGATTTTGGAGAGAAATCCCGAAACAAGTCGATTTTTATTTTTAAATTATGATTTTTTTGCATATGTATCATACCAGTGACGTCATCTATCTGAGCGTGATGACGGAATCGATATTTTTAAATGAGAATAGGGGTCGTGAGATAGTTCATTTGAAAGGTTATTCAATTTTCTTTTCAGTAATATAAACACCACCATCATTATTTATACAGGATGGCCCAAAAAACACTTTTTGAATTAAATTAATTCACACAAAAAGAAGAATTTATGTAATTTATTTGCGACAGGGAGATGCGCTGGCGTGTCTCCTCTTCAACATAGCTCTGGAAAAGGCGGTCAGAGATGCCCGAATAGACAACAGAGGAAATATTTTTAATAAATCATCCCAAATTTTGGCATATGCCGATGACGTGGACCTAGTTGCCCGCACAACACGCAAACTAGAAGAAATGTATACCACCTTCTCAAATGCCTCAAAAAACATGGGCCTGACAGTAAACGAGGAGAAAACTAAGATGGTGGCATCAACACCCAACAATAGAGCCAGAAACATCGGTCACCAATTCTCTGTTGATAACTCTACCTTTGAAGTGGTGAACAAATTCACATACTTAGGCTCCCTGATCACCAAGGAAAACGTCATGACAGAAGAAATCAAGCGAAGGATAATCCTAGCGAACAAATGCTATTTTGGACTGAGTAGACATATGAGAAGCAGAAACTTAAGCCAAAAAACAAAAATAACCATATACAAAACCCTTATACAACCAGTGTTGACATATGGATCGGAGACATGGACCATCTCCAAGGCAGATAAAAACCTTCTGCTTATATTTGAACGAAGGATCCTGAGAGGCATATTCGGTGGCATCTGTGAAAATGGTATTTGGAGGAGGAGGTACAACTACGAGGTATACCACAGATATAAACATATATTTGGTGGAAAAGACGTAGTATCTCTTATAAGAATAGGACGACTAAGATATGCAGGACATCTAGCAAGATCACAGCATAACAACCCTCCTAGAAGAATCCTTATGTCACAACCTGTGGGAAGTAGAAATAGGGGTAGGCCAAAACTTAGATGGAAAGATGGTGTAGATGAGGATGGGAGAAAAATAGGCGCAGCAAACTGGCAACGGTTGGCAATGGATAGGACTGACTGGCGTAATAGACTTGGGAAGGTCGAGGCTCTTTCATAGGGCTGTAGCACCATTGATGATGATGATGTAACTTATTTAATTAAAAATTCATTTTACTGCTTTCAGAAAATATATAAGAAATAATTGATGGATTCGACCGTTACTTGATGGAAGTTCATTTTATCTAACAATAAAACACTGAAAACGTTTGTTTTCTATACTTCCACAAAATTTATTATAACTAAGTGACTACAGCTGTTTCGGCAGAGTGCCTTTCTCAAGTGATATAGTTTACAATGTGTTTGCCTTTTAAAGTCTTCAACTGAAGAGGTTGAGGAGTGGGGAGCTGTTTGTCTCGAGTTGGTCATTCAGAATTATATCTGTATTTTTCAGTTTATTAATTTCCATAGATTCTAAAAAAGATAGCTTAAGGCCTTTATTTTGAATATGCAGAATTTGAAACTCTTCATTGAAAGAATGATTATGATCTAGAAGGTGAAGTGCGTATTTAGAAGTGTCTGTTTTTCTATTGTTGAATGCCGTTTTGTGTTCTGCTATCCGTTTGTCAAAAGTTCTGCCAGTTTGACCGATGTACGTTTTCGGACAGTCACCACAAGTTAGTTTGTACACACCACTCTGTAGTTGCTTTCTCTTTCGGCTTTTATTGTTCTTAATATATTTGCTTAAGTTGTTGTTAGTTTTGAAAGCTGGTGTTATTCCTTTCTTTTTTATGTATCTGGCTATTTTTGTTGTAATCTTGCCAGTATATGTGAGAGAGCAGAAGGTACTGGGTTCTTTCTATGGTGGTGGATACACTAATTTTACGGCTTTCTTATGGAGTTTTTGGTTTCAAATTTTTTTAACTGTTTGTTCGTTATAGCCGTTGTTAACTGCTATTAGTTTAATGATGTTTAGTTCTATCTCGAAGTTATTTTTTGTCATGGGAATTTCTGTCAGTCTATGTATCATGCTATGGTAGGCTGCTAATTTGTGTTGTGTAGGATGGGATGATGAATTGTGTATAGTTGTGTCAGTATGGGTAGGTTTATGATATACGGAGAACTCCTGTTTGTTGTGTAGTCTGGTAATCGTTACATCTAGAAAGTTTATGGAGTTATTCTGTTCTGTTTCTATTGTACTCAATATTAAACTCAATATTATTATGAAGTGAATTAATATATGATAGAAATTGGTCAAGTTGTCTGTTAGTTCCTGTAAAGCATACTAGTATATCATCCACGTATCTCCACCAATATAAGAACTGTTTAAATACGGGATGTTTAGAAATTGTTGTTTCAAGTTGGTTCATAAATATATCTGATAGCAATGGGCTTAGAGGATTACCCATAATAAGTCCTGCACTGTTGTTTGTGTATATTTGATTATTGAATTCAAAATAG
The DNA here is from genome assembly GCF_917563875.1 of Diabrotica virgifera virgifera. Taxonomy (NCBI): domain Eukaryota; kingdom Metazoa; phylum Arthropoda; class Insecta; order Coleoptera; family Chrysomelidae; genus Diabrotica; species Diabrotica virgifera. The sequence continues at coordinate 137,475,067 of NC_065444.1, forward strand.
TCTTGATTTATGCAAATTTCAAGAAGGTGTAAAATTTCAGATGCAATGATCGGATTTGTACTATTATGGTCTAAAAGATTCTAAATAAAATTGGACATGGCGCAAGCAGTTAAGTGTCAACCGCGAAGCTTCGGAAGCACAAACAATAATTACGCATAAAGGATCTTTTAAATGCAATCGTTTACAGTTCGGTATATCTGTGACTCCACAAATTTTTCAAAAATTCATAGACACTAGATTAACAGGTATTTCTGGTGTACTACCTTGTTACCATGACATATTAATGGTCGATGGCTCAGAGAAATGGACTTATGCATTAGGGAACTTGCATAAAATTTTAAATTCGAAAAAAATGGTATAAATCACAACAGAACATAATTTAGAACCTGTATCAAAGATAAAAAAGTTTTGTTTGTCTTTCGTTTGGCCCCTAAAGACGACTAAAAATTCAACTTATACCAGCCACCCCAAAACGCGTCGTGAAGTCACGGGGTTGTATGTTTACATTTTACATTTTACACCAATTGTATATATAATTTAAATTAGACATTATAAACGTCAGTAAAAGATACAGTTATGTGACGTTAAAAGTGTTTTTGATCGTTTGAACTATTCATAGAAAATTTGTACTTTTACAAAATGGCTTTATTTTCAATAGTAAACCTTCTTTCCTTTCCTTCAAAAACTGTGTCAAACTCCAATCTCAACAAACTGGTATATATTATTACAACGACATACGATAAATGTCATTAGAATATAAATATTTTTCCTTTATTCGGTTATACGGTTTAGACCCCACTAAAGACAAAATCGCGACCATAACAAATGCACTTGCCCCAACCAATAACACAGAGTTGTAAGCTTTTCTTGGACTTTTAAATTTTTATCTAGCTGCTCTTTAAAAAGACAAGGCAACTATTGCGAATCCGTTACATGCACTGCTCAGAAAAGACGTTCCCTGGCAGTGGCGTTTCAAGGAAAAAGAAGCTTTTGATTTATTAAAAGATATTTAAGTAAAAGAAGCAGTGTTAGGACATTACAGTAAACACAAGTGAAGTGCCTCTTTGTAGACTGGGCACCTGCTAGTACCAACTATATGAGCACACGTCTCCAGGTTGCCCTTTTCAATGCATATGGCACATTGGGCTTCTTTACTACACTCCGCGACTTTGTGGCCTCCGTGTGTGTGTGTGTGTGTGTGTGTGTGTGTGTGTGTGTGTGTGTGTGTGTGTGTGTGTGTGTGTGTGTGTGTGTGTGTGTGTGTGTGTGTGTGTGTGTGTGTGTGTGTGTGTGTGTGTGTGTGTGTGTGTGTGTGTGTGTGTGTGTGTGTGTGTGTGTGTGTGTGTGTGTGTGTGTGTGTGTGTGTGTGTGTGTGTGTGTGTGTGTGTGTGTGTGTGTGTGTGTGTGTGTGTGTGTGTGTGTGTGTGTGTGTGTGTGTGTGTGTGTGTGTGTGTGTGTGTGTGTGTGTGTGTGTGTGTGTGTGTGTGTGTGTGTGTGTGTGTGTGTGTGTGTGTGTGTGTGTGTGTGTGTGTGTGTGTGTGTGTGTGTGTGTGTGTGTGTGTGTGTGTGTGTGTGTGTGTGTGTGTGTGTGTGTGTGTGTGTGTGTGTGTGTGTGTGTGTGTGTGTGTGTGTGTGTGTGTGTGTGTGTGTGTGTGTGTGTGTGTGTGTGTGTGTGTGTGTGTGTGTGTGTGTGTGTGTGTGTGTGTGTGTGTGTGTGTGTGTGTGTGTGTGTGTGTGTGTGTGTGTGTGTGTGTGTGTGTGTGTGTGTGTGTGTGTGTGTGTGTGTGTGTGTGTGTGTGTGTGTGTGTGTGTGTGTGTGTGTGTGTGTGTGTGTGTGTGTGTGTGTGTGTGTGTGTGTGTGTGTGTGTGTGTGTGTGTGTGTGTGTGTGTGTGTGTGTGTGTGTGTGTGTGTGTGTGTGTGTGTGTGTGTGTGTGTGTGTGTGTGTGTGTGTGTGTGTGTGTGTGTGTGTGTGTGTGTGTGTGTGTGTGTGTGTGTGTGTGTGTGTGTGTGTGTGTGTGTGTGTGTGTGTGTGTGTGTGTGTGTGTGTGTGTGTGTGTGTGTGTGTGTGTGTGTGTGTGTGTGTGTGTGTGTGTGTGTGTGTGTGTGTGTGTGTGTGTGTGTGTGTGTGTGTGTGTGTGTGTGTGTGTGTGTGTGTGTGTGTGTGTGTGTGTGTGTGTGTGTGTGTGTGTGTGTGTGTGTGTGTGTGTGTGTGTGTGTGTGTGTGTGTGTGTGTGTGTGTGTGTGTGTGTGTGTGTGTGTGTGTGTGTGTGTGTGTGTGTGTGTGTGTGTGTGTGTGTGTGTGTGTGTGTGTGTGTGTGTGTGTGTGTGTGTGTGTGTGTGTGTGTGTGTGTGTGTGTGTGTGTGTGTGTGTGTGTGTGTGTGTGTGTGTGTGTGTGTGTGTGTGTGTGTGTGTGTGTGTGTGTGTGTGTGTGTGTGTGTGTGTGTGTGTGTGTGTGTGTGTGTGTGTGTGTGTGTGTGTGTGTGTGTGTGTGTGTGTGTGTGTGTGTGTGTGTGTGTGTGTGTGTGTGTGTGTGTGTGTGTGTGTGTGTGTGTGTGTGTGTGTGTGTGTGTGTGTGTGTGTGTGTGTGTGTGTGTGTGTGTGTGTGTGTGTGTGTGTGTGTGTGTGTGTGTGTGTGTGTGTGTGTGTGTGTGTGTGTGTGTGTGTGTGTGTGTGTGTGTGTGTGTGTGTGTGTGTGTGTGTGTGTGTGTGTGTGTGTGTGTGTGTGTGTGTGTGTGTGTGTGTGTGTGTGTGTGTGTGTGTGTGTGTGTGTGTGTGTGTGTGTGTGTGTGTGTGTGTGTGTGTGTGTGTGTGTGTGTGTGTGTGTGTGTGTGTGTGTGTGTGTGTGTGTGTGTGTGTGTGTGTGTGTGTGTGTGTGTGTGTGTGTGTGTGTGTGTGTGTGTGTGTGTGTGTGTGTGTGTGTGTGTGTGTGTGTGTGTGTGTGTGTGTGTGTGTGTGTGTGTGTGTGTGTGTGTGTGTGTGTGTGTGTGTGTGTGTGTGTGTGTGTGTGTGTGTGTGTGTGTGTGTGTGTGTGTGTGTGTGTGTGTGTGTGTGTGTGTGTGTGTGTGTGTGTGTGTGTGTGTGTGTGTGTGTGTGTGTGTGTGTGTGTGTGTGTGTGTGTGTGTGTGTGTGTGTGTGTGTGTGTGTGTGTGTGTGTGTGTGTGTGTGTGTGTGTGTGTGTGTGTGTGTGTGTGTGTGTGTGTGTGTGTGTGTGTGTGTGTGTGTGTGTGTGTGTGTGTGTGTGTGTGTGTGTGTGTGTGTGTGTGTGTGTGTGTGTGTGTGTGTGTGTGTGTGTGTGTGTGTGTGTGTGTGTGTGTGTGTGTGTGTGTGTGTGTGTGTGTGTGTGTGTGTGTGTGTGTGTGTGTGTGGATTCCGGAAAGGTAGATCGACAGTCGATGCCGCAACCTGGATAAGGGACGTGGCAAAGGCAAATAAAAATCGACAGTCGATGCTGCAACCTGGATAAGGGAACCTGGCAAAGGCAAACAAAAAAAGATGGGTGGTCCTTGTTCTGTTGGACATAAAAAATTCTTTTAACTCAGCAAACTGAGGCCTCATTGTAGACAGATTAGTCGAATTTGGGGCTCCTGAATAAATCTTCAGCATAATAAAGGACTACCTATCTGAAAGAACCGTATGCATATCAAAGAAAAAGAAGATGAAAATGATAGCGGGAGTACCCCAGGGGTCAGTCTTGGGTCCCTCTCTATGGAATATAGTATACAGTGATGAGCGCGCTAATAACCGGCAAAATAGCATAAAAGATGGAAAACGTATTAAGTTTTGAGATAAAAAGAAATAAAACTAGTCGAGCTGCGAAATTTAGCGATATTAACCTATTCATTTACGTCACATTGATTGTTTCCCACCTTTAGACGCATCGGACGAGTTTGGCAAATACCACTGTCACAGTGACAGTTTTAGTTGACATACTCTTTTGATACGTGTAGAGCTGGGAAACAATAAATTATAAGGTAAATAAAAAGGTTACTATCGCTAAATTTCCCAGCTCATCTAGTTTCATTTCATTTTATCTCACAACTTAATACGTTTTCCATCTTCTGTGCTATTTTGCCGGTTATTAGCGCGCTCATCACTGTATAACGGGGTACTAGAAGTAAACAAGAAGAGAGGAGTAAAGGCGATTGCATACGCGGACGACCTGGCCTTACTAGTCGAAGGCGATTGGGGCATAATAGAAAAAGTACACCAAGCAATAAAGAGAATCGCGGAATGGATAGAAGAAAATGATTTAAAACTAGCAGTAGAGAAAACGGAAGCGACAATCTTGAGGGGACCGAGATATAGAAACAACATATTATTCGAGTACAATGGCTCCGAAATAAGACCCTAAAGACTGTGCAATACTTAGGAATTACATTAGAAGACAGATTGAAATTCGGACAACACGTTCAAGAAGCATGTCGAAAGGCTGAAAAAAGGACCTCTTACTAAACAAGTTAATGCCAAACATAGGGGGCCCAGGATCACAGAAAAGAACAGTGATTTTACAATCCGTCCTATCAATAGTATTGTACGGGGCCCCGGTATGGTAAAAGGTCCTCCAGATGAAGAAATACAAAGACATGCACCTCAGGACACAAAGGAAACCTCTGATCAGGGTGTGCATCGCGTACAGAACCGTTTCAACCATTACCCTACAGGTGGTGGCTGGTTCTGTGCCGGTACACATCCTGGCCGGAGAGAGAGTATGAATGTACCAAAGGGACAACGGGGCAATAGGTTCAGGACCATTAGAAAGAAAAATAAGTATGGAAATGTGGCAAAGGGAATGGGCAGCCGAAGTCAGGAAGGCGTTCTGGACGTGATCCCGGATGTAGTGAGCTGGTGCGAGTGTCGACATCGGCGCGTCAACTACTGTTTCACACAGTCCTTGACGGGGCACGGATCGTTCAGTAAATATACTCACGGTATAGGGAAGACCGCTGACGATCTATGTCCCGAGTGTGGGGTGGTTGATGACGCGCGGCATGTCGTGTTCGTGTGTCCTGCGTACCATGTGGGGCGTGTCGAGCTGCAGCTGGGTCTGGGATCTACTCTGGGCGAGCCACACGAGCTAATAGACAAAGCCAGTAATAGCAAGAGAGAGACTTCGACCTGGTCATTGCTTTTGTCACCAAGACAATGAAACACAAGGAAAAGAAGGAGAGGCATCTTCAGACGGGATTACTGCCTATTTTATTTTTATCTGGTTTTACTTATATATTTATTTTATTGTAGTTTATTTATTTATCTATTTAAATTTATCTATACAAGTCACTGTTCTTTGAAGAATTTTATTTTTCTATTTCCTGTTTATGTTCTGTATCTTTTCTTTCTTCTTTTCCTTTTTTTTCTCTCTTTCCTATTCTTTCTTTTCGTCTTTTCTCTTCCTTCTTCCTTCTCTAATTCTATCTCTGCTTTTTTCTTGTCATCTCTTTCTACTCTAGTTCTTTTCTTGTATGTTATAGCATGTTTTGTATCGTTTTGGGACAGTCAGTGGGGAAGGACCTTTTACATCCGATCTACACAGACTATTCCATCTAGATGACAGAATGAATGGGTGGATGAGTAAGTGTGTTTAAATGAAAGTAAGGAATGTTTGGAGTTGAACGAAAGAAAGTATGAATGGGCGGATAAGAAAACGTGCATAGATGAAAGTATGAATGCCTGGAGTTGCTCGTAACTGCCAACTGACATCCTCTGGTTAGTTCCATCCTGGGTTGGAGGCACCCCGGCCGAAATACCCGCGCACAGGTTGCGCTAGACGGTCGATTTGCCGACCAGTCTGATGCGAGGCGTGGTAGGGGGGCCGAGCGGCCAACCAACAATCCATGGAATGCATGCTATAAGTGCCAGAGGGGAGCTATGAGTAAGGTCGATGGGTCAGATATGCTCGCTGAGAGGTTCCAGACCCGTCAGCTGGAGAAAGAGGAGGTGGGTTTAGTCGGTAAGCGGCCCGTTAAGATACAGATAGGACGGACCGAATCCGACACACCTGGGACACCTTCCCAGACGGTCTTGAGAAGATCCCCACCTTCAAAAAAAAAAAGAAACCTGAAGGGAAAATTCTATGAATCAGCTGTAAGACCAGCTATGATATACCGGGCTGAATGTTAGGCAGTTAAAAAAAAGAGGAACCACGAATGCATATGACGAAAATGAGAATGCTTAAAAATGCTTAGATCGGTAAGTGAAGTGACAAAAAATAATAAAACTAAGAATGATTATATTAGGGAAAATCTAGGGTGGCATACATTAATGCCAAAATAAAAGATAGGTTAAGATGGTTTGGTCATATTCGTTGGTCGTAATGATTATATTAGGGAAAGTCTAGGGTGGCACCCATTGATGCCAAAATAAGAGATGATATGTTAAGATGGTTTGGTCATATTCAACGTAGAGACGTTAATCACCCAATAAGAAGAATTGCTGATCTGCGGGTTACTGAAAGCAGTAGAGAGGAAGACCTGGGGGACACGCTTAGACGGTAAAGGGGATTGACATTGATATGGCCCAAGATAGAAACTTATGGAGAAACGTAATTAGGGAAGTCGACCGCGCATAGTGATAAAGGCAAAGAGAATAATGATGTATAAAGTCGATTTATACACAGATGCTTATACGGTAAGAGCTTCAGAATTACTTTAAAAATGTATGTATTACAAACTAAAATTTTGATAACTTTTATTAATAAAAAATCAAGAGGGGAAACTTTCTAGTGGTTGGCCGTATATACCAGTTGTCACCAATTATGTTCCCTGAGGGTCCGTTTCGAAAACCTAGTACACTTCCGGGGTCCGGACTTAATGCTACTGTGTCCGGTTGTTCTGATTCGGTTCCTTTGCGGATTCTTGTTAAAAAATATCATCCCCATCATAATAACAAATCAGAAGAGTGCCGGGCGAAATTTTTAGGTAGAAGTTAGCACTTTTTTTAACAAATTCAAAACATTGGCTAAATTGAAGTTTAAACTTTCAATTTCAAGATTCTGCTGTGTAATCGGGGATTATTTCATTTTAGACCGTTATTTTTAATTGTTAATTATGCGCATCCTCTCGACCCTTAATCCGCCGCCGTCGCCTTATGTGGTGCGTATCGCACTATATGATTGGCGTATTTAATTAGCACATTGGCAATAATTAGTTGAATAAATAAACAAATTATTTAAAAAAACAAATAATTAAAAACAAATAATAAACAAATAATTAAAAACAAATAATAAACAAATTATTATGTTAATAATATATTATAAAATTTTAATAAATGTCAAGTACCTATTTGTTGGGAATTCTTCGCATAAGTACGTATAAATATAATATGTATACATGCGACAGAGACGCATCATAAAGTGCGACGCCTGACGATTAACAATTAAAAAACAACGGTCTATATTGAAATAATTACTCGTTATTACGATTCCTCGTTAGAATCTTGAAACTGAATGTATAAACTTCAATTTAGGCACTTGTCAACCGGAATACTAATAATTTACACATGATTTTTCAAGCCTAGAAAATGCTTATGCGTATTTTCGAAATTTTCACATTTTAAATCCCTTATAACTCGAAAACTATCAATTTTTGAGAAAAATGACAAGAAACCTTTTTTGTTTAAAATCACCTAAAAAAATCCAAAAATATATTTTTCGGCGCAAAAAGATAATTTTGAATTTAGATAATGATGATGATGATGGTGATGTTTGGCATGGAAACTAGTCCATTTGCCACAGATTTTTGCATATTAATATAATCTTATTATAAGTTATTAATTATGGTATATTTACGAACTGAAACTTGACTGTTACAAATCTAAATTATATATCCGGAAGCGTATAGATGATTGCATACGAGTTCAAATATTGATTTCTGATTGAGTGACAGGAGATGGGTTATGTTTGCTGGAAGTTGCACCTTACTTTTTACAAGGTTTTCAGAAAATATATCTGAAAGCGTTTTATTCTTAAAACATCCAAAAAGGATGTGATTAATATCACACTGGGAAATATTATCGCATGAGCACTTTCCTGATTCGATAATGTTGAATCTACCCAGGTGAGCTGGAACAGCACCGTGACTAGTTTTTAGTCTAACGATAGTTGCAGCTGATCGTTTAGTTATGTTATATTGAAATATATGTGGTAATTCTGTTAAGGATGGTAACACAGGATGAATCTTATAATACTGATTATTTGAAGTGTTCGCCAATACTTTCCAGTTATAGTTTATTTTTTCATTATGAAATTTGGTTAGATCTGTGACAGTGAAAATATATTCTTGTATACCAGAATGCGTGGAATTCTTAGCAAGCTCGTCTACTATTTCATTACCTTTTATCCCGCTGTGACTTTTTGCCCAAATAAATGTTACATTTTTGTTTCTAATTTTATGTTTAATTTCACATATCAGCTCACAGGTCTTACGATTTAATTCAATATTATTAAGTCCGCTAAGAACTGACTTAGGAGTCCGAAATAATCACTCCATCTTGTATACCCTCGTGCTCCAGCCAATCCAGAGCTTTCCCAATAGCTACTGCTTCTGCGGTGTAAATAGAGCAATGCGAATGAAGTTTTATTTTAAATGACTTGTTTTTGGTCTTTCTACCTTTCCATCGTTAAGTTTAGAGCCGTCTGTGTAGATTATGGTTTTATTACCCAAGTAGCAATTTGTCGAAGCGACAACGTTGTCTACCGCGTGGCAACGTTTTGTTACAACGTTGTTATTGCCTAGAAGACGACCCAATTCTGCACTAATTTGGTGGACGATTTTTGAGTTGTCTTGACGTTGCCTAGGCAACCTTAAGCGTTGCATAAGACAACTGAAGCGACTATAAAAACAGCCTGCGTGCAATGGTTGCTCAAAGAGTCGGACTGGTTATGTTTTTTTACCTATATAAAAAGTAAACTATTTTGACATCATATCAGGTATTTAAATTTATATAAATACATAAATAAGGACTTAAACAAAATTACCTGATGTGAAATTTATAAACGCATCTCAGATTACCGTCAAATTGGATATTCCACCTTTAAAAAACACACGCGCTCATTTTTTATCACCTTTTTAACAAAAAATATGTCAATTTAAAAAATCTAATTTTAATATAAAAGCCAGAATTTATGTTAAAGGTGTTTTGTATAAATTTAATGTATTGATGGTGCTTTTAAAGGTATGTATTAGAAAATGCCTGCATTTTTTATATTTTGTGTTTTTATTTTCTTTACATCCCAAAAAAACCAAAATGGTGCATTAAACAACATTACCAATATTACTTAAAATATACCTTATTACCAACCATAGACGGATGAGACAACCGAGAAGTCCAATCGCCGACCAAACACGGCCTGGACCGACTATCCCAACCACTTTAGAACGCACCCTCTTATTGGGTGACAGAGGTCATGTGACCAGTGCAGTGAAGTGCATCATTCTCCTTAACAGCGTTGCCACATTTAGTAGATATCTACTGTTTTGGTATATTTTTGATATTTAAAAAATTCTAGTAGGCAATGTTTTTTATTAGATGTTTGGTATATTTTCAATATTTTGTTATCACTAAAATAAAATTTGCTTTTTAATAGTATTCACCCCATTTCTAAATTAATTTTCAGACATTTTGTTACAATTTCCCAATGTCATTACCGAAAATAAGATTCAGGACGTAGATGATGATAATAGGGCTTTTCATTCACAGTCATTTGTTTCGAGCTTCTGTCATGTGTCACATAATATTAATATATCTACGTCATACGTTATTGATATATACAATAATACAAATCCCAGACGTATGGCGTAGATATATTAATATTATGTGACACATGACAAAAGCTCGAAACAAATGGCAATCGATGAAAAGCCCTATAGATGGACAGAGAAATGAAACTGGTAAATACCAGATCTAAATAAGGAAATCTTCATATAATTGGTTTGGAGAATTTTCAAAATGATTGTAACGCTCGGTTTCATAATCAGTTTTTTAAATTTTAAGTAAGTTGGTACCTACCTTTATCACAGTTCATATATGGGTAAATGTCAACTTTAAAGTGAACTTTACTTAATGTTTACTTTAAGTTTATTATGAAACCGGGCGATTTTGACAGGTAACCGTTAACACAGATTTTACTGTATTTACAGGGCCTAAAATGAATCTACTGATTTCTATTGATTTTTTGAAAGCAAAACTACTATCCGCTGCAAGATAATTCGGATGGAATTCAGACAAAATATGTACAAAAAGTACATATTTTGTCGGAGTTTCAGCCAAATTATCTTGCAACGGATATAGTACTGAAAGAGTAAGAACTGGCCTGGCAACCCTGTCTAGCAAAGCTGATACAAAGATTTAAGCTTATCAAATCTACTGATAAAACAATGGACAATGGAGAAACCAGCTAATAAAAAACAAATAAACAGGTTGTTAAATAAATCGAAAATTTCCAGCAAAATAAAATATAAAATAATAAGAAAAAAGTATGGTTATAAAGTAAATTCTTTTTTTGCTCCTGAAGTTGCCGTAAACGTGTCACACATCTATAGAACTATACGTAAAGACCCTGGGGTCGTGAGAGACAACTACCTAGTCGGCCAGAAAACCCATGGGCGTAAATTAGTTTAGCATTATAACGTTTTTAAGTAGTTGCGATTGTTGAAAAAACTTAACTGTGATATGTAGTTGTCACAATAGTAATAACTTAGTTGCCCATATAACTAAAGATATTACTTAACGTTGTAACATCATAATGTCAGTCGGGTTAGGGGTCGTTGGCCGAAACAACTGAAAGTCCACTGTGGCAACGTTATATACAGTGCATTTGTTTGTACTGACAACCAATGCGTTGAAAAATTGCTACTTGGGTAGTGTATTCACTCAATATGGATTTCAATAAAGTGTTATTTATTTTAGATGATTCTGAATATTTCGGAAATATAATATTTAGTTTTTTGTAAATCGTGTCAAAATCTAATTTATAAAGTGGCTTGACATAGTTTGTTGCTAATGTAACCGGTAAATCATTGGTTTCCAGAAAAGTATCCGCTAACGGTGGAGAATTTTTAATTCTCCAGTAATTATTTACTAAATTTTGAATAGATAACTCATACAGCATACTCAGTAAGTCGCTTGTTCTTGCTCTCAATTTTAGAACATATTTGGTTGCCAATAAATTTCTACGATTTTTTAAAGGCAGTTCATTACTTTCAGCAAGCAGCAGCGGACATGGTGTGGATTTCATAGCACCCAGAGTTATTCTCAAACTTTTAAACTGAATACGATCTATTTTTAGTAGATGCGTATTGCTTGCTGACCCGTATAATATACATCCGTAATCCAGAATCAATCACACGTAGGTCCTGTAGAAAATCAATGCTACTTTAGGATCGGCACCCCACTTTCTACCAGTGACACATTTTAGAAGATTTATACCTCTTTCACACCTTTTGTTTACATATTTATGACGTGTTTCGACCATAGTAATTTAGGGTCTAAGATCATACCAAGATATTTATACTCATTGACAACTGGTATGTCATATCCTGACAGGTGTAAACTATCAGGTGTACGTATCCTATGTCTCGTAAATATCATGATGGCCGATTTTTCTGGAGATATTATTAGGTCATGGTTTTTAGTCCAGGTATCCACCAGTTTCACGATGTTTTCCAGAACCCTTACACAATCATCATATGAATCACGGATGGAATAGATGCATATATCATCGGCGTACTGGATACATTTTATGGAATCTGTAAAAATGCCGTGTATACTCGCTGAAATATGTTGAAGAGAATCGGGCTTAATACGGACCCCTGTGGTAATCCTGTATGAGCTATTCTTGGACCATGTAACTGATTCATATGGTCTCTGATATATAAAGTTCTGTTGCTAAAAATATTTACTATATTAGCGGATAAATTTGTGGACAACCCCAGTTCGCATAACTTTAAATGCATTATTGTTAAATTAACACAGTCGTAAGCGCCTTTAAGATCTACAAAAAAACACGCTAAAAATTTATTTTTAGAAAAATTGAGTTGGATATCTGTTGTTAAGTGACTTAGTGCATCTAATGTACCAAGACCTGATCGAAATCCGTATTGTGTACTTGGCAAAAGATTATAGTGTTCGACGGTCCAGTTAAGACTATTTTTAATTATTCTTTCGAAAGTTTTTGTTATACATGACAATAAAGAGATGGGTCGATAAGAGGTTGAAAGAGTTTTGTCTTTGTTTGGTTTAATAAAAAGACATATAATTGTTTCTCTCATTTTGTTAATGTAATTTCCTTCCAAAAGCCATTCATTAAATATTTTTATTAAGTACTTTTTAGCCTTGTCGGGAAGGTGGTTAATTATCGTATAAGTAATATAATCTGTTCCGGGTGCAGTAGATTTTGTTGATTTAATAGCTACGTCCAACTCTTGGATGTTTATAGGATTTTCTAGTAATTTGAATTTACTAGGGTTGTATGATTTTACTTGCTTTAATTCGTCTTGGACGTATGGTGGGGCGAACTTATCAAGAAACTCTTCTATTAACTCTTTTGAGATTGGTTGTGTTTTAGAATGATAATTTTTGTTAGCTAATTTATTAACAAATGTCCATATTTTACTGAGCGGTGTATTTTGATTGATGGTATTTACAAAGTTGATCCATGAAGTTTTTTGTTTTTTTTTGTGAATACAACCTTGCATTTAGCTTGTATGTGTTTAAATTTTAGATAATTTTCAAGATTTGAAATAAGATTGTACTCCCGAAAAGCTTTTTTTCGATGTGCTATTAAATTTTTACATTCATCGTCCCACCATACTGGAAGACAAGATTTTGGTTGGAATGATTTTTTAATACTCATGGAGGTATCTGCAGCTTCATTTATTGTTATTATTAAGTTATTAAACGTTTCCAGAGATGTAACATCTATTGATTGAATATCGGGAAGGCATGTTTCTAAGTGATTTTGAAATAGTGACCAGTCCGCTGAAGATTCTTTCCATTTTGTTGAGGAGTGAATTGTTATCGGAGTGTAATTCAAATCTATGGTTATTTGGATAGGGATATGGATTGTACCTAATGAGTCATTAAGGGGGTTCCAGGTGGTAAGACCTGTTAAATGAGGGGATATTAATGTCAAGTCTATCATTGAAGGTCGTTCGTTCGGTCTAGATAATTTGGTAGGTCTTCCGTCACTAAGTAGTATTAAATTGGTATTGTCTAAAGCGTCAGCTAGAATGTTTCCCTGTGCACTGTCCTGTACAGAGCCCCATCTACAATGATGACTATTAAAATCGCCACCAATTAGAACTCTGCCTTTAATTTGACCAAATAAATTTTCCCAATCTTTGGATAAGACATTTATTTTAGGAGGTTTGTAAACGCACACTATTGATAATTTTACTTGTTCTATAAAAACACCGCAAACCTCTATGCTTGGATTATAATTAGTTTTGAATTTTATATCTGAAAAGGAAATATTATTTGCAACTAAAACAGCAATGCCTCCATAGCCGTCACGTCGATCAAGTCTAACAATATTAAATCCTTTAATAGTTAAGTTTTTATTTTGTGACAACCAAGTTTCATTAAGAAGAATGATATCAATTGTATGACTTTCTAGAAAATTAAGCAAATTAGTCTTTTGTTTTATAATGGATTGACAGTTCCACTGCAGAATATTAATTGCTCTACGATTCCCCATCACTATCGTTGTCTGACAAACAAGCTAGTATGTTTTTGATTTCATTTTGAGTGACATTTTGTAATTCAGACGAGACTAGTTTGGGGTCAATTTGTTTAATTATTCTTTCTAACACAAAAGGGATTTCTTGAAGAATTTGTAACTGTAATTTTTCTTTTTATGCCATAAATTCATCCCGATAAGGGTTAGGAATTATAGGGAGTGGCACTGGTTTTTTTGATTGAGAAGATGAGGGAAATTGTAGAGAAGTTTTACATTGAATGGGAGATATGACTTTTCTTTTAGGAGGATTAATACTTTTTTTAGGTTTTGGGACGTAGGAAAAGTTTCCTGTACTGTCATTTGCGACGGATGGGAGTTGAGGAAAATTATTTAAATTGCTAAGCACTTCAAATTGATTGTGTGTCGTAATTTTGGCATAAGATGGGATTTTTGCTATAAACTCAGCTTCTTTAAACGTGGTATTCTCAATCGCCTTGATTTTTTTAATATTATATTGATGTTGATACGCTGGACATTGTTTCGTTAAAGATGTGTGTTCGTTTGTTTTACAGTGTAGACAATATTTAGGAATACTACAGCTAGAGTTGTCTTCGTGATCTTTGCCACAATTTTTGCACAAGATGGATGTGGCCTTACATTGCCTCATAGTATGACCAAATTTAAAACAATTTAGGCACTGTACCACGGGGTATATATATTGTTCAACTTGAAACCTTACCAAATCTAGTGTAATATATTGAGGAATGATATTTCCTTCGAATGTTAAAATTACCATTTGTCTAGGAACAAAAACAACCTCATTATCTGAATCGATAATTTTTCTTTTCATACGTCTTACCTCGGTAATTTTTTGATCAGAAATAATATTATCTATCATATATTTTTCGTCTAAGAACGTGTCAATCTGCCTGACGATTCCCTTTCGGTGATTAAAGAACTTTGGAATATACGCAACAAATTTATTAGAAGTAATTATATCGTGATTGACTAGACTATTTGCACATGTATGAGTTTTAAAAATACCTTTAACTTTATTACGGCCTGCCGATTTTAAATCAATTACATCATGTTTAAAAACGCTAGTAATGAATAAATAATGACCTACTCGAACTGGGGATAATCTTTTTATATTCGGATCGATGGATTCGACTAATACAAAATACGGGCCTTTATCAGATGATTTGTACCTATTATTTAGATCGAAACGAGTATTTACAGTATCCATATTTTCATCTTTATCTTTATCAGGGGGTGGCTTCTCGCCACCCGTAGAATCACTCATTTTAAAATATAAAGAACAATCCTACCTTTGTTTTGTAGTTTTAACTATCGAAACAACTTAACTTGGTTTACTTTTTTGTAGAACCTATTAATGAGCACTTAACGATGTGTACACTATCGATGCTAGCACACGAATGCGATTTTGAATTTAGTTAAAAAAATTGTTTCTATGTAAAAAAATGTACCTACATCTTGTCTGAAGTGTGAAACGAGTTTAGTGCAACTGATTTTCATTAGGGAGTTGAGCTTCATCTGTTAGCTGAGATATATACCGACTTTTAACAAAGTTCACTCTTGAAAAAGCGGATTCGCACATATAAGATGAGCCAAACATAGTACACAATTTCATGGCCAAACATTTTCAAAATTGCAAAACACTATATTCTGAATAGTCTGAATTTAATTGCGGTCCGCACAAAATTAGCCTACCGTCCGCATGTGGACCGCGGTCCGCTAATTGGTGACCCCTAGTATATACCATAATTAAAAAGAAGTATAAAATCTTTTTTTTTGTAATTAGTATATTTAATTTTAAAAATTATCCAAAAACGTTTTCAATAAAGATAAATTCAATAAATTTTCTACTATAAAGAAATAATGGTGATGAGGTTAATTAACTGGAGGCACTATTTGTTCATAACATCTATTTATTTTCAACACTACTAAACGTACCAGTAACTAGTTGGTGTGCTTGAGGTCTAAATATCAGCGATGATTCTCCTGAATCTATAAATAAACTTGTAAATGTTGTTATTTTGATTGTTGACACGACTCGACCGTGAAATATTAATAATATCTAATAGCTGACAAAGCGTTCTTGAAAACTAGTGCACTGTGTTGGGCAATCGGTGTCACCTAATTATTTTACAACAACCGGCGATGTTTGTTTTTAAGATATTTAAAAATTAAATGAATATGAGTTGCTTTTATTTTGGATGCTGATATATTCCTGTACACTACTTACAAGTATAATTTATAGGCTATATTTTTTAGCCTAGTAGAGTACGGGCCAACTGAGACAGACCACCAGATAGACATGTCGGTAAGCGTTGGATCTGCATTACCGGCCGAGCGAGATTCAGAACCAATTAGTTAGGAATGGAACCGATAACGTCATAGTTTGACTATTCGCTAGTCGGCGCCAGGTGTGACAAGTTTGCAGGTCACGTGGCTCGAATGACAGATGGACAGGTGGTCATTATGGCATTATATCATATCTCCGTTGCTATCTATTTGCACATGTATCAAGATGATATGATAAGACCGAAAACTTTTTACATTATTATTACCTACAAAAAAGATGTTTTTATAACTTTTTTCTGTAATTCTTTAAACTTTGACTTGAGAAACTTCACAGAATATTTAAAAAAGCGAAAGCAGTTTAATTCAAGTAAACACCGCTGATTACTTAGTATAACATCGAACTTGATCCTTTTTTCTTCTTCCTCGGCTTTTTCTTTTTCAGGGGCCGATGTTTCTTACCCTTTCTTCTTCACTTATACCTTTCTCTCTCAAGTTTTCTGCCTCACAGTCCGTTTATCTTTCCTCTACCTACCTTTTATTATCCTCGACCAAACCAGAGTTACGCCACTGGATTCTGCACATTCTAGGATACAAGAAACTACGCAATAGTAGCTTATAAATAGAGACTTTTCAACTACTATAACTTTTTCTCAGCTTTTGTTATACTTTTGTCATATTGTAAGTTTTTCCATAACACTTCTGTTGTTTCGTATTTTGAAAATAGTTTGGTAATTTGTATTTTGAAAATAAATAATTTTTAAAAACTCCTTCTAGAATATCAACGCTATAATTCCAGTGAACATCGAACTTGAACATTCGTAACAAACATTTAGTCGATAATAAAATGTTTAACCGGTGTAGACTATTGAAAAAAGCAGCAAAATCTAAATTCTGTATAACATAATGGTTTCAGTATTTACAGGTATTTAAGTCTCAACTAAATAAAACAATCACATATTTTACTTTTTTTATTAACAACTTTATTCGCTGTTAACAATAAGTATTACGTAAGAAACGGTATTATAAAAATATCAGCAATACATAACTGCAAAAACTAACTACTTAAATGTAATAATACCTAGAAATCACAATACGTAAATCTGGAACAATGTTTCTCTTGAAAAAACCACCTGAAAAAAAAAATGCATTATACTATTGACAATAAAGAGCACAATAAATGACAATAAACATAATCAAGATGGGAACTGAATAAAACAAACTTGAGTAACACTAATAATTAATATCCGTATCAGAATGTACCTTCTAGATTTGATGTAAATCTTTTTGTTCTAAATATTTTTCTGCTCTAAATTAATTTTCATCTTATATACTTTTATCCGGTAAAGAATTTTTATATGGTAGCTGGTAGATATTCTTCCACAATTCCAGTGAAAGACAGACTTACTCCAGGGATGCGACCCTGCCACACGCAAGCCTTGGTTCTCTCTCAACTCCTGTACTGGAGAGAAATCATGTCCTAACCCCAATACCTACCATATTCTAACAATTTCTCAAACCAACTTACCAACTCGCCAGGCAAGCGTCGCGTCGTTGTTAAATGCCAAAACCCCCTCAACATGAACAGACATTGAAGCCTCGGTCCCCGGCAGCTCGCTTGCTCCCAACCTAGGTAGCGGTAGGATTCACGAACAGCGATCAGAGGGTGCGAAAATCCACGGGTTGTAGGAGGCTACCAACGACGACGACCGCTGTCCATAATTACGTATAATGTAAGAACCTTATCTAAAGGTGAGAAAATGACGAAATTGGAGGAAAAGCTCAAACATGTTGTGATGTTATAGGAATTAGCGAAGTCAAAAGAAGAGGTGAAGATCAGTTCAAACTAAAAGCAGGCAACATATTCCACTATAAAGGGGAAAGAAAATCGACAACTGTAGGAATCGGTTTATTAGTACCTACACAAAAAATTACAGAAAAAGATACAGAGCATTGCATGCATTTCCACAAGAGTTATGTATATAAATCTATAACTGAATAAGAGATACAATCTGAAAATAATCCACGGATACCCCCCACCAGCTATTACGAAGATGAACTTGTTGAAGCCCCCTATCAAGAAATCGATAGATCAGAAAATCAGGAATTGGCCTATTACAATGTGATAATGGACGATTTTAACGGCAAACAAAACGGAAGGAAAAAGAACAAACAAGAAGTGACAATCGTAAATTTTGGAATCGGCAAGAAACGAAAGAGGCGAAATGCTTACTAACTTTATGTTGCAACACAAACTGTATGCAATGAACACTTTTTAAAGAAACAAAACAGGAAATAGACGTGGGTTAGTCCAGACGGAAGAACTAAAAGTGAATATGATTATGATTATATTATAACAGACAAAAAACAAATTGTTCAAGATGTATCTGAACGCAATAAACTATCAGTAGGAAGCGATCACAGACCCAGTGAGAGCCGGAGTAACCATAAACCTACAAAAAGAAACAGTTGCAAACACATAGTTTGGAATCCACTAATAATGGAGGAAACCCCCTTTTCATCCCTTTAAAGGGGGTAATTTGTGGTTTTTGCGGAACATAGCCCTTCCTGTACGTTTTGTATATATATATATATATATATATATATATATATATATATATATATATATATATATAAATGGGGTTGAGGTTTATTGGGTATACAGCTGAATAAAACCAAGTGGTACTCTGTTTAATAAATCGTTATATTTCGCTGATTTTCATCAGCATCATCAGACGAAAGCTACAATATTTAAAAAATGGTACAATGTTATAATATGATCTTTTTTAACAATTTTTATCTTACCTAATTGAGGTTAACGGTATTATTATATTACCGTTAACCTCAATTAGGTAAAATAAAAATTGTTAAAAAAGATCATATTATAACATTGTACCATTTTTTAAATATTGTAGCTTTCGTCTGATGATGCTGATGAAAATCAGCGAAATATAACGATTTGTTAAACAGAGTACCACTTGGTTTTATTCAGCTGTATACCCAATAAACCTCAACCCCATTTTTATCTACCAGGTCAGCTGTTATTTTAAAGAAAGAAAGAAATATATATATATATATATATATATATATATATATATATATATATATATATATATATATATATATATATACATATATATATATATATATACATATATATATATATATATATATATATATATATATATACATATATATATATATATATATATATATATAAAAAATTTTTCCCAACCCAAAATGGTGGATGTGTGAATTATTCGTAAGGGGATTTCTCCACAGTCTCTATTTCATTTGATATATATATATATATATATATATATATATATATATATATATATATATATATATACAGGGTGTCCCGAAAAGATTGGTCATAAATTATACCACACATTCTGGGGTCAAAAATAGTTCGATTGAACCTAACTTACCTTAGTACAAATGTGCTCACAAAAAAAGTTACAGCCCTTTGAAGTTACAAAATGAAAATCGATATTTTTTCATATATCGAAAACTCTTAGAAATTTTTTATTGAAAATGGACATGTGGAATGTTTATGGCAGCAACATCTTAAAAAAAAATAAAGTGAAATTTCTGCACCCCATAAAATTTTTATGGGGGTTTTGTTCCCTTAAACTCCCCCAAACTGTTGTGTACGTTCCAATTAAATTATTATTGTGGCACCATTAGTTAAACACAATATTTTTAAAACTTTTTTGTTTCTTAGTACTTTTTTGATAAGCCACTGTTTATCGAGATATTTTGAATATTTGTCGAATTCACCACATATTTGTATATGGTTAAGTATGATTATTGCCACATCTCGATAAAAGGTGACTTATCAAAAAAAGACTAAGAGGCAAAAAAGTTTTAGAAATACTGGGTTTAACTAATGGTACCACAATAATAGTTTAATTGGAACGTACACAAACATTTGGGGGGTTTAAAGGAACAAAACCCCCATAAAATTTTTATGTAAATATATTAAAAAAGAAGCCGCATCTCGATAAAAACTGGCTTATCGAAAAAATACTAGGAGGCAAAACAGTTTTAAAAACGTTGTGTTTAACTAATGGTACCACAATAATGAATTAATTGGAAGGTACACAAAAGTTTGGGGGGGTTTAAGGGAACAAAACCGCCATAAAATTTTATGGGGTTGACAAATTTTACTATAATTTTATTTTAAGATGTTCCTCCCATATGAATGATACATGTTCATTTTCAATAAAAAATCTCTAATAGTTTTCGATATATTGAAAAAAAAAATCGATTTTCATTTTGGGGCTGTAACTTTTTTTATGAGCACATTTATACTAAGGTAAGTTAGGTTCCACCGAACTATTTTTGACCCCAGAATGTGTGGTATAATTTATGACCAATCTTTTCGGGACACCCTGTATAATGCACGCCCATATTTTCCCCGGAACCACCCCAAAAAAAGGAGGATTAATTAATAAAGTAAATATGCAAAAATTGATTTTGGGCCACCACTGTGGCTTTAGGATGCAAAGAAAGTAAAATGGGTCATAATGTGTAGCAGACAGTGTGTTCTTTTATTTGCCATAAGTATGTTATCAAAAAGATGAATAGGTGACGAAAAAAAAAACACAAAAACTGAAGCCCCCCAAAGCATTTCCGAGGTTTACGGCGCCACTGTGCCGTAATGGTTGCTTATACGAAAAAAATACATAGGACCTTATTTGTAGATAAAATAGTGGTCTTAAATTCTGTATAAGTTTTGTTTCGAAAAAATCCATAGGTAATGAGAAAATCGTAAAAACATGCTCGCCAAACGTATTTTCAGGGATAGGGGTAGTTTCCGCAGGGATGTAGCAATAACCATGTGTAGTTATGAAAAACCTTATTGATGGAGCATATGCCCATATAGGTCAAAAAGCAAAAAAAATAATTTTTTTCAACGCCCCGTTTTATTACGTCGTTTGCTATAAGGACTACACCAAGAAATCGCTTTTGGTGTTCATGGATGGGTATACCCTATTCCACGAACATACGCCTGTTTTGGATTACTTCGACAACGAATATTTTACTGTGCAAAATAAGAAGAACGAAAGTAAATTGCAAATTACATTGTTGTTTATTGGAATAATTATTAGCGCCATTTACTTTCGTACTTCTTATGTTGCACAGTAAAATATCCGTTGTAGAAGTAATCCAAAACAGGCGTTCGTGGAATGGCCCATAATAAGAACGTGCACAAAATGATATATCAAGCATTTCAATAAAGGTGTGTAAATTTCAATAGTGTGTAAAGGATTCCAAGAAAATTTCTTTATTAATTCTCTTTCTTTTTGGGGTGGTTCCGAAGAAAAAATGGGGGTGCGTTATACAAATTTGTAAATAGCACCAGTACATGGGTAATCGCTGAAAGTTTTTTTACTCTAAAAGCGGTTCGGATGTTATAAAAAAGGGTTTTTTAAAATGTAATTAAAACATTGGCAAATGTGCTTAACTATACAAAAAAATCTGCCACTTATTTGTGATTAATTGCAGCAGTGTTTATTTTTGAATCCCGTTCAATTTAAAAAAAAATATCTATTTTTAAAACTTGTCAAATTTGGGGCGCCACCTCCGCTAAACGGTGAATGATAGACATATACTGTCGGGAAATAAATTGTATTAAATATAGTCCCTCTTCATATTTCTATTAAGGGGATGGGTACGTATTTTCAGCTGCAATGCTATTCAAATGAGGATTCATTTTTTTCGAATCATGAGAAAACTAGTAAGTATTTTTGAAAAATTTAAACGCAGAATGAAAGATGACGTTATTAGCGAGGGCCGAAAATCCCTGAGAACTTCTATAATGTTTATTTTAATAAGTTACAGGGGTGAAAAACTAAGAGAAAATTTAGTGTGATTTTTAATTTCAAATATCTCATTCAAAATAAACTTTTTATTTATTCTAAGGGACTTCGGCCCTCAGTAATAATCTAGTCTTTCATTCTGCGTTTAAATTTTTCAAAAATATTTATTGGGTTTTTCAGGATTCGAAAAAAATGAACACAATGTCCGTGGTAATATTTTCCAAATCTATCTTTGTCTTACAACGCACTCAGTCGAATAGAATATTATCAGCATATTGTCAGTCAGACAGTGACAATCAGTGACAATTTTAAATATTTGACATGGCATCGGGAATATTTTGAGTTGTTGATTAAATAATATTGATATATAGTGTATGTATTTGATAAATAATTGATTTAAGACGTGAACTTAATTATTTATTGTGTACTATTTGTGGAAGATCCAAGCAGAGAATACATCAGGATAATATATTCTGTGATCCAAGTATTTTGTTGTTAAAGATGTTCAAAATTGTAAGTAAGCGTTCCATAGTAACAATATGTTATTAAAAAATCACTTTAACACTTTTCCTCTTTTCTCGATTGAGTACCTATTAGTTTTTGTTGTACATATAAATTATTACAATCACTGAATACATAGTGAAAAAATTATCACATTTATTAACTGAATTAATAATTTGCAATTATTATACAAATAACAGTTATCCAAGAACATTCAAAAGCCATCTCTTTAAGTTAATGATGACATTTTCAAGTAGAATGACATTCTAATAATGTTTACATATCCATACCAGTGTGAATTTTACTACACGTAATTTGCCGTGTAAAGACAGAAAAAGTAGGGATAGCCGTAAAATATTTGCGAATTATGTACTTCATATATTCAATACTAGAAAAATTCAGCTTAGGTCGAGGAGTAAGACAAGGAGACAATGTTTCACCAAAATCGTTCACGGCAGCTCTAGAGTCAATATGTATGTACACTCAGTGGTAAGATATGGGCTATGGGCATCAATATAGATGGAGAAAAATTCATTCATCTGAGGTTTGCAGATAACGTTGTATTAATCGCAGACAACTTACGAGATATAATTTCTATGACACATTCGCTTAAAACTATGTCTGAGAGAGCAGGATTAAAAATAAACTTTGAGAAAACTAAACTTATGACAAATCTTGTAATGAACGGAAATATAACAATTGACCATAATAACTTATCACAAATCTTGTAATGAACGAAATATAACTAGTGACGATAATACCCTACAACAAACAGACACTTACAAATATCTGGGACACGAGATCAAAACAAGCAGAGACGATCAAAACAAGCAGAGATAATCGAAACATGAAATACAAAGGAGAATAGGCCCGATATGGATAGTATTTGGCTACCCTAAGCCATATTCTAAAAAGTGCAATTCTCATATGTCTCAAGTGAAAGGTTTATTTATAACCAATGTGATTTGCCCATAAAAACTTATGGAGCAGAGACTTTAACACCTACACAAAAGTACGCAAATAAACTAAGAATTACATAACGAGCCATGGACCGTGTAATGCTGTATGTAAGCCTTCTAGACTACATAACAAAGCAACAAATCAGGCAAAGATCAGGAGTTCACGTCATCGAACGAATAACGACGCTTAAGTGGAACTGGGCAGAGCACTTGAATACAAGATGGACAGCGAACAAGACGAATCATGGAACGGAGGCCCAGAAAGTATAAAAGAAGCTAAGGACGGCCACCGACTAGATGGAACGACGACGTAAACAGAGTAGCGGGAAACTGGTTACAAACGACCCAGTGTAGAGAACACTGGAAAAAACTGAGGGAGGTCTATGTCCAGCAGTGGACGTGATGATACTTTTAATCCTATTTTATCTTATCTACTATTAGAAAAACGAAATATACTCACCTTAAAATGTTCTATTAAACGGCAGTAACATCAACAGTCTCAATTCTGGTAATGGGCTCCATTACCTCAACGTTTAAATTCTCCTCGGGTTTTGTAGGGTTCAGTTTAAGCTCCTGAATAATTTCTATAACGCTATTAATGGCATCTGAATCATCATTTTCTTTCTTATAATTCTTTTTGGCGTAATGAAGAAAGCAGATACCTCTATAACCTCGCCATGTTATATTGGTAGGTTTGATGCCCCTTTCTTTTAAGAGTTCTTTAAATTCCTTAGGTCTGTAACATATGGTTTACATCAAAATAATAAAACTTAAAATTTTTATCCTTATTTTTAGATTTCAACCACTAATTTTCAACAGTTTAATGACTATTATTTTATTATTAAAATAACTTTCAATTATATTCATCCATTTGAATAGGAATCTATCAATTTTAAATTATATTTTACTTTGATTCTAAATTATTTCTAAAAATTTATTTTTTTATGTTGTCATAGCATATAACAAATATATGATAGCCAGGAAACCAAGCCGAAAAACTTAAAATATCGAAAAATTACTGGTCGCTATTTTTTAATTGATCTGGGGAAAATCGGTACAAAAGGCGTATCTCGTGGGTATCGAAATTTTGACTGCATCATAGCTCTTTTTTCATTCATTTCAATATTGTGAAAAAGCTACGCATTGTAGATGAATACGTTCCACACATGACCGTAGTTCAACGAATGGTTGCAAAATAAGTATTTTTCTCAGCTTCTACGCATGCAAATGAACTTTACAAAGTCTCATTTTTGAGGTGCTGTACAAATTTGTTTTTGGAAGAGAGAAGTGTTTTCAAATATTTTAGTTCACACACAGTAGTCTCTAGTATGTGTCATCCTAAGTAGATGGTAACACTCTGGTAACACCATCTCCACCTTGTGAGCTTGAAACACATACAGAAATATATCATACTGCGAACGAAGAACAAGAGGCTTTTATAGAGAAAAGACAGGCATTTATGCCTTCTGTGGGAAAAAATATTATTTAATAATTTTATTTTTTTATTGAAGTTATACTTCTTTAGGCATGATTGAGAGTGAATTTTTATTATTCTGCGCGCATGCGCACACAGAGAGTATGGAGTTTGTTGCTAAATCTTTTAAGTTGTGTGTACAGCGAATTTTCATTTTCTCATACAGTCGCCTCTCAATTATTTTTTCGAAGGCTTTCATAGACGTGCATAGTAAAGAAATTCCTCTATAATTACTGCAACATTTCTTGTCTCCTTTCTTGTAAATGGGCAAAATCAGCGCCATTTCCCAATCTTTCGAAATTATCTCTGTCTTCCATATTTCATTAAAAATCTCCAGGAGTATTCATTTCATTTATCTCCCACGTGCTTCAGCATTTCGTTCGTTATTCTATCGAACCCAGGCGCTTTTAGATTTCAACCAGCTTTTAGATTTTTTTAGCCGTTTAATAGCATCCTCTAACTCTTCTAATTTTATCTTATCTGTTTCTCCCTGTTGCAGTATGTTTCCTACTTCCTCCTCCACTGGATATGCGTTGCTTCCAGAAGTTCTTGAAAATACTCTTTCCATCTGCTCATTATTTCTTTGTGTATAGTTACGGTTATATATCATACTGCGAACGAAGAACAAGACGCTTTTATAGAGAAAAGACAGGCATTTATGTCTTCTGGAGGAAGAATTCTTATTTAGTAAATTTATTTTTTATTTAGTATAAATTTAATATAAAAGAGATCAAAATATTGAGATCAAAAGACTTATTGACATTTCTATTTGTGTTGCTGTTTAATAATCGTGATATCAGTCTCTCTCTACGAATAAGAAAGTTCAGAGGCAACATTAGCGCGTCATCAATATTTTTGTTTTTCGAAAGTTTTCCAAACTTTCAACAGTGCGACAACAGTGCGTCGGCAGTACGACAGTGACAGTGACATTATACTATCAAAAACAATCATTAGCATCGGGATCTGTCAGATAACTTATTCGCGAGTAGTTGTCAGTTTTTGCTTTTTGCTGAAAAAACCTTATCAAACCTAATTTAATTTGAAAACAGTTGTTACTTTTTGTTAATTTTTTGTTTATCGCTGATAGGAAGTCGAGGTCCGATGGAATGAACAGCCTCGGCTTCTTTTCGCAGCGAATATCTCTTGTGATTTTTGTTGTGTTTGACGTTTGATTTTTTGGAAGAAAATTTGAAATAGACAAATCTGTGACTATCGTTCGCGGTGATAAGACTTTTCGCCGCGAGCTGCTCCAAAATTAACAAAACTTGTGCACGTGCCTCTGGTAAGTTGAGCATTGTTTCCAACTATTGTTTTTGCTTTTGATCGATTTTGTATTTGCTTTTGATTGATTCAGATTTTGACTTAAGTTTAATTTTATTGAATTTTTGCTACTGTTGGACTTGTAGTTTCTTATTATGGGTGACACCGGGGGGTGGACCTCCCCCCCTGACATTCCACGTGATAAAGGCGGTACAACGACATTAAATGACAATATGACAAAAACACCAACAATTAAATACTCGCAGTATGATAATCTGCGGTCCAAAAAATGGTCCATTTTTTGTGTACTTGGAGTCCACTGAAAAAGTGGGATTCAACATTGGTAAAGTCAACAACATAAAAATAGCTAGGGACATCTTTAACTTGAGCTTAACAGATCTAAAAGGGATTAAAAATAAAGGTCTAAATAGGGTATGTATTGAATTCATAAATGCCACATCTGCTAACAGATTTGTAGATAATAAGACACTTATAGAAAAGGGCTATAAAATTTTCATACCATACAACTTTGTTACGTGTAAAGGCATTGTACGACAGATAGATATAGACATTAAAGAAGATGAGCTACTGAAATGCTGCAAAGCATATCAGGGTGTAGAAATACTAAATGCTAGACGTCTCACCAGAAAGGCTATCCAGAAAGACAATGTATCATATGAACCGACAGCTACAGTGCTCCTTACCTTTAGAGGGGTCAGACTACCGCAATCCATACAATTTTATGGACTAGAAAGACTAGTTAATGTATATGTGCCCCCAGTAACACAATGTTGCAAGTGCCTTCGCTTTGGCCATACGAGAAATAATTGCAAAAGTAAAGAAAAATGCTTTAACTGTGGAGAGGAAAAGCACTCGGAAGAAACACAAAATTTTACATGCGTTACAAAGTGCTTTTACTGTAAACAAGAACATAGGTCTACGTCAAAATTGTGTCCGGAATATAATAGACAAAAAATATCAAAGAAATTATGGCATTTGAAAACATAACATATTATGATGCAAACGAAATAGTGAAAAAGCAATATGAAGTAAAAGGAGAGTACTATATTAATAAAGCTGAATTTCCACTTGTACGGGGAAACAAAACACTAGCAGATAATCCAGAGGTATATACTGAACCCTCAGAAAGAAGAACCCAACATTTTACAGCCAATACAACTAAAAGAACTTACCAACAAGCCTTGACTAACAACCCAAATAAAAAAAGAATAATCCAAAAGGGTTATGACAAAAAAGCTCATGAACAATGTCTAAACTTCCCCAATGGACAGCTAACAAGCCAGAAATCTTCACAGTCTATAACTTTCAGTCCACATTATGAATCTAACACACATCAGCCTATTAGTGCACTTAAAAATTCTAACAAAATTTCATTAACTCAAGAGGAGGAAATGAAACAAATTATCAATTATCTTTCAAACACTTCTGAAAATAATAGAAATACAATAAGAAATTTCCTTTGGCAAAACACCAGACCAGGACCATCTTCAATGGACCTGGCTGACTTATTTGACAACTAAAAACACAACAATGCACAAATTTAAAATAATACAATAGAATCTACGAAGCATCAATTCTAATAGAACAAATTTAATGAACTTAGTATCACAGGAAAATCAAGATGTACTTTTACTAAATGAGACCTGGTTAAAAAACACTAAACAGTTTACACTTAAATCTTATAAAATTATTCGAGCTGATAGGGACGACGGCTATGGAGGAGTGGCAATAGCCATTAGAAATAATACTTTACATGATAATGTCAAAATTGTTAGTACACAAAATATCCAATACATAATTGTTAAAATAGGTGAAGTATATATAACAACAGTGTACAGCAATTATGATATTCATGTAAATCATGAACTGCTGTCTGACATATATAATAACTCACCATCAAATAAAACCATTATAATGGGAGATCTTAATGCACACCATCCTATTTGGGACAAATGCCCAACCAACATAGGTGGGAAAATTATTTCTGAGTTCATAATGGACAATGACATGGTGATAATGAACGACGGATCCCCAACTCTCCTTCAAAATCCCAATAATCACTTGAGTGCAGTAGATTTAACAATAGTAAATAGTGATCTAGCCTTAAAAACAACATGGTACACCCTTTCAGACTGCGGTAATAGCAATCACCTTCCTACAGTCCTAGAAGTGAACATGAAAAACAACAACAGCTTTACAAACATCCATCTCTTGCACAAAACAAGAAATTTTAATAAAGCAAACTGGGAACTATTTTACAACAACATAGCAAATCAACTTGAGGCGCAGGACGTAGTCACCTACAATGTTTGGAGTAATATTATCAACAAGGCAGCTGAAAATGCTATACCATATAAAAACTGTGGGACAACTCAGAAGACAGGAAATCCATGGTGGGACGAGGAATGTGCAGAATGGATAAGAGAAAGAAAAGCCTCTATAGAAAAATTCAACAATGCCCCAACCCTAGAAAACTACATTAATGTAAAAAGAATAACAGCACAAACAAGAAAGAGGCTTAACAACAAGAAAAAAGAAAAATTTTAAAAATCTCAAATACAAATAATAAAACAAAATGTCAAAATTATGCAGACCATCTCAAGCAAGACATTTTAAATAAAATGTCTTCAGTGGACATTGACCCAAACTTCGAAATATTGGAAATAAATGAAGATAGCACCAGTCCCCCTTCCAACATTCATGAATTTAATTGGGCCATAAACAATAAAAAATCATCAGCCCCAGGTATGGATGACATATCCTATCTAATGATTAAAAACCTTCCTTTTAGAATGAAGCATTTACTAATAAACATATTTAATAATATATTAAAAGGTGGGCAGCTGCCACAGGATTGGAAAAACTTCAACATCATACCAATCTTAAAGCCACATAAACAACCCACATCACCTGAGAGTTTTAGACCAATTACTCTCCTCATGCGTAGCTAAAACTATGGAAATCATCATCAAAAATCGTTTGGACCACACTCTTGAAAACAAAAACCTTTTCAGCAAAAACCAAACAGGTTTTCGTAAAGGAAAAGGAATAAATGACAACATTGCATACTTGTCAACTTATGTACATAATGCCTTTACACTATCAGAATCAGTAATAGCAGTTTTCCTGGATAAAAAATCAGCATACGATAATGTCAATATTTACAAATTATATCAGAAAATGAACAACATTCAAATTCCTATAGACCTGAACAATGTAATTCACAAATTAATTCAAAATAGACTGATATATACCAGAGGCAATGATGGATCTTTCATTGGACCTATAACTGCAACCAAGGGCCTTCCACAAGGTTCACCCTTAAGCACAATTCTATTTAACATATATATATATATATATATATATATATATATATATATATATATATATATATATATATATATATATATATATATATATATATATATATATATATATATATATATATATATATATATATATATATATATATATATACATCCCGCTATCATTATGTCATCTTTTCATGTTGCAGTCATTTGGCATCACCAAGAAATACTATCATTTTCGAATTTTAATTCGTGTATGTTTGTTGAGCGCATTTTTTAACGCCCTGTATCGTTCTCAGTTTTCTAAAATTTTAGTTTTAAAAATTTAAATTATATACAAAAATTTTTACACTTCATAACCATTTTGACTTCCACCACATAAAAATGTGTATTTCCCATCATTTTGCCGCTTTTCGACGTTGCCACGAGTTAAAAATACCGATCTTTTGAGGACAGGTAGAAAAGGTCTATTGTAAACTTAGAGGATGGAATATTTTGGTAAAATATTCCATCCTCTCAGATTATAAACTACATAAAAGGTAGGTTCTTTACCTGTTCAGCTGGATTACCAAGCAAGGGTCTAAATATTTTACGAGTTGAATTGTGTTTATTTGATTTCATCTGTTAAATTAAAATTTCTCATACCGACTTAAAATATTTGTTTGAAAAATTCATTTTATATTTTCGTTTAATTTACTTAGGGTTTTTGGTCAGAATTTTGAAGAAACGCTTGGTTTGACATAAAATTTGGGATACGTACCTATAGCTAATATGTTAAAGAAAAAAAGTGATATTGTGCCGATATGTGCTTTTGATCTGGAGGTGAGTTTCGTCGGTTATAGGGTATGAAAACAAATACGTTCAAATAAGTCCGGAATTGGATAAACTGACTAATTCTAAGCAACTTCTATTTTATAGCGTTTTTCACTAAGTCAATACTTTTAGAGATATTTGCGAGTGAATATGTTCATTTTTCAACAAAAAAAAAACGTTTTTATACGGTTTTTCGCAAATAACTCAAAAAGTAGGTACTTTATTGAAAAAAAATTAGCAAATAGTAAATATAGCTTATAAAAAAGTGAAAAAATGGTATATGTGTCAGGTCTGTAGACCCAGTAGAAGCAGAGTTATTGCTAAGCTTTGTTTTAAAACCAAGAGGAGTAGGTAAACTAAATGGCAGATTCACACCCAAGAAAGTCACTAAAAATATCATCAGATAAATCTTCTTTTTTGGTTGATCATATCGGCCTTTGACGGTAATCTTGACTAAAAATCTAAAAATAAAAGGAAGAACGCAGAAAATACAAAAATTGCTGATAAAATAAATAAACTGACCTATGAAATGCCAATAGTGTCAAAATTTGATATGAGTAAAATTGCCTGAGGTTGTACCAATTACAAACAAGGTGTACGGCGCGGGAAATTTGAATGACTCCTCTTGTTTAAAAACAGACTATAGTGAAAAATAAGCTCTTATATCTCAAATTCCAAATCGAATATTTTAACGTGAAATAAAAAAAATGAAACACTTTTCTGGGAAACCTTATTACAACTTTCTTAAAGTGTTTAAGAAAACGTTTATTTTTATTTTTTTTAAAGTTTCCAGCAGCAAGAGTAAGCAGGTTACGCTCAAAATACAGTTGTTCCTTTTTTTTTGGTTAAAAATATTCTAAAAACTCCCTCTAATTAACAGCCCAAATGGAATTAATCGTTACCACTTCACAAGTAACTTTATGTATTGTTTGTGTTTGTAAGTTTCATCAGTTCAAAGTGCTTATTTGTGGAAAAATTTGGTTTTAAAGTAAATTTTTTTAAATCTTTAATTTTGAAAAAAAGACTTTTGTCAAAATAACTTAAAAATTATTAGTGATACCAAATATCTTAAAGAGTAAAAAATGTAGGTGTTGCTTTTTTAAATATTTGGAATTTTTTGATTTTCTGGAAGACAAAAATTGGTTAAGATATGGCTGTTCAAAATTTGCATATACATACTCGTGACTAGTGATTCGTTCGAGGCCTTTCAACAAAACCCCTTTCAAAAATAAGCATTTTGAACCAATGCAACTTACAGATCATATACAGGGTTTCCCCGAAAATAGTGCGTTCCTTAAAGGTATAGATAGAAAGCACAATGTAGAGCAAAAAGTCTTATAACATTTTATTCTAAATTCAGCCGTTTGACCAAAAAACGAAAATACATTTTGATATGCAAATTGATACTCAATTAGTAAATAAACAAGTGGTCCAATTAGATTAAATTTCACAGTCACAGGTTCTTCTACGCCATGTTGCCAGGTCATATAAATTTATGAAAATAAAAATTTACTCTTATGGAGAACAACGTAATTTTTGTTGAAACGGTTAACTTTAGGAAAAAATGTTACAACACCTTTTTGTTCTAAATTGTGTATTATATCCACACCTTAAAGGAACGCACTATTTTCGGAGACACCCTGTATAAACAATACATTTATCTAAAGTAACGTGTGAAGCGGTAACAATTAATTTTCATGACTTTCTTTTGCCAAAAAAAAGGGAACGATTTTATTTTCAGCGTAACTTGCTTACTTTTCACGCTAGAAACTGTTTTAAAAACACCAAAAAAAATTTTTTTTAAACACTTTAAAAGAGTTATGATGAGTGTTTCCCGAAAAGTGCTTTATTTTTTTGGTTATTTTACGTTGAAATATTCGATTTGGTATTTGACGAATAAGAACCTATTTTTCATTAGCTGCAACCCTGCTTCTACTGGTTCTACAGACCTTATACTGACACCTCTTTTTCATAAGCTATATTATTGCTAGGAATATTTTCTTCGATAAAATATGTACATACTTACTTTTTGAGTTATTTGCGAAAATCCGTCCAAAACGTGTTTTTCTATGAAAAATAAACATATTCACTCGCACATACCTCGAAAAGTATTGACCTAAAACTTTTATAGAACAAAATTTGCTTAGAATTAGAATTAGTCAGTTTATCCACTTCCGGACTTATTTTGCACGTATGTTTTTTCACCTACAAGAAGGGGTGAAAGTCACATCCAGGACAAGAGAACATATCGGCATAATCTCACTTTTTTCTTTGGAATTTTAGCTACGTGTGTGCCAAATTTTATGTCAATCCAAGCGGTTCTTTAAAATCTGGAGGTTTTGCGATATTTTATCGTGAGTGAATGGAATAATAATTATTACAACGGCAATTATTGCCGTTGTCACTTTTAGATAAGAAGTCATTATCACAATGATATAGTCAGGTTAACTGAATTGTATAATTATTGTTTTTATCATTAAATGTGAAAACCTAGAATTATCCATGTCTGTCCGTCAATAAACACAACTCGTCTATTAGTAGGACAGAAAGAATGACAAATAAGGTGTCAAATGAAAGCCTATAACCAAAATATGATATTACATGTGAGAAGTTTGACCTCGGACTGCCTGTTCCAGAGTTGCAACCGAAAGTACTGTTTTAAATTCGTCGAAATAGTACAAACTATTGGTCAACACGACTAAGAAAGACCAGAACAAATACATACTTCCGGTTTCATGCCTGTCTGTTCGTCCATATCTGTAGGTGAACAAAATTCATCCGTCATATCAGCTGACAAAAAGTTACACGAAGGGTTCAAATATCGACTGCCGGTTCAACTTCCGGTCACTTTTTGTGAAAAATTAGAACTTACGATGTCCAATTGCTTGTTACAATTTTTTTTATAAGTGTTCTACTCTATCTATTCTGACTTTTCATTAACTTACTTAGATCACATATAATTTAATACAGTTTTGATGTCAGGGTCTTCAAAATTTATGTGGTGAGTTCCGGTATGTGATGAATGAAAAATGACTCCATAAGCAGAAGAAAAAAGTGTTCTCAAGACCTAAGACAATACATCGACTCACAAGAGCGTTGTGACAGTAGCAAAAATTCGAGTTGGGGTTCTAATTACTTTCTCATGCGGCTTACTCTCCTGACTTGGCCCCCTCCGATTATTAAGTGTTCCCAAATCTGAAGAAATGATGGGCGAGTCACAAAGTTTCACAAAAAAGCGAATATTTCGCGAAATGAACGTCAGATCGAAAAACTAAAAAATGCGTGTTCAATATTTTTCAAAAGTCTATCGAATGATACCAAAAACGAACCCCCACGGAAAGGGGTGAGGAGTAAATTAAAAATTTTAAATACGAACCCTGCGATATTTCGCGAAATGAACATCAGAGTGCCAGTGTGTGCTTTTTTTCTGGGGATGAGTACCACCCCCTTCTCGAGTGTGAAAAAATATAGGTCCAAATAAGTCCGTAAGTGGATAAACTAATTAAATTCCTTGTAACTTTTGTTTTTAGATGGTTTTTCGCAAATAAATCAAAAAGTAAGTATTTGATCGAAAAACTATTCCTAGCAAATATAAAGCTTATAAAACAGTAAAAAAAATGATGTATGTATGAAGTCTGGACACACAATAAAAACAGAGTTGGAGCTAATCAAAAGTTGGTTCTTATTCGTCAAATTCCAAATCGACTAGTTCAACGTAAAATGTCCAAAAAATAACGCACTTTTCGGGGAAAACCCGCCACAAATTTTTTAAAGAGTTTAAAAAAAGTTTTATTTTTGTTATATAAAAAGTATCTATTCTATCACCATCAGCATCAAAAGTAGACCGGGCAGTATCGTCGCCCCCGCTAGCGAAATTATTCCGATTCGATTTTTTTGCACAAACTTACTCAAAAAGAGGTCCTTATAACATATCCAAAGGGTGCCGGGCGGTGCATTGGTCGAAAAATTGTTTAAAAAATTTTTTTGAAGCAAATTCACAAAAAAAATTTTTTCATTTCGAACAATTTTTTTTAGATAACTTGTGTCATTCTGGGCAAAAAAGGTGTCTTGCCATTTTTGTTTAAAATTGATTGTTGTCGAGTTATATGCGATTAAAAATTTGAAAAATGCGAAAATGGCCATTTTTAAGTCTTAATAACTCGATTAAAAGTTATTATTATGAAATTAAAAAGTGAGCAGATCAAGTTTCAAACCCTTGCTTCAAGGTCCTTAAGAGATTTTTGTCATTATTTTATTACAAAGCTGTTATTTTTAATTATTAATAATTAGCGCTATAGTCCCGGATTTATCGTCGCCCCTGTTAGTGAAATTATTCCGATTCGATTTTTTTGCACAAACTTACTCAAAAAGAGGTCCTTATAACGTATTCACAAGGTGCCGTGGTCGAAAAATTGTTTAAACAATTTTTTAAACAAATCCACAAAAATAATTTTTTCACTTTGAACAATTTTTTTTTAGATAATTTTGGACATTCTGAACAAAAAAGGTCTCTTGTCAATTTTCTCTAAAATTGATTGTTGTCGAGTTATACGCGATTTAAAACCTGAAAAATGCGAAAATGGCCATATAACTCGACAAAAATCAATTTTAGAGAAAAACCTCAAGATACCTTTTTTGCTCAGAATAACCCAACTTAAAAAATTATTTTTGTGAATTTGTTTAAAAAATTGTTTAAGGTGATACAGTAGCGATCAACAGGTAGCCAAAACGCGTTCCAAGATTGCGGCTGTAATTTTGAATATTTTTTCAAGATATTTGGCACACGTATCCGTAATATAATAAAGAATGGCGGTACAGAGCCCAATTTGAAAAATATATTAGGTAATATTTGAAAATTATTCTGTAATTAAATACAATATTAAAAAAACGAGCCTGTACCGCCATTAAGAAGAACAAAAAAATACACTTTCTTCAAATAAACTTTTTTATCCGATGCCTAGATTTTGTGTCATTTTGGAACTACTAAAATGTTTTATTTCATTAGTCCAAAATAAAATTTAAATTTTTTAATTCGACAAAATATTTCCACGCACAGGCTGTGGTCTGTATTAATTCGAGAACCAAGAGAGACAGCTCATTAACCGCCTTTCATTTTTTCTTAGAAAATAAACGATCTCTACACAAAGTACTTATAGGATAATACGCCGCCGTTATGAAATGATTGTAGGATGTTAAAATGACGAAGGATGTTTTACCCGGAAATCCGAATTTTATATACTTTTGTTATATTTAATACCCTAATAGCACACGACGTCCTTTGGACGTCCAAAATAGGTCAATTTTTGGTCCTAACGTCCATGGACCATAAACGGACGTCCTTTGGACGTCCGACGCTGGACGTACTTCGGGTGTACTAAATATGTACGTCCTTTGGACGTCCGGCGTTGGACGTCCGGCGTTGGACGTCCTTCAGGTGGACTAAATATGTACGTCCTTTGGACGTCCGGCGTTGGACGTCCTTCGGGTGGACTAAATATGTACGTCCTTCGGACGTCCGGTGTTGGACGTCCTTCGGGTGGAATAAATATGAACGTCCTTTGGACGTCCGTACTCGGACGAAATACGGACCTTTTCCAATCGTCCATATTGGACATATTCTACCAATAAGGGGATTAAACAGCAAAATTATTTAATAAAATATTAACTTAATTATGTTAATAAAATAGTTTAAATGGAAAAGATTATAAATCATATTTAATTCAAAACTGTATATGTAGTTTAATATCTAATACATGTTTTTGTTTTTATGTAAAGTGTGAAAATCTGATCGGTAAATTATTCGTTATGTCCACTCTACATCAACAATAAATTGAACAAGAAATTGACTAAGTTATTCAAGGCCAAATTTGACGAGTACAAAATGTATGATTTGTAAAAGAAAATGAAGGAATTTGATGAAATAGAACAATTGGATATGTTTTATTTTGTCAAATTTCTTTATTTTCTGTTTATTCACGGCAAAATTGGAAGTAGAATTGTGTTTTGTATAAGCCAAATTTGACCTTGAATAACTTGTCGTCAATTTCTTGTTCAATTATTGTTGATGTAAAGTGGACTTTATAATGTTTTATTATTCCCGTTACCAAGATGATAGAAGTTTGGTGGTTAATTCTAATAAGCAAAAATATAATTTTTATCAATGTATCCTTACTACAGATGAATATTGAGAGCATCTTTTTGAAGTTGAGCGTACGTGTGCCCAAAATAGGTCCAGTTTTAGTCCTAATGCGGATGGACTATAAATGAACGTCCTTCTGACGTCCGACGTTGGACGTACTTACGTGTTGAATAAATATGAACGTCCTTTGGACGTCCATTGGACGTCCGTGCTCGGACGTCCGTTGGACATTGACATCGATCCGTGAGCGTCATCTGCAAAGAAGAAAATCACAAGCCAGGACAACCAATCCAAATAGTGAGTGTTTCAAACTTTTGTGTTGTGTTGTCAAAAGTTTATTTAATTATTTATGTTTTTCCTTACATACTTACATATTTTTTCAAGCTTTTTGGTATATTTTTCATATTTTTTACTATATTTCGATAAAAAAATTCTTCGCAGTTTTATCCTAATCAACATCATCATCATTCTATCCAAAAAGGCAAATCGCCAAAATCGCAATTTTATCATAATATGATATGTATATTTGCATTTTACCACATTTTTTCGATGTTTTGAAACATTTTTGTACATCTTTTGTGTATCTATCTATATTTTGTATATCACCCCTCCTCGGGGTGAAACTCACCCCCCAAATTCACATACTAATTTGTAAGTACACATACTTTGTAAGTATGGAATAAAGGTTGCTTAATATTAATCAGTTTATCGAAGTCCGGACTTATTTTGAACGTTTTTCTCCCCAGAGAAAGAGTGAAACTCACCCCAGGGCAATAGCACACATTGGCACAATATCACTTTTTTTCTTTGGCATGTTAGCTATGCGTATGCCAAATTTCATGTCAATCCTTTAAAATTTACAGCAAAAACCATCAAAGAATGTAGTAATACTTGTTTTCATGAAGTCGGTGATAGAGTTTGACAAATCTTTATGGTTGTTAAATATCTTTTAATTTGTGTATTCGATTTTTAAAGGTAGGTACTATATACGTCCATTTGGCACAATAAAAAATAACCTTCGACCGGTACATATTGCTTGTATCGATGCTCGGTGCATTGTTCAGTCATAAATTTTACCTGTCCCTATAGCGTCGGCCGTCGGGTCCTATTGTAAATTATTATAATAATAGTCCGTCTCGGTATTTTATTATTTCTGTCATAAGTATCTCTGTGGAAATGCAAATGCTGCTTGTAACATCCCAAAAACCAGCTCTACTATTAATTGTACTCGTATAAATAAGTGTATAATATGTACCTACCTACTTATTTATTGTATTCATTTATAGACCTGGATCCCGCGTAATAAAAAAAGTTGATTAACAGCAAGCTGAAAATTTGTTAATAGCTTCACGGTGTCTAGTCGGACAAACTTTGATGTACGGGAATACTGGAACCGGGGAAGTTTTAATTGTGGAACAGGTTAAAAACTTGGAACATCAGACTACCGAAAACGTTCCATGTATTTTGTCGGACAGAACTTCCAATTGATTTGTTACCATTTCATTAAACTCTTATGCAAAAATCAGACTGCGTACCAGTCTACTTTTATTCTCTTAATATTTTTACTTAAAAAAAGTGTACTACAATCATCTCGCTAAACTTAATATAACTGTTTTCGAGATAAACCCATTTTAAATCTGCGATATAACATAATTTTTTGCATAATATTGTAGTTAAATCCGAAAAATCAACTTAAAACCATAATAATAATTGTGCCAATTCTCGTTTATGTCATTTATATTTTTGGAGATTTTTATGGTTTATAAGTTATTTTTCGAGTTTAGCGAGACGAATGTAGTATATATTTTTTAAGTAATAATATTAAGAGAATAAAAGTTTTGATTCGAAAAGTATATGTAATGTAGAGTTCCCTCAGCGATGTGATATAATATTATTACAGTATAGCTCCCCGTGCATGACAAGCTTATGGAGGTAGCCCATATAGCCTAGGCTATAATATTATTAAAAAAATCACTTAGATGGGACAATGGCTTTAGGAAATTCGAGACATCAAAAATGGCCCATTTTTAAGGTGGTGCGTTAATTTCTTGGAGAAATGTAATTATAATTTAATGTAAATAATCTAATATCCAATAATTGTAAATTAATATAAGATGTAATATAAGTTCCTTAAAAAATATATTTTTTATTTCCCACAATACATTCTCCACAGGTATAAATATCGTCTCTAGACGTCCACCGAACGTCCTCCCAGGACGTTAGATGGATGATCGGCAGCAATACATTGGACCAAACTGGGACGTCCTATGAAGGCCCAATTGACGTCCACCGAACGTCCCTTCGGACGTTAGGTGGACCTCCATTGGGCGTTTGGCAACGTGGAATTTGGACCAAAATTGGACGTCCTGTTAAGGTCCAATTCACGTCCCCTAAGACGTCCGATTAAGATCCAATTTACTCCGATTAAGGTCCAATTTACGTCCAATTAAGGTCCCATTTACGTCCGATTAAGGTCCAATTTACGTCCGATTAAAGTCCAATTTACGTCCGATTAAGGTTCAATTTACGTCCGATTAAGGTCCAATTTACGTCCGATTAAGGTTCAATTTACGTCCGATTAAGGTCCAATTTACGTCCGATTAGGGTCCAATTGACGTCCCCTAGGACGTCCGATTAAGGTCCAATTTACGTCCGATTAAGATCCAATATATGTCCCCTCGGACATTAGATGGACGTCCAATGGACGTTCGGTAGCGCGACATTTGGACCAAAATAGGACGTATAAAGGACGTTCCTCGGACGAAAACGGACGTCCAATGGACGTCCCTAAAGTCCGTGAAGGAAGTCCATTGGGCGTCCTTGTGCTATTAGGGTAGGTACCTACCTATAATTCTGGTGATTTTTTAAATCC
Source organism: Diabrotica virgifera virgifera (assembly GCF_917563875.1). Taxonomy (NCBI): domain Eukaryota; kingdom Metazoa; phylum Arthropoda; class Insecta; order Coleoptera; family Chrysomelidae; genus Diabrotica; species Diabrotica virgifera. Next base: position 137,514,238 of record NC_065444.1, read on the forward strand.
TCTATTGTTAAGAGAATTTACACCTTTAGCCAAAGTTTTACGATTTTCTAACGGAAATTAACAAGTTATTTTAAATACGCACCAATTATCGATGTTGAAAGGAGTTTTTCAAGTTATAAAAATATTTTGTCTGATCAAAGAATATGTTTCCTCGTAAAGAATTTGGAAAAACACATTGTAGTGAATTATAATCGAAGATATATTTATAGTGATATTGTTGTTTTATTTTAAATAGGTAACTATTGGTAGCAGTTTTTGTAAAAACTGTGAATAAATTGCATATATAAAAAATGATTTTATTTGAAAAATAATAAATAAGATTACTAAATAAGACAGAAAATTTGTGGTTTCCCGAAATGCGCATTTTTTGAATTTTTGTGCATATCTTGCGCATATTTCGTAATTTTTTACCGCATATATATGCGAATATTTCATCAAAATTGATCGCATATAAATCCGCTCCCTAGTCATTGTATTCTGTTGGCTGATTCCAATGATTTGAGCCGCCGTACGACACGTTGGGACCAATGGGAGTGAAGATACGTAACTAATACCTATCAAGAGGTTTACTCAAACTTCTTTTCTGTACTTATACCTACCACTCGGTATAAGTACAAAAAAGAAGTTTGTGTAAACCTTTGCACAACTGTGTAAATACAAAAGAAAAATCTAAAATATTAAAAAAAATAGTGGAATCCGTTAATCTGTTCTCGAAAAAATTAGCTATGAAAATGAGCATAATTTTCTATATCCCTAACTTTTGACGAGCAGTTTAGCTTAAATGGGGAAAAGCGGTAAGCTTAGACCAAACACCAGTAGGAGGCATTCAATTAATTGAGGAAAAAAATTAAATGGATAACAATATTCATTTCAGTTATAGAAAAGGCATTGCCCCGCTAGAATGGTTGAAATCACAAGTAACAATTAATAGTCCTACAAAAAAGACAGGCGCTTGAAAGTGATAAGACCATTGAACAATAAGCCTGCGAACTGCCTTTTAAACACATTCTTAAAAATAATCCATAACACAATTAAAAAAAGGTTTGTTAAGAAATTCTTTTATAGACTTCAGAAATTCAACAACTTCTCCTGATTATGTTTAAAAAACGTACGGAATGCACTAAATGAAAAAAAGAAGAAAAAGATTTATCATACCGTTATACTCTAATATATTCTTACGTTGAATATTTGATGCTTCCCTGTAGAGTATAAAACGGACAGTTGTGTTTTTCCCGTGAGCTGCCTTGTTTAGTCTTCTTTGTCGTTCTATTCGTTAAATCCTATCCTCTCAAGTCACAGCGTCAGAAAGCAGTGGGTATATGCAGTGAACGGGAGGCCTATGTCGAGCAGTGAACGTTGGGGCCCTTTCGCGTTTATCATATGTAGAGAAGTCGCTTGTCAAAAACTGGACGTATGTAATCGTATTCTATTTGTCAAATACTCTCACCTAATATGTCATACCATGTGTGTTAATCCATTTTATTTCTACAATTTTAAAGTGTTATTACATGCCGTCATTTTCATTTGTCTACACCATCTTATTCTGCCAGTTAAATCCCATCATTTCAGACGCTGTACGTCACGATTGAACCAATAGAACCGTAGATACAAGACTAAGGCCCTTTTGACATGATGCTGTAATTGATTTTCATACGTCATTGTATTATATTAGTCAAATCCAGTTATTTTAGGTGCTGTACGCCACGATTGGACCAATAGGAGCGAAGATACGTAAATAAGGCCCTTTTGACATATTGCTGTATTTGATTTTTCTGTGTCATTGTATTCTGTTCATTAAACCCTACCATTTGAGCTGCTGTACGTCACAATTGGACCAATAGGACTAGATATACATAACTAGGGCCCTTTTGACTTGTTGCTGTATTTGATTTTTCTGTGTCATTGTATTTTATTTGTCAAGTCCTATTATTTGAGATGCCGTACGTCACGATTGGTCTTATAGGACCGAAGATACGCGACTAAGGCCCTTTTGACATGAGGTTGTATTTGATTTTTCTCTCATTGTATTCTGTTTGTCAAATCCTATCATTTGAGGTGCTATACATCACGATTGGACCAACAGGACCGAAGATACATAACTAAGGCCCTTTTGACATATTGCTTGTTTGATTTTTCTGTGTCATTGTCTTCTATGATGTCTAAGGCATATCTCTGATATGCCCTATTTTTAAATTGGACTTCGTAAGTCCTAGGTTTTCACCCACAAGCTTTTATTTGACACCTCATTTGTCATTCTACCCGGTATAATGGCGGAGGAGTTATATTGGCGGTCGTACGGACCGACAGAAAGAGTACCCAGCTCAAGTATCTCACCTTTAGTACCATCCTTGGATTATAAGCTTTCATTTGACACCTCATTTATTATTATAGCTGGTATAATGATAGAGGAGTTACATTCGCGGTCGGACGGACCCACCGACAGACCGCCTAGGTCAAATATCTCACATTTAGTACCATCCTTTTATTACCAGCTTACATTTGACACCTTATTTGTCATTCTACCTGGTATAATGACGGAGAAGTTATATTCGCGGTCGTACGGACCGACAGAAAGATTGTCTAGGCCAAATATCTCACTTTTAGTACCATCCTTGGATAATAAGCTTTCATTTGACACCTTATTTATCATTCTACTTGGTATAAAGACGCAGAAGTTATAGTCGCGGTCGTACGGACCGGCGGAAAGACAGCTTAGGTCAAATCGCTCACCTGTAGTACCATCATTGGATTATCAGCTTTCATTTGACACCTCATTTGTCATTCTACTTGGTATGAAGACGCAGAAGTTATAGTCGCGGTCGTACGGACCGGCGGAAAGACAGCCTAGGTCAAATCGCTCACCTGTAGTACTATCATTGGATTATCAGCTTTCATTTGACACCTCATTTGTCATTCTACCTGGTATAACGACGGAGGGGTTATATGCGCGGTCGCACGGACCGACGGAAAGACAGCCTGGGTCAAATATCTCACCTTTAGTACCATCCTTGGAATATAAGCTTTCATTTGACACCTCATTTGTCATTCTACCTGGTATAATGACGGAGAAGTTATATTCGCGGTCGTACGGACCGACAGAAAGATTGCCTATGCCAAATATCTCACCTTTAGTACCATCCTTGGATTATAAGCTTTCATTTGACACCTCATTTATCATTCTACCTGGTATAATGATTGAGGAGTTATACTCGCGGTCGGACGGACCGACGGACAGACCATGTAGGTCAAATATCTCACCTTTAGTACCATCCTTGGAATATCAGCCTTCATTTGACACCTCATTTCTCATTCTACATGGTATAATGACGGAGGAGTTATATTCCCGGTCGTACGGACCGTCGGAAAGACAGCCTAGGTCAAATATCTCACCTTTATTACCATCCTTGGAATATAAGCTTTCATTTGACACCTCATTTGTCATTCTACCTGGTATAATGATGGAGGAGTTATATTGGCGGTCGGAGGGACCGGCGCACAGATCGCCTAAGTTAAATATCTCACCTTTAGTACCATCCTTGTATTATAAGCTTTCTTTTGACACCTCGTTTGTCATTCTACCTGGTATAATGACGGAGGAGTTATATTCGCGGTCGGAGGGACCGACGGAAAGACAGCCTAGGTCAAATATCTCACCTTTAGTACCATCCTAGGATTATCAGCTTTCATTTGACACCTCATTTGTCATTCTACCTGGTATAATGACGGATAAGTTATATTCGCGGTCGGAGGGACCGAGTCACAGACCGCCTAAGTCAAATATCTCACCTTTAGTACCATCCTTGTATTATAAGCTTTCTTTTGACACCTCATTTGTCATTCTACCTGGTATAATGACGGAGGAGTTATATTTGCGGTCGGAGGGACCGACGGAAAGACAGCCTAGGTCAAATATCTCACCGTTAGTACCATCCTTGGATTATATGCTTTCATTTGACACCTCATTTGTCATTCTACCTGGTATAATGATGGAGGAGTTATATTCGCGGTCGTAAAGACCGACGGACAGACCGCCAAGGTCAAATATCTCACCTTTAGTACCATCCTTGGATTATCAGCTTTCATTTGATACCTCATTTGTCATTCTAGCTGGTATATTGACGGAGGAGTTGTGGTTACAGACAGACGGACAGACGGACGTGGATAATACAAAGTTTTCACATTTTTTCAAAATTGGGTGAAAACAATAAAACATGATGCCAGACTGATTTCTTTATGAAAATAATATATACATTCTCAAATTGTCTATTTTTCGTTGTGAATAATATTGTATTCAACAGTGATGCCAAATTTCTGATGCCAAAATGATTGATAATGAAAGTGGGATATACGTTTTCATGTATATAACGGCAGCGACAAAACGGTAAAACACTGAACTAAATGTATATAATATTTTCACTGTACGATCATTTTGGACTCAAACATTTTATGGAATAAACTTATATAACTTAGTAAGAGGTAAACAAGGAAAGCTGATATATTAAAGTAACATCAAGGAATCAAATCTCTAACTACCGAGCTGATTAGACTTCTGGTAGCAAGTACAGGAATAAAGTTATTAAGGTAGTGTAAAGTGGCATCGATATACAGATGCCACTTTGCAAGAAGATGCCAAATCGATGGTAAATGCATAATGTATCGATGCCAAATTGATAGTAGGATGTATATATATATATATATATATATATGTATATATATATATATATATATATATATATATATAGCTGATTTGTTTAATACTCCCATGGGGAGATGTAAAATAATGGGATATGCAGATAACCTAGTTGTATTCATAAAAGGCGTAAATGTAGAATATATGGGACAAAACATCAACATGGCACTTAATAATATACAAGAATTCCTAATAGGTCATGGATTACCCCTTTCACTGGAAAAGGGTGAGGCAATATGGTTCACAAAGGGATACAGGAGAAACACCCCACCTGTTATCCAAATTAATGGACATCAAATTAATTATAAACCACGAGTGAAATACCTTGGGATAACATTCCAGCAACACCTCAAATGGTATACACACATAACAAATAATATCATAAAAGCAAAAAAATCTCTCAATGTACTAAGAGCCATAAGCAGAGTATGGTGGGGAGCTGACCCGTGCACCCTTTTGATGGCATTTCAGGGACTTGTGAGATCCCATTTAGACTTCGGTGGACTCTTTATAAAACCAGCCAATAAATCAATCCTAAATAAACTGGATTGAATCTTTTTTGAAGGTGTTAGAATAGCTACCCGTGTTGAGCTGCCCCGCCCCCCCCCACTAGCAAAAATCAAATAGCCCTGATTTATGAGCTATTTATGAGCTTTCATATTCTGCAAACTAAAAATTTTGAGCTCGTTCCACTGAGCAGGAATTTAATACTTTAGTGGGGGGGGCTGAGTCAGCCCCCCCCCCCCCACTACTTAAAAATAGGAATATTGAATCGGTTTTTGCGGCAGAATTACGAGCTATTTATAAGCTCTTGAAATGATATAGTTTCGATTTTTGAGCTCATCCCCTTCACCCCCAAACAACCCTTTAATTGATTTAACTTATGAGAAAAATGCTGAGCAAACTTAAAATATATCGTATTGCGGATATAATTCCTATAGCTTATATACTCTAAGAATAAACTATTAAATCACGTGCATTTCGATTATTGAGCTACAACCCCTTCGCAAGAAACCCACCCTATCTTCCCGGCTTAAGAGAAAGTTGTACTTAAATGCATTAAATTAATTATTTGGCGACTACATATCATTTAATAATTTATAAGCTTCCAAATTACGCGCATTTAGATCAGCAAATTGCAATTTATTTTGTATAGTGCAGTCACTGAAGGTAAAAATCAACGATTACCTTCAATTTCGGTGAACCTTCATCGATTTTCACGAAAATTGGTCAGTGGTTAGAGGATACGTCAAGAAACAAAGGTGACATGGTACCAATTTGCGCTTTTACCCTGAGGGTGGATACCGCCCCTTCTCGGGGGTGAAAATTATTTTATAAAAAATAACTGCACAAATCAATAAAAGAACAAATTAAAAGCAAAATTTATTATATAAAGTTATTAAAATAAGTCAATACTTTTTAAGTTATTAAAGATCAAAGATTTTAATTATTCGTGAAAAAAAAAATGCATGTTTTGAAACGGTTTTTCGTAAATCACTGAAAAACTGTAAGTTTTTACAAAAAAAGTTAATAGTAGTTTAATTCGTATAGTTTATATTCTAAGAATAAACTCTTAAATCACGCGCCTTTCGATTATAGAGCTACAACCCCTTCGCAAGAAAACCACCCCATATTCCCGGCTTAAGAGAGAGTTGTACTTAAAATAATTTAAATTAATTATTTGGCGACTACATATTATGAGCTCGCAAAATATACGCATTTCAATTATTGAATTGCCATTTTCTTTCTATAGTGCAGTCACTGAAGGTAAAAATCAACTATGACCTTCGATTTCGGTAAATCTCCATTCATTTTCACGAATTGACAATAACAACTTGCGGTTTTAGCCTGGGTTATATGTCACCCCTTCTCGGGGGTGAAAATTACTTTATTAAAAATAACCCCACAAATCGAGAGAGGGACAAATTGTAAGCAAAATTTGTTATATAATGTTATTAATAAATCAATACTTTGCATGCTTTAAAGCGATTTTTCATAAATAACTCAAAAACTGTAAGTTTTTACAAAAAAGTTTTCATCACTAAAATTGAAGCTAATAAAAATATAATAAACAGCTTACTTGAAAAACACTTTAATGTTAATTTAAAGTAAGTTATTGGTAATTAAATGTATATTTTTTTCTGCGACTGTTCAAATCTAAGGATTCAAGCTTAAATAATGGGAAAGAGATGCATTTTATAACACTTAGGTACTAAATACTTGTCAAAGTACTTAAAAATACCTATCAAAAATGAGCTCCAGAAAAAGTTGATAGCATCAAAATCCGCTCACCAATTTTCGTGAAAATGAATGGAGAAAGCGATTTTTCATAAATAACTCAAAAACTGTAAGTTTTTACAAAAAAGTTTTCATCACTAAAATTGAAGCTAATAAAAATATAATAAACAGCTTACTTGAAAAACACTTTAATGTTAATTTAAAGTAAGTTATTGGTAATTAAATGTATATTTTTTTCTGCGACTGTTCAAATCTAAGGATTCAAGCTTAAATAATGGGAAAGAGATGCATTTTATAACACTTAGGTACTAAATACTTGTCAAAGTACTTAAAAATACCTATCAAAAATGAGCTCCAGAAAAAGTTGATAGCATCAAAATCCGCTCACCAATTTTCGTGAAAATGAATGGAGATTTACCGAAATTGAAGGTCATAGTTGATTTTTACCTTCAGTGAATGCACTACAGAAAGAAACTGGCAATTCAATAATTGAGATGCGTATATTTTGCGAGCTCATAAATTATTAAACGATATCTAGTCGCCAAATAATTAATTTAAATTATTTTAAGTACAACTCTCTCTTAAGCCGGGAATATGGGATGGTTTTCTTGCGAAGGGGTTGTAGCTCAATAATCGAAAGGTGCGTGATTTAAGAGTTTATTCTTAGAATATAAGCTATACGAATTAAACTACTATTAACTTTTTTGTAAAAACTTACAGTTTTTCAGTGATTTACGAAAAACCGCTTCAAAACATGCATTTTTTTCACGAATAATTAAAATTTTTGATCTTTACTAACTTAAAAAGTATTGACTTATTTTAATAACTTTTGCTTATAATTTGTTCTTTTATAGATTTGTGCAGTTATTTTTTATAAAATAATTTTCACCCCCGAGAAGGGGCGGTATCCACCCTCAGGGTAAAGGCGCAAGGTGGTACCATGTCACCTTTGTTTCTTGAGGTGTCCTCTAACCACTGACCAATTTTCGTGAAAATCGATGAAGGTTCACCGAAATTGAAGGTAATCGTTGATTTTTACCTTCAGTGACTGCACTATACAAAATAAATTGCAATTTACTTATCTAAATGCGCGTAATTTGGAAGCTTATAAATTATTAAATGATATGTAGTCGCCAAATAATTAATTTAATGCATTTAAGTACAACTTTCTCTTAAGCCGGGAAGATAGGGTGGTTTTCTTGCGAAGGGGTTGTAGCTCAATAATCGAAATGCACGTGACAATAGAATAGAATAGAAATATGCTTTATTGCCATGAAAAATTTTACAATTTTATCGACAAAGCTTATAAATAGTAAAAAAAAAACAAAACAGTAACAATCCAATTTACTAAAATTACATAAATCGTCAATAAGTTAAATAAAATAAATAAATAAATCGAAGTTAAAACAGAAATAATCAATTGCAAAAATTTAAATAAATTGCAAATCCATAGTCTACCTAATAATTAATAAAAAAGGTTTAAAAGTTAAAAAGTTAAGCTGCTGCATATGACACCCAAATATAGATAAAAAAATAATAAAAATACTACTTGTGCAAAGGGTACTGTAATTTCTTAGTTATTGACTAAAATAATCTTCTACTGAATAATATGGTCTTTCAGACAGGTAGGCTTTTGTCAGTTTACGGAATTTGGGAAAAGATGGTGCAGATTTTAGTTGTAGGGGGAGATGGTTGTACATTTTTTTTGCGGAATATAATATCGATTTCTTTACTAACTCTGAGGACGGGGTCGGCAAATAGACGTCAAACGTAGAATTTCTCGTGAAGTAGTGATGATTAGGTCTTGGTGGAAAGACATGTAGATGTTTACGAATTAAGCAAACAGTTTCTAAAATATACAAAGATGGAAGGGTTAAAATTCCGTGATCTTTGAAGTAACTTCTGCAGTGTGTTGTTCTTCTGAGGCCAAACAGATATCTTATAGCTCTTTTTTGTAATTTTAAAATAACATCGAATTGGGCAGCTGTACTAGAACCCCAAAAAGGAAGACCATAACGAAGATGTGACTCGAACAAAGAAAAATATGTTATTTTGGAAGATGCTAAATTGAGTTCATTCGAAACAGATCTTATAGCATAGCAGGCTGAAGAGAGTTTCTTCCGTAACAAATCGATATGGAGGGACCATTTAAGGTTGCTGTCTAAAAAAATGCCAAGAAATTTTACAGAATCAACGGTACTGATCTGGCTGTTATTAAGAGGTAAGGGTTGAAGAGCTCCTTTATAAGACAATGCTACTGTTTTATCTACGTTAAACGAGAGTAAATTTGAGTCAGACCAGGTTTTTATTGTAAGTAGATCAGAAGTTATAGTAGCATGAAGAGTTGCAATATTTGAGTTGCTCCAAGTGATACTGGTATCATCAGCAAAAAGAAAGATGTTTCCATCGATTTTTAAATTCGTGATGTCATTAATAAAGATAAGGAAAAGTAGAGAACCCAATACTGAACCTTGAGGTACCCCACATACAATGTTTTTGAGACTAGAGTCTTTATCATTTGCTCTAACCAGTTGTTTCCTATCTTCCAAGTAAGATTGGAACCAATCTAAAGAAATGCCTCGAATTCCGTAGAAATTTAGTTTTTTTATCAAAATGTTGTGATTTACACAATCAAAAGCTTTGGCATAGTCACAAAAAACGGTGGCAGTGTAAAGATTATTGCTCAGTGCTTGATAAACCTCATGTAGTACAGAAAACATGGCATCAGTGGTGCATTTATTATTTAAAAAGCCGAACTGATTTTGTGATAAAATGTTGTTTTCCACTAGAAAGGACATAAGTCGGGCTTTTATGAGTCTCTCAATAATTTTGGAGAGTACCGGTAGTAGTGCAATAGGTCTATAATTGCAGGTATTAGATATTTCACCACCCTTATGAAGAGGAATAATGATGGCTGTCTTCAGGCACTCTGGAAATTTACCTTTCTCAAAAGAATCATTAATTAGTGAGATGAGGATCTTTTGCTTTTGATACTATTTGATATCAAAAAGATTTGCTTTTGATACTATTAATTGTTTGGATTAGTTCAGATTTAACAACTGGTTTTATAAAGAATGAATTCGAGACCTTTCTTGAATTAGGGAGATATGAAATGGGATCTTGTTGTGGCAAAATAGTTGATGTAACATTTTTACTCACATTAACAAAGTATTCATTTAGATTTTCAGGGTCTGGAAGGGAAAATGTTTGAGCAGTGTGGGTTTTATTTCGAAGATCGTTTATTATGGACCAAGTTTCTTTTGCAACACTTTTGGAGCTTCCCAGACGGTTCTGGTAGTAGACTTTTTTAGCTGATTTTATAAATTTAACATAGGTTGCCCTATACTTGGTGATATATTCAGTGATAGAGACGTTGGTAGTAAATTTCTTGATATAGAGAAGAGAACGCATATTCTTGGAAGATATTCGGATACCTTTAGTAGTCCAGGGTTTGTGATGTTTTGGCTTAATTGCAATTAAAGGAAATGCTTTATTGAAGTTACAGATAAGCTTATCTAAGAATTCACTGAAATTATTATTCACGTCCATGGCAGGAAAGCGCCACTCAGAGGTTAAGCACTTAGGTTAAGGTGGACTTAATAGTTTATTCTTAGAGTATATATATTTTAAGTTTTCTCAGCATTTTTCTCTTAAGTTAAATGAATTAAAGGGTTGTTTGGGGGTGAAGGGGATGAGCTCAAAAATCGAAACTATATAATTTCAAGAGCTCATAAATAGCTCGTAATTCTGCCGCAAAAACCGATTCAATATTCCTATTTTTAAGTAGTCAGCCCCCCCCCCCCACTAAAGTATTAAATTCCTGCTCAGTGGAACGAGCTCAAAATTTTTAGTTTGCGGAATATGAAAGCTCATAAATAGCTCATAAATCAGGGCTATTTGTTTTTTAATTTTTGCAAGTGGGGGGGGGGCAGCTCAACACGGGTAGAATAGCTCTTGGTTGTATGAAGTCAACTCCACATGCAGCACTATTAGCAGAGGCAAACTTACTAGAACCAGAACAAAGAAGGAAACTATTAACCATAGGGTTCTTGAAGAAAATTATATGTATTAGAAACCACCCTCTAACCAAATTAATCTCAAATATCAGAAGAATATTAATAAATAGACCAGCCTTTTGGAGAGATGACAATACGCCCTATTTGATAGCAGGTTTGGCTGAATTCATGCCATATCTCAAGGACATTTATAAGTCAAACAACTTCCCTTGTTATGAAGTCCCTTATAATACACTGTGTAGTATAGTGAAGACAGTCCTATTGAATCTAAAAAAAATGATCCCATGATCAAACAACAATTTTTAATAAACACAGAAAAATATAAAGCAACCCATACCTTTATATTCACTGATGCAACGAAGAAAGATCTTACAACAGGGTTTGGAATCACTATACCAGATATCAACATCAAATACAGCTCAAAGTTACCAAATCACCTCTCCATATGTAAGGCGGAGAATATAGGAATCTATGAGGCAACTAAATTAGCACTTAAAAAAACTTATTCAGAATAATCATTTTTTCGGATTCCAGCACTGCAATTGAAAAAATCAGCAGTTGTTCAGTCAAAAATATATCAGAGTTTTGGCCTATTGAAACAAAAAGACTTACAGTTCATGCAACTGAAAATGTCTTTGACATCAGATTAGCATGGATACCAGGACATTCAAATATCCCGGGTAACGAAGAAGCTGACACCCTAGCTAATATAGGAAGAAATTTGAACATACCAATGGTCATGCCCCTCGATGACCTCAAACCTTTTTCCCCATCCTAAAACAGGTTTTACATTTATTTTAAAGTTAAATACCTCTACACAATTTATATATACATACACATAATATATAGCATAAGTGATGACAGTCGCAATTATTACGGTCGCGATGACGGACGCGATGACGGACGCGATGACGGTCGCGAATCCAATGCTTTTTCTCCTATTCAAAAATCGCACAACGTCCCTAAAGAAGTTTTCACTTCAAAAATATCTTGAGGTTCCATATTGGATTTGAAAAATGAAAAAACAAAAAAACTATTTTTATCGAAAAAATCAATATGGCTCTGATCAAATTTCAATGATCGTGTTTTACCAACTAAGTGTGACATTCGTAATGAACTTAAGTTGACAAATAATAATAAAGATCCATCTATCGTCGACGCGACGTCTTAAACGCCGTTGCAACGAAAGTAGAACAAATATGAATAAAAGCTTCTATTCCAACATTATCGCATAAGTGCATTCAAGATATGATTAATAGTCATTTATGATAAAAGTGTTAAAAGTACACGTTTAAGGCACGCATGTGAAAGTTTTCAGAATGAGCGAAGCGAATTCTGCAATTCACATAAGTGCCTTAAAAATGTACTTTTTAACACGTATATCATACAATATTTTTTCTACAAACGTCTTATATATCAACAATTATAATGTATTCATTCTCAATTACAGGACAATATCTACAAAAACTTTTACTTGAACTTGACTGACATTCCATTTTTATATTTTTCTTGACATTACATCAAAACTGCCTATACTGTCAATACGTAAATCTTAACAACTATAGAATAACATCTTACTTTTATTGTTGTATATGTTAACAAATTTTAATAGTTTTTTTCTACAAACGTGTTAAAAATGCAATAATACAGTTTAAATTAAATTTTAAAAAACCTTATAAATAGTTTTAAACCACCTTTTTCAAATTGCGCAAGTTGTACTATTAATATTAATGTTAATAAATGAAATGTAAATATTTTGACGTTTCACAATTTGACAATTCACTTTTAACTGCAGTGCCTTAAAATTTTTAATGCACTAGTGCTTTAAAGTAGCATTTTTAACGCTCATATGGAGTGCTAAAAATTGCATTTTTAACACGGTTGTAGAAAAAAAAAAGAATGTGTGTGTACTTTGTACGCACGTAAGAAGTTATACTTCTATTATATTATGATTTCAGCGAAATAAAATGCACAGTTTATTTCATTAAATATTAAACTGATTTTAATAGTTACTTACCACTTTCCAAAAATCCAAAAATTAAAAAAAGAAAAAAAGGACGAATGCTGTACCAATGAGGCTACGAAGGCATTGTTTTGACTGTTTCTCGGACATTATGACAAACCACGGTAACAACTAGACGAAGTGAAGTTTTAAATAAAAATGTTTTAAAAATAAAAATGTATACCATTTTTATTCATTCAGTTGTTTAAGTTGTAAAAATGTATTCAGTTGTAAAAATGTTTTAATATTACGTATTACCTTACTCCCGAGGAAGACAAATCCAAAGACACAAAGATTATATTAAATATATTTACTAAAAACACTAATATATTTTTTCTACACCTTTTTTGGACTGATACATATAACTTAAAAGATTTAGCAACGAACAACATACCTACTGTCTCTGTGCGCATGCGCGCAGAAAAATAAAAATTCACTCCCTATCGCGCCTAAAGAAGTATAACTTCAAAAAATATTTATACAGAGTATCAAAATCTTAAGCGATAGGTACACAAAAACTCAGCAAGCATATGATACATAAATAGAAAAGATTTGCCAGTTTCGAAAGGTGTGTAAAAACTTATTGAATATCGCGGCTTGCAAGTGCAACATGACTGGAACTGTGTGTATACTTGTGATAAAATCAAGAAAGTACCATAAAATGAGCGAATTTTTCTTCAAGATCAACGATCCTGTCGAAAAATGGCAATTGGACCAGTGGACCAGAAAGAACCATGAAGGCAAAGGCAAGTTCTCAAAAATATAATACTGACGAAATTGTTCTTAAAGCATGTACCGTTGATTATTCTAATCCTTCCATAAGTAGCAGCTTGTCTGACTCAAATTCTTCTGATGCACATGATCGTAAAGAAGAATTAATTGCTCCTTTGTCAACAGTAACCAGTCCAACCATCTACGTCACAAATACTGCGGCACTTCACTTCAGTGGCTAGTATGCTTATTTCATTGCAATGAGCTATCTCTACGTCATTTAATTCAACAGTTAGATGGACGCACCAATGGACCACTTGGTTTTTCAGGGCCAATAGGGAAACTTCTGGAACGCTGTGAAGAGAAGGTTGATGTCGATTTTGTCGCAATAGAAAACAACCTAGCAATATTATTAGAAACAACAGACCTTAGTACCGATCAGAAGTACTAGTACCAAATCAGTCAAGCAGTTGCTGCGGGAAATGTCCTAATGATTTGAGCCTTAAAAAACCTGGGAAAATATCACACGCAAGGTGGCTGGGGAACATCTATAAACTACGTCGTTGAAAAGGGGGAGGGGGGACTTTGCAATTACGATGGTATACGACAGGGGAGTGGGGGCCATGAGTGCACGTCCGACGTCGTTTGATGTATCTAAATTTAAGAAAGCATGAGAACTCCGATAAAAGTATCGTCTTTTGTCCAAATAAAGCCAATTATTAGTTTTGCAGTGAATTGAGAGAAAAAAGTACGCGGATATTAATGAACAACATGATTTGGTTGGATAAGAGATTTGAGAGTTAACTTTAAAAAATCCAGAAATAACATGGAATTTAGAAAAATCACTAAAAGGGGGGTGTCACGAGTTGCAATTGCGACGTCGGCATGAGGGGAGGGGCGCAACTATAAATGACGCTTGGGGGCAGGATATTAAAAACTCCAAAATTTTTACGACATAGTTTATGGATGTTCCCGCTGACAGTTGATAATCGGTTGCTTCGATTGTATGTTGGAACTGAATGTCCCAGCCCCAGCCCCCAATTAATTATGTTAGTAAGTTTCATCCAAAAAGTGTATGCACCAGTTTGGTTTTATATAAAACTGTATCCTAGCTGTTCTGATGGTTCAAAACATTTATGGCGAATGATCCATTATTCACGATTTCTACCTGTTGACCAAAGAAAAATTGTCGATGCCGTTATGCAAGGGAATGCTTATTTTGCTTATCCCGAAAATGTATTACTCGGTATGATGAAAGATGAACGAAAATATATACGGGAGCTAGGATTACGCAGAGTGCCGAAAGCTAGAGAAAGTCAGAAAGAAAAAAAGATCCGGAGATTCAAAATACCAACATTAAATTTTAGTGCTGCAGATTATAATGACTTAATTTCTATTTTTGGATTCAAAGTTACGGCTCCTCATTTGCTAAAACTTATTTAGAATGAAGATGTAAGGGATATGATTGATTCTGGGAATTACAACAACATGGAGGTCTTAAACTGCCCTTGTCATACGAAATCCGTGGAAAGAACTGTTAAGTTAGTAAATGAAGCATCAGCTGCTGTTTGTGAACCAGAATCAAGGGATGGCTTTATTCGTTCAAGGTTGCAGTCTAGAAATATTATGCCGTTTTTTAACACAAAATCAGACTACCAATCTTGAAATGTATATTGTATCACAAAACAATTATTTAGATTAAAAAAACTGATAAAAAATAAATTTTTATCTTGTTATTCCCAAAAGTTTAAATTTAGTGTGGAAACTGAAGATAGGGTCCAATACAAAAAAGATTTCTTATAGTTTTATTATACATCAAAACACAACTTTTTCGCACTAGCCCCATAAAAAATAATGACTTCGAATTTTTCGTTCCACCCTAATACTCATATATCGATGCCTCAGAAGCTAATCGGTGTAGTCAATAAATTTTTAAAATAAGATGAGATGTTTGTGAAAGTAGTTGCAGAAAAATAAGGAGTCATTAAAAATAAATAAACCGTCCTTAGTTATCATAATATAAGTATTATATTCATCAGTGGCGGCTCGTGATTTTTACCATAGGGGAGGCTATACCTAACTGTAAAATATCTAGACAAATTTGCACTAGCAAAAAAAATCCGCCAAAAAATCTAATTTAAGGCCCCATTTTTTTAACCATTTTTTATTTACATTTTATAATATCATAATTCATAATTTCATAATATCATATCATTTTAAAAATAGTTAGTCAAATTGTAAAAGTGTATTACCAAAGTTTGTGTCGTTTATTTGTTAACAATTCTATCTCTATAATTAGATATGCATATCAAAATAAATACAGATTTGAACTTTTGCAGTCCATACAGGTTGAAGGTTCAAAGTTATTTGAACAAGTTTTTCCAAATAATGTTCTAACCCCACATACCAAATTTCATCACAAAATTCGCACTTTTAGTTTTTTCATTATTTGTAGTCAGGATCCTAAAATTGCAGAGGAGGCTGCTGGCCGATTAGCCGCCCTTGCCCAATCTCCGGGCAGCGCGTGCGTTAAACTATAATGCAGCTCTAAGGAGACTGGGTCTCCGTAAATGCTGCTGGGCTGCGCGGAGCATTAGCAAGTGAGATTTTCAGGCCAGCAGCCTCCTCTCCAGTTTTAGGATCCTGACTACAAATAATGAAAAAACTAAAAGTGCGAATTTTGTGATGAAATTTGGTATGTGGGGTTAGAACATTATTTGGAACAACTTGTTCAAAAAACTTTTTCCGATATCTCTAAGTCTTTGGCCTCACGGGCAGTTTTTTACGGCCGCCGTAAGAGCAGTAAAAATCAGCGCGAAATGGGTTCCACGGTGATAATAGTATATGGCCAGACTGAGCTGTAAAATATCGCGTGGCCATCTACTATTCTCACCGTGGGACCCATTCTCGCGCTGATTTTTACTGCTCTTACGGCGGCCGTAAAAAACTGCCCGTGTGGCCAAAGCCTAACGCGAAGCAAAATAGCAAAGTAAACAAAACAGTGTAGCATGTGTAAAGAATTTATAGGGAGGCTAAGCCTCCCTTGCCTCCTCTGACCAGCCGCCACTGATATTCATAAATACAAACAAGGAAATTATAATATTATTATATGTAATAATAATGTGTTACATCTCATTAGTCATTTTTAGGGAGAATGTGACTTACACCGTTTGACTTCTGAAGCATCCATATACAACTCTGTAAAAATACCAATAGAATGGCTAAAGTCTGAGTTTATTGCACTTCCAACAAAACAGGAACCAAAAAAAGCGTAGAATACCGTACGATAAGCCTGATGAGTGATCTCCTAAAATTGTTCCTAAAGATAATCCATAAGAGAATTATTTACAAGATATGTGAAAGTCAAATTTTCCCCAACCAGTTCGGGTCCACAAATGTTGATGGTACGAGAGAGGCTTTGTTCTCAATACAAATCTTATTCCATTTATGGAGAGACGTCAATTGCGACGTATACAGATGTCTGGTTGATTACGAGAAAGCGTTTGATCGAGTACAGCACGCCAAGATGATGAAAGAAGTAGAAATTAACAACCAAGATCTGAGAATAATTTGAAACCTTTACTAGAATCAGCCTACAAAAATCAGAGTTGAAGGTGAACACACCAAATATGTGAAAATCATGCGTGGAGTGAGGCAAGGTTGTATTTGAATTTTTTTCCCTTTAAGTTTCAATCTCTACTTTGAAAGAATATTTTATCGAAGCTTTGCACGGAACTGAAAAAGTTATTCTACTACGAGTAAACGACACCATATTTTTTGCGGACAACCTAGAACATCTACAAGTCCTTATGAACAAAAGTCCTTAGTGCATCACTGGGGCTAGTCATATAATTTTTTAGATTGGAGATAAAGTAAAAACCTAACCTAATTAGGATTAAGACTATGAGTATATTTAAAAAAGTAAATGATTAATATAAATGCATTAGCTTGTACCTTAAACTTTTGTTGATGTTACTAACTCTCAAAGAATAATCAATTTGCTTCCTCTTCTTCTTTTTGTGTTTCTTTTGTGCAATATTCTCAGCATTTTCAGTGCCTTCATTAGTTTGGTTATTTGTATCTTTTTCTTCTTGAAACTTAACTCGTCTTCGGCGTTGCTGACTAGTTTGTTGATTTTGATTCGTGGCAACAAGAGGTACGCTGCGATTACTGATGCGCTTTCTGTTATAAGGCCAATAAAAAGGTCTACGTACTCGGATACTTTTATCATTTGGAACACACAATGTTGTATCCCTTCCTTCGCTAAAACATAATGTATTATTAATCAAAGTATTAAGATTCAAAGGTAAATATTTGACTACTAAATTGCACTTATAATAATACAAACATAATGTATTTAACAAATCATTGATTAGTAGTTGCAGGTTATTTGGCATTAAAATAACTTTATCAGCTGCTTTTAAATGGGCATTTAAACCATTTAAACCTCATAAACATATTGCAGGAAATATCACTTGACCTTTCTAAAAAGCGCAAGACCACATACGCAAGACAAACAAAACGACTTAAAACCTGTCAATAATATATAACGGACGACAGAGAAGTGTCTAAACACATGTAACTTACTTCAGAAGAAATAAGTCCAACTAGTACAAAAGAAGAAATGGTACACGCATTAAAAACAATGAAGAGCGGGAAAAGCCCTGAACCTGACATGTTTCCTATCGAACTACTAAAAATTATAGATGAGGAGCATTTTGATGTGTTAGTGATACTGTTGAACCAAATTTCTAGCTCAGGCGTATTACCCAAAGAATGGTTAACGTCGATCTTGATTTTTATTTGTCTCCCTAAAAAGAAAAACGCAAGAAAATGCGGCAATTACCGCACCATTAGCTTGATGTCCCATGTACTAAAGTTGCTACTGAAAATTATCCATAACCGAATATATATGATAAACTGGACGTAGGCATTAATAATACACAGTTTGGGTTTTTTAAAAGCCTAGGAATACGTGAAACATTTTTTCACTTAATATACTAATACAAAGGTACCTGGACGTCAATCAAGATATATATGCATATCAAAAATGAATAACCATTTTCAATTTCGTTACAACACGAAACTACAGCCGCACTATATTCTAGTTCGAGAGACTAATAAGTTTCGAAACTGGTAGAGGTGCTTGCTGCACTCTCTGATTATAAATTGTAAAATTACCTCATCTTCTTTAGTCTCAGCATTCGTTATGGCTTGCAAATTTTAGAAGCCTCGGAGGTGTAACCAGAGAAGGTTCCCATTGTTTTCAATCTGGTGGGATGTAGAGTAATATTTTTGATGATATTTTATGTGCTATTAGATTGAAAACTTAATCTATATATGCATACTTTATTGACTACGAAATGAACAATTATTAATGAATGTCCTAAAACCAAAAAGATATACTACAATGACCTCAAGATCATATCGAATTTATACTAGGCAGCGAGCAAAAGTACGTGTTAAGATGATACAGTAGCGATCAATAGGTAGCAAAAACGCGTTCCAAGATTGCGGCTGTAATTTTGAATATTTTTTCGAGATATTTGGCACACGTGTTCGTAATATAATAAAGAATGGCGGTACAGAGCCAATGAAATAAAAAATTTTAGTAGTTCCAAAATGACACAAAATCTAGGCATCGGATAAAAAAGTTTATTTGAAGAAAGTGCATTTTTTTGTTCTTCTTAATGGCGGTACAGGCTCGTTTTTTGAATATTGTATTTAATTACAGAGTAATTTCCACATATTAATATATTTTTCAAATTGGGCTCTGTACCGCCATTCTTTATTATATTACGAATACGTGTGCCAAATATCTCGAAAAAATATTCAAAATTACAGTCGCAATCTTGGAACGCGTTTTTGCTACCTGTTGATCGCTACTGTTTCCTCTTAACGAACAGCTGTCAGAGGAAATTGAAATTAGACGTGGGGTGAGACAGGGATGCGTATTGTCGCCAATTCTTTTTAATGTCTACTCAGAAGAGATCTTAAAAAATCGTAGTGTTGAGGGTGAAACAGCTGGAATAACAACATTAGATATGCGGATGACATAGTGATAGCCGATTATATTGAAGATCTTCAGAGACTGATGACCAGAATAGCAGTGTATGGACACGAATACCGTCTAACAATGAACGTCAAGAAGAAAAAATGTATGAGAATAAAGAAATAACGAGAATCTTCTCATAAACGGAACCAATATCGAACAAGTACACCAAAATGCATATCTTGGAACAATTATACACTCCACAAATGATTGCTTCCAGGAAATTAAAATCAGAATAAAACAGGCTAGGGAAGCTTTTAACAAAACGAAAAGAGTGAGATTTTAATTTAGGTTGGCTAGGTGCTTTGTTCTCTCGACTTCGTTTTATGGAATGGAAGCTTGGATCTTGAAATCGGCATCAATCAAAAATCTGGAATCGAGTCGTGGGTGTATAGAAGAATTCTGAAATTATCATGGACAGAACATGTCACCAACAAAGAGATAACTCTTTTAAATATAACTCGAACGAGTACATCAATATGCATATCTTGGTAGAGTAAGATTCAACTTGCTCCAACTGAATAGGCAGGGAAAGATTCAAGGAAAAAGAATCATAGAGAGGCGTAGAATATCGTGGCTTCGCAACCTCAGAGAATTGTACGGATGTACTAGTACATATATCAAATGAACTTTTCAGAGCAGCCCTCTCTAAAGTCCGAATAGCTATAATGATTGCCGACCTACGTCGCGGAGATGACACTTGAAGAATAAAAAGACATTCTATCGATTTTTGAATATTCATATAAGTTATTACATCAATAGTGTATTTTAAAAGAGTAACGACTTTTAAAAAAATAGTAAGTAGGAATTTAATTTTTATTCGGAATAAACCATGGATGAAGGGCGTGTAATAGGAGACATACAAGGGTACTAGAAAAAAGAGAAGACAATCCGAGAAGGCGAAATTGAAAAATATATGGCGTAGAAAACTTTATTTGGGTTACTGTTTTTGTTAAAATTGTCCCTAGCTCTTGTAGGTATAGATATCAGAATCAGCATCAAATTTTAAAATTTCATGTCATAATGTGCAACAAAATGCATGAATAGAGTAACGAAAGAGGAAGTAGGGGTAAATGTTTTACCAAAATTTTCAAAAGCCCAATTTTTATTCGTATCTACTTACTATTTAAACTTAAAAGTAACAAAAATCGTAAAGTACCCACTTCAAAAAATATTAACTTCACAAAAAAAAACAGGATAAAAATTGCTTAGAATTAGTCAATATATTGACTTCCATAATTTATTTTGATTTAAAAACTTTTTACTCCCTAGAAGGGATACCTTTCACCTTTAGGCTAAAAGCGCACTTCGGCACAGTGTAGATTATGAAGACGGTGATAAATAATACCCAAATCTAAATTTTCAAGAAAATCAACTTTGATAACAAAATATCACGCAACGCCGGCTTTGAACCGATTGTGACTGAACCGGTCACAGAGCAAAATATGATGATAACAGAAGAATCCTAGAATGGAGACCAAGGGGGGCGACAATAAGCATGAGAAGCCCCCGTCCCCAGTGACAAGCAAACAGTGGATTAGATTGGCGCAAGATAGAGAAAGATGGAAGCATGTGGAAACCTACATGCAGACGTGGATGGAAAATAGTTGACAAAGATATATATATACAGAGAGAGTCTGTAAAGTGGAATAAATTCAATATCTCAAATACTAATTGTTTTTTTGGAAAATGCTCAGACCCGTCGATTAGTATTTCAAATTGTCCTTTTTGACATTCAATAATAATGTATACAGGGTGTCCCAATTTAGAGATATGACGTCATCGTCGATTTTCTTAAATGGCAACACTGTCATTTTGATAGCTAATTTGATAGGGTTTGTAAAGTTATACATAACTGCAAAATATCAAATTTTTATTCTCTACCATTTACAAGATAATAGAAAATAACAAAGTTATATCTGTAATTTGGAATATATTCAATAATTAAAATACTAACTGTTTTTTTGAAAAATGCTCAGACCCGTCGATTAGTATATCAAATTGTCCTTTTTGACATATAATAATAATGTATACAGGGTGTCCCAATTTAGAGATATGACGTCATCGTTGATTTTCTTAAATGGCAACACTGTCATTTTGATAGCTATTTTGATAGGGTGTGTAAAGTTATACACAACTGCAAAATTTCAAATTTGTATTCTCTACCATTTAGATGATAATAAAAAATAACAAAGTTATGAAAAAGAAGTAATCAACTAATAATTGAATTTAATTATTTCAATAAATTAAGCAAAAACTCATAATGTTGCCCTCAATTATTGTCAAATTGTCAATGGGCAACGTTATGAGCATTTGCTTAATTGAAATAAATAAATTCAATTATTATTTGATTACTTCTTGTTCTTCATAACTTTGTTATTTTTTATTATCTTGTAAATGGTAGGGAATAAAATTTTGAAATTTTTCAGATGTGTATAACTTTACACACACTATCAAAATAGCTATCAAAATGATAGTGTTGCCATTTAAGAAAATCAACGATGACGTCATATCTCTAAATTGGGACACCCTGTATACATTATTATTATATGTCAAAAATGACAATTTGATATACTAATCGACGGGTCTGAGCATTTTTCAAAAAAACAGTTAGTATTTTAATTATTGAATATATTCCAAATTACAGATATAACTTTGTTATTTTCTATTATCTTGTAAATGGTAGAGAATAAAAATTTGATATTTTGCAGTTATGTATAACTTTACAAACCCTATCAAAATAGCTATCAAAATGACAGTGTTGCCATTTAAGAAAATCGACGATGACGTTATATCTCTAAATTGGGACACCCTGTATACATTTTTATTGAATGTCAAAAAGGACAATTTGAAATACTAATCGACGGGTCTGAGCATTTTCCAAAAAAACAATTAGTATTTGAGATATTGAATTTATTCCACTTTACAGACTCTCTCTGTATATATATATATATATATATATATATATATATATATATATATATATATATATATTTACATCCTACTATTCCTATGGACTCAAACCATACCGCAACCTTACAGCCTCTCCTATTTAGAGGTGTATATAATAGTTTAGATATCGAATATATTGAATCTAGTGACAAAACATTCTCAATGCACAAATTTTCATTTTGATAAGATTAAATTCAATATATACTGTTCCGTTCGGTTCTTTTATCATTAGCACCTCATTAGGACGTTCTATTTTTACAGCCTCATTAGTATAATTTTTATCAGGATTCTGGTATTACGGCCTCGTATACACCACCTTACAGACTTATACAATGTTGTCAATTCTCTCACTGCCTCTTTAGATAAATCGGGGTTTCCCCTTTCAGTTTGGTGTTTAAGCGAACGAAGTTTATTTTGCATTTCTCGAGTGTTAAGTAATGAATATTTTAAAACAGTATATTATTTCAGTAGTCGATATTTTAAACAAACACTTATAAATTACAAAGTATTTTTATGATTTCTAAAAAGTTGAACATGATATTTTATTCAAAGGAATGGTGAATTTAAGTTAGCGCAATACTTTTTTAACAATATTTGTTCTTCTATCGTTTAGTTTCCGTCGGATAGTAATCTAGAATTGCTAATTAATAATATATTATTGTGAGGACATTTCCTGAAGTTTGATTATAATTCTTCTTCTTTAAATGTAATATTATCATTCCATCTCTTTAATGGTGAATCTGTCCTTTTTTTAAATGGAGACTTATCTCGTACTACGTACTATGCTGTCCTCTTCTATTTTGCTGATGAGGCTGTTCCATTCTCTTTTTCGTCTGTTGAACTCATTTTTTAATGTTGTTTATTCTGCATAGGTTTAATAGTGTTTTGCGGTTATGCTTCTTACTATTTTCGTATCATTCTTCTCCAAATATTTTCTTATAGTACTTATGTCAAGCCTTGTTTTTGCTTTATACCTATGTCATGGTAGTTCGGATTTAGATTTGTATAATTACGTTTTTGCTTCGATTTTCAAGCATGTTTCTCTATATCGTGTATTTAAGACACCCTGAGATTCTGCTTGCCTTTAGCATTTTTTGTTCCCTTACTTTCTCTGCAGTGTTATTATCGCTCGATAAGTTTATTTCCTAATATCAACTAGCAGTGGCGGATCCAGGGGGGGGCGATGGGGGCGATCGGCCCCCCCTCTCAACCCAAGTGATTTATTTTTTTTAATTATAATATAAAGATTACAAGAACATTCATTTATTTTTTCAAATGGATTATACAGTTTTAAAATTACAATATTATATGAATTATGAATTACATATAAATATATTTTATTAGTATGGGCACAGTATGTATGGGCTTGGGTAAAACGGGCCACGGACGCCAGTGTTTTTGGAAATGAGTAATTTATAATCCTTATATATTAAGAATTAAAAATGATCACAATAAGCATATTTAAAAAAATATGTAATCCTATATACTGTGAACGCATACTTAAGCATCTCCACGTATAATTATAAAATCGTTTGGCAGATAACCGATTCGCCGAAAATCTCTCGAAAATTGCGCGCCTAGCAAAAACTATATTAATTCGCCGAAAATATAAATATGTTCAGACGCCGCGCCGATTTAGCTGACCACGAAAAAAGAACACCCTTATTAATTATTAGTAATTAGTCAATTAGTGTATTTTTGGTATTGATGCAAGTAACAACTCTACTGATTCGTACAGATCTTAGTTTGTAAAATGTTAGCGTGATTAATAGTATTTTCAGTTTATTCTTCTTTTTTTATATTAATATAGTTTGTGATTTAAGAGTTATAAGATGTCAAATAAACGAAAGGAATCAGAAGCTTCTACCGAGAACTTAAAAAGTAAAAAATTCAAATTTCGCAATATAACTGATTATTTTTTAAAAAATCAACGTAATTTGGGTAATAATATTAATAGTAATTATGATAATAAATATGTACAAGGTACATCTTATCAGATAGATCATACTATGTAACCTACTGATCTTGGATCAAATTTTTAAGTTCTGAGAGCATTCAAAACAAGTCATGCGATTTTTCAGTGTGTCCGATAAAAATCAACGATGATGTAGTAAATACCAATTCTACTTTCGAGAGTTTTATGAAAAAAGGTATGTCTTATATGCATGAAATGTATGTCTTATATATTGTAGCGGTTATTTGTGTAATTACTTCTAATTACAATAAAACTAGCGGTTCGTAATTTATTTACGACTTTATTATTTATTTATACAAGTTTACTTTACAAACTTTAGCTTAAGACTAACTCTATTTACAAATATGTCCTATTTATATATGCGATACAGATATTCCAGAAATATCTATATATCTCCAGCTATGTCCATGTGACCGCTTGCACGTCATCGTCGCTGCATCGGCGTATCTCGAAACATCGATAGTGTTCTGTCTGTCCGGAGACGGGAGCTGGTATACGAGGGTAGGTCAATAATTATTTTGTTACACTGCTCCCCTCTTAAGATCTGAGCGTCCCGATCAGCAACTCTAGATGGCCCAGGATGGCGGAATCTACAGGATTCTCCAGCTCTGCATACACCCCTAGAAAAGAAGTAACAGTCTACTGTCTTTGAAGGGTATGACATCTTCGGGTTCATGCAACACACAGTAATCCGTACGCCAGTTTCTCTGAAGATCACTTCCAGCATGCTTCTCACAATCTTCCAATCCAGATTTTCTACTGCATGGCCAATTTTTGGTAAAGCCAAATCTTTGATGTCATAATTACAGACCATTTTCTTCAAATTAGTTAGAGCACGCCATATGTTCTCGTAGCTTGGCGTGTCCGTATAAGACTTCCTGGTCACTATATACAGCAAAGATCGAGGACCATCTTCCAATCGCAATACTCTTCCAATTTTAGGTTGTTGATTCCTTAACTCGTCCAGGCGGCCGAACTTTCTATTGAATACGGACGAGATTCCTTTAGTCATCTCGAGGTCTTGTGCAACACAGTGGGCTAGAGAGACGTTTTCTGGAACACCAAACAGATCTTGCTGAACTTCTGTGGTCACGCCGAATCTAGCACTCTTTCTTTCTGCGTAATTTGACATAAATTGATTAAAACTTGGCTGTGCGACATCTTTCATCTCCTGTTGGAGGACTCGTGCTTCTTCTGTTTCATTTGAGCCAGCATATGGTGCAAGACGATTTATGTGAATAACTTTTGGTTTACCGTTTGGCAACTTCTTAATTCTATATATTACGTCATTTATTTTCTTCTTAACTTCATACGGACCTTCCCATTGTCTTTGCAGTTTAGGACACAAGCCTCGACGACGTTGCGGATTATAAAGCCAGACAAGATCACCTACTTCGAAGCTTTCATTCTTGCATCGAGAATCATATTGATCTTTCATTCTGTCACTGGCTATCTGGATGTGTTGTCGGGCAAGTTCATGAATGTTGTTCATTCGTAATTTCAGGCGGTCAACGTAGTCTTCGCCTGCAACATGTTCCTCGGAAGGTCCGCAGCCAAACTCTAGGTCGCAGGGCAACCGAACTTCACGACCCAACATCAGGCAGGTTGGTGTTTGACCTGTAGTTTCATTTACGGCCGAGCGGTAGGCCATCAGGAATAAATGAATGTGTTGGTCCCAATCTCGCTGATGTTCAGATACAACTTTGGACAAGTGTTTACCCATCGTTCGGTTCATCCTCTCGACCATCCCATCTGATTGAGGATGCAGGGGTGTTGTTCTGGTCTTATTGGCACCAATCAATTTACAAACGTTTTGGAAAAGAGCTGACTCAAAGTTTCGCCCTTGGTCGGAGTGGATCTCCAAGGGAACACCAAATCGGCTAAAGAATTCTTTAACAAGTACCTCTGCAACGGTAGCAGCTTCTTGATTTGGTAATGCATAGGCCTCAGTCCATTTTGTAAAATAATCCATGGCTACCAGGATGTATTTATTTCCAGCATCGGTTTCTGGAAATGGACCTGCAATGTCGATAGCTACTCTTTCCATAGGACTTCCAACATTGTACTGTCTCATGGGTGCTCTCTTTTTACCAACCGGACCATTACCGGATGCACACGGTTCACATTTTCGGCACCATCTTCTTACATCATCTTTACAGTTCACCCAATAGAACCGTTCTCGAACCTTTTGCAGAGTCTTCGTAATACCAAAGTGTCCACCTGATGTACCGTCATGCAACTGACGCAATACTTCTGACACTTTACTTTTAGGTACAATTAACTGAAGCTTAGATTCTGTACCATCATCGTTCTCAAAAGTTCTGTACAGAAGATCATCTTTTAGTACCAGGCAATTCCATTGGCTCCAGTAGGCCTTGACTTCTGGACTACATGCACTAATGTTCTGCCAACTAGGTCTTTCACCTTGCCGCATCCAATCCAATACTCTTTTTATACATGGATCATCTTCTTGGGCGTCTTGTAACTGTTGGGGCTGCCATTGCTCATTAATTACGGTGGTTCGTCTCACGGGGCAAAATCGTTCCTCTAATTTGGCACAGTGATTACAATTCGCACTGCATGGTCGTCTCGAAAGGGCATCAGCATTTGAGTGAACTCTTCCGGCCCTGTGTTCTATCTCGTAATCATATTCTTGTAATCGTTCTAACCATCTTGCCATCTGGCCCTCTGGATTACGGAATTGTATGAGCCATTTTAGAGCAGCGTGATCGGTGCGAAGAAGGAACTTTCTGCCATACAAGTATTTATGGAAATGTTCGCAAGCCTTCACTACACCCAGCAGTTCTCTTCTGGTAACGCAATAGTTTCTTTCCGGTTTCGACAGGACTTTGCTGAAATAAGCGATGACTTTTTCCTGTCCGTCCTGGATTTGGGAGAGAACAGCTCCTATAGCACTGTTGCTAGCATCGGTATCCAAAACAAATTTTCCTGCCTGTCCCGGGTAGCTTAATATCGGTGCACTGATCAGAGCCATTTGTAGTTGTTCGAAAGCTTTTTGGCACTCTTCACTCCATGTATATTCTTTGCCCTCCTCCGTCAACTTTGTTAGGGGCTTGGAGATATTGGCAAATCCTTTGACAAATCGTCGGTAATATGTACATAGGCCAAGGAAACTTCTAATTTCATGTTTATCTTTTGGTACTGGCCAATCTTTAATTGCTTCAATCTTTTCGGGATCAGCTGTTACACCATTACTCGATACAATATGTCCCAAATACTTAACTTCTCGTCGAAACATGTGACATTTCTTCGGACTTAACTTCAAGTTCGCTGCCCTCAATCGTTGAAAGACTTCTATTAGATTCTTGGCATGTTCATCAAAGGACCTTCCAACCACAATTACATCATCCAAGTAAACCAGGCATGTTTTCCATGTTAGACCTCTTAAAACTGCCTCCATTAATCTTTCAAATGTGGCAGGGGCATTACATAAACCAAACGGCATAGCCGTAAACTGCCAAAGCCCTGATCCTATCGAAAATGCGGTTTTCTCCCGATCGGCTGGCTCCATGTCTACTTGCCAATATCCACTTTTTAAATCGAGTGTGGAAAACCAACGAGAACCGGAGAGAGTATCCAATGTATCGTCTATTCTGGGCAAAGGATAACTATCTTTTTTTGTTACCGCATTGAGCTGGCGGTAGTCGATACAAAAACGCGTTGAACCATCTTTCTTCTTTACCAGAACTACTGGTGATGTCCATGGACTGTTCGATGGTTCAATTACCCCTTGTTTGTCCATATCCTTGATAATCTCTTCGGCTTCATCTCTTTTCGCAAATGGAAGTCGTCTAGGCCGTTGTCTGATTGGCTGAGCGTCTCCGGTATTTATTTTATGCGTTACTATGCTTGTTTTGCCCTTATCCTTCTTATCAATAGCAAAAACATCTTGATACTCTATCAGCATAGACCTTACTTTTTCCGTTCGTTCATAGTCAAGGTCTTGGCATCTTTCAATGATCATCTCGACAAGGTCTTTTGGATACTTTGACTTTGATGATTTCTCATTGGTATTCATAGAGCAAATTGAAGCCACGGGAACACACTGTCCGATCAAAGCTCCTCTACTTAACTTAATAGCAGTTTCCCTTAAATTCATAACTCTTACAGGGATGACATCTCGAACTTTTACCAAAGTTTTCGCCGTTAGGAACTCGACATTTTCTACATCTTCGACCATCCTTAAACTTCCCTCTCGGCAGTGTCCATCAAGCATGGTCATCAGAATTTTCTCACTATTACCGGGTATGGTTACGTCGCATGTAGTTAGTAAGCGGATGACATCTTCTTTGTCGTCGTGAAAGGGCAACTCTTCACCGTTGATCCTGAGAACTCCATTTTGAACATCCAATATTGCCCCCACTTTTCGTAGTACGTCCATCCCCAATATGAACTCGTCGGAGATCTCGGCAATTAATACTTGATGTTCAACTGTGGTCTGGCCAATGGATACTGACATATTAGCCTCGCCATATGTATTAATTAGCTCACCAGTCGCTGTTCTAAGCTTTACTGTTGCAGGTGATAATTTATTATGGTCTCGTACTACATCTGGACGTGCGATAGTTCTCGTTGCACCTGTATCCACCAAAAATGATCTACATCTATTACTGATACGACCTTCGATGTATAAGTTGTGGATTCCACCGGAGGACGTAAGGTTGACAGTTACTATGGGGGCTCTAGTTCTCGAGGTCGGCAGTTGCCCCTTGGTGTCGACCCGCTCTAGTTTTCCGACGGCTGTACGATCTTCTTACAATTACGACGAATGTGGCCTACGTCTCCACAATTCCAACATCTAGGCTCGCGTCTCTTTGGCATCTGATTACTTAATACTCTCCGTATCATTTCCTCCAGACGTTCATCGTTGTGTTCGTCACTTTCTTCAATGGTTCTTACTCTATGGCCTCGTGAAGTTTGACTAGCCGTTTCGTGTTCCAATGCAATAGCAAGTGCTTCATCTAAAACTTTCGGTCTTGCTAGTCGTAAAGCTTTCTGTAGTTCATTATCTTTCAGCCCATTGACGAAGGTATCTACTGCAATTTCTTCTAAAACGCTGTCTGGCACCTCTGGATAAGCCAACCGCACCACACGAGCCACATCTGCTTCAAATTCTTGCAGATTCTCACTTGCTCGTTGACTTCTACTTCGCAGTTGTGCTTTGTATACTTGTTGTAGATGGGCATCTCCATAGCGTTTTTCTAGACGAGTGAACAAGGTCTGGTAACATTTTTCTTGACCCTTAGGAATTGATCTTAATATATCTGCAGCATCACCTCGCAAAGCAGCAGTCAAGGAAACAGCCTTTTCTTGTTCGGTCCAATGGTTGGCGGTCGCAATAGCTTCGAATTGTCTAAGGTATATGGACCAAGAGGACTTCCCATCGAATGGTGGTAATTTAAATCTCATATGATGCGATGTTTCGTCTCTCGGTGTTTCATCCTTCACTACAAGATCTAAAGCTACTGCATTAACTGATGGTTGTACTTTTGTATCAGTTATCATGCTCTCTAGTTGTTTGATCTTCTCTTCTAGCATTTCTTTATTGTCGTCTACACTTTTCTGTATCTTATCGAATGTTCTGGAAACTTCTTCAAATTTCTCGTCGGTCTGTCTACAAACGTCTTTTATTACTTGAGAAACACTTTCAAATTTCTCATCGATCTTTTGAGAAACACTTTCAAATTTCTCGTTGTTCTGTCTAGAAGTTTCATCGATCTTTTGAGAAGTCTCGTCGAATCTTTTAGCAACATTTTCGAATTTATCGTCGCTTTTTCTACTAACTTCTTCAAGTTTTTCGTTGTTTTTTCTAGAAGTTTCATCGATCGTTTCAGAAACAGTTTTTAATTTCGATAAGATTACTTGCTCTGCTGACTGGAAGTGGAACGTCTCTGGGTCATCTCCGTTCTTCGTGAGGACATCCTTGAGTCGTGCTTGTAGGACTATCTTGCACCCACTGCTGTCTAATTCG
Organism: Diabrotica virgifera virgifera; assembly: GCF_917563875.1. Taxonomy (NCBI): domain Eukaryota; kingdom Metazoa; phylum Arthropoda; class Insecta; order Coleoptera; family Chrysomelidae; genus Diabrotica; species Diabrotica virgifera. Next base: position 137,544,866 of record NC_065444.1, read on the forward strand.
TACTCTTCTAATTGTTCACGGAGCTGTTTTATGGTCAGTTCTTGTAGCAACATCTTTGGTCGGCACACACGTACTTTTCAAAATGTCTAAGTCTTTCCGAATACCGAACAATCAACGCACTTCAATTATTCCCGACGAATAAAGTTCAAAAGTCTTTCCGAATACCGAACAATTAACGCACTCCGATTATTCCCGACGAATAAAGTTCAAAAGTCTTTTTTTTTCACTTTTCATTTATTTACACCCCACACCTGACACCACTGTAGCGGTTATTTGTGTAATTACTTCTAATTACAATAAAACTAGCGGTTCGTAATTTATTTACGACTTTATTATTTATTTATACAAGTTTACTTTACAAACTTTAGCTTAAGACTAACTCTATTTACAAATATGTCCTATTTATATATGCGATACAGATATTCCAGAAATATCTATATATCTCCAGCTATGTCCATGTGACCGCTTGCACGTCATCGTCGCTGCATCGGCGTATCTCGAAACATCGATAGTGTTCTGTCTGTCCGGAGACGGGAGCTGGTATACGAGGGTAGGTCAATAATTATTTTGTTACAATATTATATAAGTTTATTTTATATCACGTTTGATAGAAGTATTTCTACACGAGTACGATAGATCGTCATTTATGTCGCGGGATGCAATCATCCACATTATAAAATTATGGTAATAAATTAAATTTTAAACTTCGTATGGGAAAGTACATCATGTGACACCTCATTTAAAAGCTTTTGAGATACTGATTACAAAAATGTATAGGCAATACTTGTGCAAAATGTCGGTCCAATGCTTTTTAAATGCATTCATGTTTTTATAATCCTGAGAAAACTAATAAGTATTTTTGAAAAATTTAAACGCAAAATGCAAGATTACATTATTACCGAGGGTCGAAAGTCCCTGAAAACTTCTATAATGTTTATTTTAATAAGTTACAGGGGTGAAAAAAAGAGAAAATTGAGTATGATTTTTAACACGTTGACGGACAGTGCGTCAAATGTATAAGCAAGTGTTGTGACACTATATGTATTTTGCAAAATAGAATAGGGGAAAATGCAACGTCTATAGACGTTGTGTCACATTACATCAATGGAAATTAGACGTCTATAGACGATCTGTCCGTCAGCGTGTTAATTTAAAATATATCATTCAAAAGAAACTTTTTGTTTATTTTAATGGACTTGTGGCCCTCGGTAATGATGTAATATTTTATTCTGCGTTTAAATTTTTCAAAGGTTCTCGTATTAGTTTTCTCAGGATTCGAAAAAAAAGTGCGTTTAAAAAGAATTTGACCAAAATTTTGCGCATGTACGTATTATACATTTTTGTAATCAGTATTTCAAACGATTTTAAATGAGGTGTCCCATGACGTACTTTCCCATTACGAAATAAAATTAAAACTAATATTTCGACATGAATTTTTTTGCCCTGAAAAAAGTAAAGTATTTTGATTTTTTGAAAATTACATTCGGTTAATTCATTATTACATTTCCGAAACTACTGTAAGTTGTTAACTTATAAAAGTCTCATTTTGTAGGTTTTTTTAAATTTCAATGATAATTCACTACATATATTTATTTTTATTTCATCAAATTTATATATAGGGTGTCCCAACCCAAAAGTAGCGAAACCGTTGAATATTTCGCGAAATGAACATCGGATCGAAAAAATGAAAAATATGTGTTCAATAATTTTTAAAAATCTATCAAATGATACCAAACACGACCCCCCTACTCAATCCCTTGGAAGTGGGATGGGGGTAACTTTAAAATATTTAATGGAGACCCCCCAGTTTTAATTGCAGATTTGTATTTCTAAGTAAGCAACTTTTATTCGGAACATTTTTTCGAATTCGGGATAGATGGCGCTATAATCTGAAAAACGATTTATCGTGATACCATAGGTAATTTATAGAAATTGTTTAATATCTATAGTAGAAACACACTCTCAAATGAAAAATCAAAAAACACAAGTTGAATATTTTTCAAAATCCTATCGAATAATCGAATGCCACCAAACACGATACAGTGTCATTCGATAGGTTTTTGAAAAATATTAAACATGTGCTTTTTAGTTTTTCATTTGGAAGTGAATAGAAAAAATGTCTCGAATAAAAGTTACTTACTTTTACGTAAGGAATCCAATTCTGCAATAAAAACTGTTATGTGGGTTTCCAATTCGATTTTAAAATTGAGCCCCACCCCACCTCCAGGGGTTGGAGTGGGGGGTCGTATTTGGTGTCATTCGATAGATTTTTAAAAATTAATGAACAGGTGAAAATATTACACCTCATGGACAGAAGGAGGGAAAATAAGAATATTCCCGAACAATATAAAGAACTGGATAGAACTGTCAGCAGAAAGATAAAAGAATCCAAAGAGAAATGGTTACAAGAAAAATGTCAAGAGATAGAAGAGCTAGAACGAAGACACGATAGTTTTAACATGCATAAAAAAATTAAGGAGTTTTCTTATACTTACAAGAAAAAACAGTTTGGTAAGTTAATAGACGAGAACAACAAACTTATTGTAGATAAAGAAGAACAGTTACAGACTTGGGCAATTTACATAAAAGATTTGTTTACGGATTATCGTCATATTTCTACGAACTCTCTTGATCTGAATGGACCAAAAATATTGAAAAGTGAGGTGATAAAAGCTATAGATCAAACGAAAGATGGGAAAGCAACAGGATGCGATGAAATACCAGTCGAATTTTTAAAAGTTTTTAACGAGAACAACATGAATGTAGTATTGAAACTGTTCAATAAGATATACGATACTGGTCAAATTCCATCGGACTGGCTGAAATCTACATTTGTGCCCCTTCCCAAGAAATCCAATTCTAAGACGTGTAGGGAATATCGCCTTATAAGTTTACTGAGTCATACCCTTAAAGTATTCTTGCGTATTATCCATTCCAGAATACGAGCAAAATTAGAACACAGCATAAGTAAAACACAGTTCGGTTTTAGATGCGGTTTTGGAACTCGAGAGCCCCTATTTGCAATACAAGTCTTGATTCAAAAATGCCTGGATCAACAGAAAGATGTTTACGCCTGTTTTATCGACTATGAGAAAGCATTTGATACTATCAAACATGACAAACTCATAGAACTATTACATCTTTCAGGACTTGACACTAAGGACATCCAGATTATAAAAAATCTATATTGGAATCAAACAGCCCACATAAAGAATGGACATATGGTGAGTGAAACCATAACCATTTCTAGAGGGGTTAGACAGGGCTGTATTCTTTCGCCACTGCTTTTCAACGTGTACACGGAACAAATATTTCTAGAGGCACTAGAAGAGTACAATGAGGGCATCAAGATTAATGGCGTACCAATAAGTAATTTTCGATATGCAGATGATACTGTTATACTAGCCGATAACATCGAAGATTTACAGATGATGCTAAATAGAGTAAATACAACTGGCAACCAATTTGGACTGAAGATCAATAGAAAGAAAACTAAATTTATGGTGATCAGTAAAAAGAACATTCAACATATCGACCTGAATATTGAAGCCGAACGTATTGAAAGAGTACACCGATTTAAATATCTGGGATATACAGTAAATGATAAGTGGGACCCAGACGTAGAGATTAGGATCCGAATTGAAATAGCAAGATCCAAATTCATAAAAATGAGAAAGCTCTTAAGCAACCGCAACCTAAGCGTTAACCTCCGATGGCGCGCCACAAAATGCTATGTACTGTCTACGCTACTTTACGGAGTAGAAGGGTGGACGTTAACAGCAGCAACTATAAAGAAGTTAGCGGCTCTAGAAATGTGGCTGTATCGACGCATACTGAGAATTCCTTGGACAGACAGAGTGACCAACACAGAGGTATTGAGACGAATGGGTAAAGAGTTGGAATTGTTAACAACTGTTAAAAGGAGGAAAGCGTCATACCTGGGCCATGTGTTCCGTAATGATAAATACAGTCTGCTACAGCTATCGTCGAAGGCAAGATTGAAGGTAGAAGAGGTTTGGGCAGGAAGAAGAAATCCTGGCTGAGAAACTTGAGAGAATGGTTTCAAATACCAGAAGCTGCGAACATAATACATGCGGCACAAAACAGAGAAACCTATCGTTTGATGGTCGCCAACCTTCGGTAGAAGACGGCACATAAAGAAGAAGAAGAATGAACAGGTATTTTTCAGTTCTTCGATCCGATTTTCATTTTAGCCAATCGGCCCCCCCTCTTAACGATGCTGGATCCGCCGCTGTCAACTAGTAACTAGTCGTATTTAAGGGGAGCGGAGCAAAATGCAAAATTTTGACACATAAAAATTTTCAATGTGTTTTAAATGTATTCATTTTTTTTAATCCTGAGAAAACTAATTAATATTTTTGGAAAATTTAAACGCAGAATGAAATATTACATTATTACCGAGGGCCGAAAGTCACTGAAAACTTCTATAATGTTTATTTTAATAAGTTACAAAGTTACAGGGATGAAAATAAAAGAGAAAATCTAGTGTGATTTTTAATTGCAAATATTTCATTCAAAAGAAACTTTTTATTTATTGTAAGGGATTTTCTACCCTTGTTAATAGAGCAGTCTTTCATTCTGCGTTTAAATTTTTCAAAAATCCTTATTAGTTTTCTCCGGATTCGAAAAAAATTAATACATTTAAAACACATTGAAAATTTTGACATGCGTTAAAATTTTGCATTTTGGTCCGTTCCCCTTAATCGAACGAAGCTATTTCTCGCATGTGATGTTCCGTCTCCGACTTTTCGGTAGATCTACCGAATTGCCCCTTGTATTACCGATTTGAACAAAAAATATCATAATACACTATATTTTACTTTAAAATAAATTCAATCCATTCTTTCACAGATTTTGCTCAGGATTACAACCGCTAAGATTGACATGAAATCTGAAATGCGCATAGGAAACATGTCAAAAAAAAACTATATTTATATTGCCGATATGCGTTTGTACGCCAGGGAGGAATATCATCCATTCTTGAGGGTGAAAATATTTAATCTTTAAATAACTGCGGCAATCGATGGAGAATTCAATTCATAGCAAAAAATGTTATACACACTTCTCTCGGTTAGTTAATATTTTTGTGATTTGGGTGATTTTTCAAAAATAACTCGCAAACAGTACATTTTAAGCAAAAAGCCATAAAATGCAAGTCAAAAAGAAACCATTCAAGAATATGAATTAATTTTTTTTTTAATTTTTATAGCGGCGATAGAAGTCGAGTTACAACCTGATGAAGGTGAGGGTTTATTTAAATTACCCTTTAATCGAAACGTTATTATCAAATAACGTAAATAATACGAGGTTTTTTCAGAAATGCTCACATTTTTAAAATTATTTGATAAGATCTTTAAAACAAGCTAAGCTATACGTTATTCGGATGGAAAACACCAGAGTTATTAACAAAAAAAAAAACGATTATGTCATTAAAAAAAATAAAAAAAAAAAGGAGGAATTAAATTATTGGTTTCTCCACAAAAATGAAAATTATTCCTATTCCACATATAATTAGGTTTATTTATGTATCAACAACGTGTCTTAAAATTGTATCCAGTTTAAAATGTCTAGATTTGAAATAACCTGAATTTGTGAGTATTTTGCTGCTCCTAAATAGTTGAAATTGGAGATATTTATACGCTCCGAAAAAATTGACAGGAAAAGGTAAACGGTTCTTCTACTATAACTTGTTAAATTTTAAAAATATTTCATTGATCGAAAAATTTAATTTATTATACTGAATTATGAGTAAGTACTATAAGATCTGGAAAGTTGAACTTTTTTGAAGCCTTTAGTATTTATGAACGGAACTTTTTACACTATGTTCAAAGTTAAAATGTCAAAATATCAATTAGATTGTATCGTAGAGAAATAAATAAAGATGTGTAATAGGGGCCTTACTCTCCCCCATGTCTAACAGCTTCCTGTTTTCAGAATAGACGAGATCCATTTTTTTTCGAAGTCAAAATTGAAATATCCAAATAAACTTCGTCAAAATACTTTGATCCGGAAACTTGTGTTTGAGGAAAGGAATTCTACTATGAATTCGTCTTCCACATAGAAAATAAGGTTTGTTATATTTCGAAAGTTTCTTCCGATGTGGCCAAAGTTTCTGGTGATATCCCATCTCTAGAAAACAAGGTTTCTATTAACATCTCTGAGGTCACCTCTGACTTCGACATTAAAATATCGTCATTATTATAAAGTTCCTGTAGATATTTTGTCTTTCAAAAAAAGATGAAATAGGTAGAAAAGTTAATAGAGGAAACAGGGACAATAGACAAAGGAATTTAACCCATTTCAGCAGAGACAAAAGACGATAAAGTGAAATGTAAATTGGAGTCACGGTCGACATTTGACGGGAGCGGAGGTCCTGTTCGTATTAAGTTCCAAGTTCCAATTTCGGACCGAAAGTCGTCATGAAACAATTACATGAATTAGTTTAAATCAGCTGCAATAGCGAATGGATGGTCCGAATAAAAAAGGCTGAAAACTTATATCTATTGCACTTCGAGGAGATGCCTTGGATGTGCTTCATACCATAGCCGTATATTAGAGAGATGATTTCAGACAGACTAAACAGGCGATAGGATCACGGACACTTGGAGTATGTCGAAGTTTAAAAATCGAAGAAAAAAAGAGATGAGGATTTTCAATAATATAAGGTAAATATTGCCAGGTTAGTACAATATACGTATCCAACAGCTCCCAAAAACATGATAGGAAAGTTGGAAGCTCAAACATTTATTAAAGGTCTTCGGGATCATGGAATGCAGTGAATATTGCGAATAGCTCGTCACAAGAATAGCTTCTTTGAAATGTCGTGAATATAGTATATATTATGTAGGTATATTATGTAATAGTGAAATACATTGTTGGTGGATACCGGAGCTACCAGGGCCATTATACGACCGACAGTTATAAATAGTGGTAAGAAACTTTTACCAACGAAGTTGCGACTGCGGACTGCCACAGGTAAAATTCCAACACCCACGGAGAAATGCAGATATAATTAAGAATTGGGAAAAAAAAGGTCGTCCATACTGTCAGAGTTGCTGACATCGAAGAGGATGTTATATTAGAAATGGACTTAATGAATTTGCTTGGATGCCTAATGGATTGCTAATGGATCCAATTATGCCTGAGAGGAGTGAAACGATTTTAATGGCGCCCCTGCAGGTAATTGTGGAAGAAGGAACACCTGTTATAATGGAGCCTTGGTACCACGATGAGGACGTTGACCGAGGAATCATAATTGGAAAGGACTTGGTGACTTCTACTAAAGAAATTTCTATAAGACTTATTAAGGTCAATAACTACCCAGTGATCATCAAAAAAGATACAAAAGTAGGAATCTGTGTAGATGTAACGCCCACAACGAGAGGTTCGACCAAATGGTTGCAGTTGCTGGTCAGTCTATAAATTAGGTGGATAAAAGGAGATTAAGGGAATTTCTTTGGCGATTTCATGGCATATTTGTACCAGAAAGAGGAAAGGCAGGAAGAACTACCCCTGTTAAACATAGAAGTGATACTTGTAACGCTAAACCAATTCGTCAAACAGTTCAGAACTGTTTTACGTCAAACAGAGGAAACTGAAAATATTGTTCAGGCAATGAAGAAAGTCGGAGTGATAGAACTTTCTACCAGGCCAGGGATCTCTCCGTTAGTTATGGTCAAGAAGAAAGACGGAACTACGAGGTTCTGTGTGGATTACCGTTTGTTAAACAATATTACCAAAAAGGATAGTTACAGTTTGTCAAATATACGGTCATACTTGGCCCATTGATATTAGGCTGCACCTAAGAAGCGCATTCAACAGAAACATAATTCACTGAATGCGCTTCCACTTATTTTTCTACGCGAGTGGACAAAATCGCCAAGTATCACCGTATGTTTGACAAGCTGTCCCTATAACACGAATCAATGATACGTTGGATATATTGGCTGGAAGAAAATTATTTTCTACGTTGGACTTGAAGTCTTGATATTGGTAGGTAGAAATGGACCCAGTGGATAAGGAAAAGATAGCCTTTACCACAAGATCCGGATTGTGGCAATTCAACGTTATGATATTTGGACTCTGTAATACTCCTGCGACATTTTGAGAGCTTTACGTAAAACCTGTTGACAGGGTTATCTTGGAAAACGTGCCTGGTATTTTTTGACGACGCAATTGTCTTCGTGGAGACTCTTTTGAAGACCATTTGAAGAATTTAGAAGACGTTTTTAATCGACTGAAAGCTTCCCTATTGATGTTAAACCCCAAGAAGGGCCGGTTATTTCAAAGTAAAGTCAATTATCTAGGTCATAAAGTCAGTAAAGAAGTAGTGGCTGTGAATAAGGGAAAAATCGATTCCATTCAGGAATGACTAGAACCCACTGACAAACATCAAATGAGAAGTTTTATTTGACTATATACTTACTATCTAAGGTTCATTAAGAAGTTTTCACGTATCATTGTCATTAACGCGACTTACATAAGAAGCAAGAGATTACAATTGGGATGGAGACTGCCAAATTTCCTTTCGAAACCTTAATGAAGTATTTAATCACAGCAGCATTAAAAGAGTATCCACTGCCAGGAGGAGAGTTTATCTTAGATACAGATTACAGATGTAACATATGAATTTTCAGAGTGCTATCTCAGATCAAAGGGACAGAAACGTATTCTTGGATATTTTAGTAAAGTGCTTTCAAAACCTCAGCGAGAGTATTGTGTCACGAAAAATGAATTTCTAGAAGTAGCGAAATCAGTAGAATACTTCTATCAGTACCTCTAAGGAAGGAAGTTTCTAATCCGAACGACCATGCCCCAACCACTTAGGTTAAGGCAGTTTAAGATCCCAGAAGGTCACATGGAATGAACGACTCAAAGATACAATTTCAAAATTGAGCATCGGGCAGGAATTAGTCACAGGAACGCCGATTCTCTTTCTAGAAGTTAGTACCCAGCCGAGTCCGTACCCATTGCAACAAAACATAATCAAAGAAACGAGTACTGCTAAAAACAACGGTGGTCGACGACGAGTGGACGCCTACTAAGATCAGGGGCGAACAAGGGAAAGATCCAATTTTACAGAAAATTCTTAAATTGAAAGAAGAAAATCGTCAACCATATTGTCAAGAAATATCAAGCCTAAGTAGTTAAGAGGCGTTGGGCCCTGTGGAACTCCTTTATAATGAAAAACAGCTTGCTTAAACGAGTACTGGAAAATGATAATGGTATAGCGAAGAGAACACAATTGATGATTACAAAGAGCAGAGAAGAGCCGAAGTATTTCGTTAGTTACATGTTACATGACAGTCCATCATGAAGACATTTCTATGTAAATAAAACCCTTCAGAGAATGCGGGAACGGTTTAATTAGATGAATAGTTTCGACGATGTAAAGAAATGGTGTAAGGAATGTACTAACTTGCGACGAGTACTGGAACTTATCGAAAAGGAAGGCTCCTACGAGGCAATACAATGTTAGATGTCCGTTTGAGAGAAAGCAAAAGAAAGCGAAAATGGATGCAAGTAGATATTATATTGATCGTATTGAATTACTTCACTAAAGAACATAAAAACTACAGGCTATTACTCGTAAATCGGATGGAATGGTAGAGCGAATAAATAGGGCAGTTGACAACCATTTGATAAATATGTTGTCCAATCAGCAGCGAAATTGATATCCGTAACTTCCGTTCTTCGCAATGACTTACATATATGAGTACCTTGTGATTTAGAGTTTGGATGTCGATGGATAAGACGTAGCTGGTGAAGATTATGTAAATGGATTGCGAAGAAGAATGGAGATCCGTAAACCGAACATCCCTTATGTTTTATGAAGGACCACAAAGTCTGACTCGATAATTCGAATAAGCGAATGGGTTGTTCTCCCAAGGTCTGACAAGGTCCGTCCTTAAGTATGGAGTAGATTGACGACGTTATCTACCGAATAAGCAAAATTCCGATGGGAAGGCGGATGATAGTATCTACACAACAACCGGCTGGCGTCAATTCAAAGAGACCACGTCAAAGGTGAAGAAGTGGAAATAAACCAAGTCCAAGAAGTACGTAACCTCATGTTTGATGAATTCATAGATGCCTATGGAGGTACCAATAGAGCAAAACATGATGTTGTCACTGAAGAAAACCAAGATCTGCCACTTATAGATGACTACTCACTGGCCCATACAATCCTGACCGCTATTTAAGATGCACAAGGGTTGGAATCCGACTTTCAAAGGAAGTTTGGCTGAGTTGCAGAACTTCAATGCCAACTGACAACTTCGGGAAAAGCTGTGAAACTCCAAGATGCATGACGTTACATTTCCCAGCTGGTAATAAAAGATACTGCTCATGACCAACCTACATACCTACCTAGTATAAAAAGCCTTACTTCCATTGAGAGCCTAAGTCTAGTGATTATTATACATTTAACTTAGAAAATTATATATTCCTTGACGGGTAATTGCATATTAAAACGGACTTATACTTATAGATGTATAGTTGGTTGGCGATTACAATACTCTAAATAGATAACCAATCAATGATGCGAATAAAGATAATTTGACACAAAAGTAATCTATCGTCACAGTATTTTCACAATATCATATGGTAAAATGGCAATTGTAATTTCTAGGTTAGTATTTTGCAGCAATCTTGATATTTTTCAATATCTTGCACTGGACAATTTTCTTTGTGACACGGTGACAGGAAAATACAGCGTGTTTTATATGTTTGTTCATTGGTATTTTTTCATTTTTCCGACTGTATATTCATTGAAAATGAATTCTGGTTTGGAGCCCAAAACGTCAAAAATAATAGGCAAATATGTAATATTATTATTGTGGCTTGTTCCCAGTATTCTCCCCAAAAATATATAGTCATATCTTAAGTTGGAAAGTACGTAGGTAGGTTATTATTATTATAATATGCAACAGCTAATAAGCAATTCATAGAAAGTATTAATATTTTTTTGGTCGATAACATTTTCAATTTTTGAAAAATTGAAATATATGTTTAAATCATATGGTGAAATGAGTATCTATCGTCTTTATGACTGGTCAATATCTATAAATATAGTGAATGTTCATAAAAATATGAGTATTTCAGAAATGACAAGAAAAAAAAACACACAGAAGCCAGAGAGAAATTTTATGAAGATTGAAAAAAGAATAATAAATAATAAAAGAAAGATAAAAGAAATTTTATGAAGAAAAAATATCCGCAGTTATTGTTATGGTAGACATAAATAATATAAGAATGGCAATGATCTGATACTAGGCATAAAGCAAAAATTAATGAAAGTATACATAAGAAAATGAACTCTTTTGAATTTCTGCGTACAAAATGAATAGGTGCAGAATTAATGTTGTACATTTCTATGCTTTATGATGCAAGATTAAAACAAAAATGTATATCTACTTTTATCAACACAACTGGCACAAATCAATAATAAACTAAGTACCTACATTCTTACAAATAGAAATGAACATTACAAACAAGTATTAAATGTACGGAGCCATTAATAGGTCTGGATCCCGCGTATGAAAAAAAAGCTGATTAATAGCAAGCTGAAAATTTGTTAATAGCTTAAGGGTGTGTAGTCGGACAAACTTTGATATATTGGAACACTGGAACAGGGGAATTTTTAATTGTGGAACAAGTTAAAAAATTGGAGCCGTCAGACCACGAAAACGTCACGTGTATTTAGTCCGACAGAACTTCCAATTGATTTGTTACCCTTTCATTAAACTCTCATGTAAAAATCAGGCTGGTATTTATCACCAAATGGGCATTATAATGAGTGGAACACGTAGAAAATGTCAAATGACAGGAATTATGACAGGTGATAAATAGCGGTCTGATTTTTGCATGAGAATTTAATGAAAGGGTAACAAATCAATTAGAAGTTTTGTCGGACAAAATACATGTGACTTTTTCTGGTCTGACCGTTCCAAATTTTTAACCTTTTCCACAATTAAAACTTCCCCTGTTCCAGTGTTCCCATATATCAAAGTTTGTCCGACTAGACACCCTTAAGCTATTAACAACTTTTCAGCTTGCTATTAATCAACTTTTTTTTTCATACGCGGGATCCAGACCTATAATATTTTATTTTTATTTATAAACAGTTACATTTATATTCTGAATTATAAAATTATATAGCTTATTCGTTCTTAAATAAAAAGATGTGTTTATTATGCAATTTCAAAATCAAAACGTGTGGAAGAAATGTCTGTGAAACAAAATATCTTCCTTTATTAGGTACTATTAATAACATACCTACTGCGTACCATTACATTTTTCAACACATAAATATTAACGATAACAGCACCAGCAATTTGCGTGAGATCGGATGATACAATATCCAGGCAACAGTGTTGCCAGCCGTGTGGAGTCTATAGTGTCGTTTCTTAGTTTTACATATGAACGATATACACCTTCAATATACTCATAAAAGCGCCATCCAACGGCAAATGGCTGAATTACAAGCGACCTTACGGACTCATTTTGTTTTAAGATTTGCAGCTATCCTACGATACCCACAATATTTGTAACATATTTGTTTAGTAGGTAGAGGTCTCTAGTTTCTCATTCAACAAAATTTTGGTAGAAAATGACCATCCGTTTAAAGAAATACATGAAAAACATTACGGCCTCCGTATATTGAGTCCGTAAATCGCTTGAGTCCGTTGTGTATGGTCAAATCCTTAATGCAGAGTCCGTAATATTACTAGGATATATATATATATATATATATATATATATATATATATATATATACAGTGATGTGCGCGCTAATAACCGGCAAAATAGCTCAAAAGATAGAAAACAATACATTGCAAAACAAATAGAGATGACACTAGTGAAGATGGAAATGATCATTATAATCGTCTAAAATAGCATTAAATAAATTATAGTTTCCCACCTTTAGACGTATCAGAGGAGTATGACAACTGTCACTGTGACAGTAGAATTTTATAAAACACTCCTGTCACAGACGTCTAAAGGTGGGAAACTATGTAATTTAATGTTATTTTATACGTTTATAACAATCATTTCCACCTCCACTAGTTTCATCTCTATTTGTTACATAATTTATTATGTTTTCCATCTTTTACGCTATTTTGCCGGTTATTAGCGCGCTCATCACTATATATATATATATATATATATATATATATATATATATATATATATATATATATATATATATATATATATATATATGAAAATTACTAAGTTCTCGGGAAGAACCGCGTTGAGAATTTATAACTCGACGTTTCGGCACCCTTTTTGGAGCCATTATCAAGAGGGGTATGGTTCCGTTCGAGTTCGGGGTCTCAATCTGCCTACTCCCCTCACTCGTGACGTACCAGTAGTGTCTTGTTCTCTAGGAGAACGGTCAAGCGGCACTGAGGTCTCAATCTGCCTACTCCTCAGTGTCGAGTGACGACCTGTCTTCGCCTGTGTAGCTCCTTTTATACTCTCAGTGCGCGCGGGAACTGTATGCGCGGGAGAGGCCTGAGTGGGATCGACTGACGTGGGGATTCGCCGAAGCAGCGGTCGCCATGTTGCCGGCAGTCTTTTGGCGTCATCGCGTGTGTTTAGGCTGTGAGGGCGTTTTTCAATTTCGATGGCTTCACGGATGATTCTCGATTTTAAGGAGCGGACAGGGGCGATGGTTTTTGCTTTCTCGAAATCTATTTGGTGACCTGTCTGAATATGATGTTGGGCAAGGGCTGAAGTAGTGTCGGAATGTTTTACAGATATGGAATGTTCGTAGATACGGTTTTGGATTCGTCGGTTTGTCTGTCCTATGTATGTCCGTGGGCAACTGGAACAAGGTATCTCGTAGACACAACGTAGAACAACGGGCTTTTCACTTCTTCGAAATTCAATTCATTCCACCCGCCGCAACTTAGACACAACAAATTCCCGACTTTTCAAAACCTACAATGATATCCACTCTCACAATATACATCCATTATTATGGGACACTTTCGATCGCCTTTCTCATCAAAAAGCTCAACACATTTCTGACACCAAAACCCAAACCCAGAAACGCAAACTAGCCACACTCATCGCTCATCAAAATCCACAGCCACCTTCAAATCAACAACCTTCTACTGTTGTACGCAATTTCTCAGATGTTAACATATCCGATTCAGCTACCAAAGCTCTGTCTAAAGGCTTCAATTTTTCTGTCACTCCTCTTTCAATCCCAACGGAGAAAATTATTTGTCAAACTGAAGAAGCTATTTCTCATCTTCCTTCCGACCAAGCCGAAATTGCCAGACAAGATGTCGCCAGAATTCTCCGTACTTCCAAACCCCCACCGACAAATATCAGTCTTTCAGAAAGACGTGCCCTTAAAGAACTCTACAACAACCCTGACATCGTCATCCTTCCGGCAGACAAAGGTAATGCCACCGTCATTCTCAACACTTCTAATTATTTCGACAAAATGTCCGAACTTCTTAATTCTACAGAATACAAACGAGTCCCAAACGATCCCACTACCTATCTAGAAAAAACGACCAAATCTATCATAAATAAGTCCACTCTACCTCCAGACATCAAAAAATCTCTTACACCCAGAGAAAAATCGTCCCGAATTCCAAGAATATACGGACTTCCAAAAATTCATAAGCCCAACGTTCCTCTAAGACCCATCGTCAGTGCATACAATTGCCCCACTCAGAAATTGGCAAAACATCTCGCCTCATTCCTACAACCACTAGCCGAAAACGCCTTGTCATTCGTCAAAAATTCTTTCCATTTCATTGATCTTCTGAAAAATATTTCTATCTCATCCTCAGATATTCTAGTCAGTTTTGACATTGTTTCTTTATTCACCAACATTCCTATTGATGAAACCATTTCCATCTTGGACTCCAAACATCAAATCCCCCAAGACACATTATCTCTTATAAAACATTGCATGTCTAACACATACTTTTCATTCCAAAATCAATTCTACCGTCAAATCAAAGGTGCCCCAATGGGATCCCCTCTCTCTCCCGTAATAGCTGATATCTACATGGAGCATTTCGAAACAATAGCCCTGTCATCATCAAATCTCAAACCCACTTGCTGGTTACGGTACGTTGATGACACTTTTGTCATTTGGCCCCATGGTAAAGATACGTTAGATCTCTTCCTCTCCCACCTGAATGGAATACACCCCAGTATTCAATTCACGATGGAAGTTGAGTCTGAGGAGTCTTTACCATTCCTTGATGTACTTATTCAAAAACAGCCACCTCACAGTTTTTCCTATTCCGTGTACCGAAAACCCACCCATACAAATCGGTATCTCAATGCCCAGTCACATCATCACCCCGCATAACTCAGTTCAGTTGTCAACACTCTTGTTTCTCGCTCTATAAGGCTTAGTGACGACAATCACAGACCATCTGAAATAAATTCAATAAGGCAAACACTCTTACAAAACGGCTACCATAAAACCCAAATCAATAGGAGCATTCAGAAACATCTAAATCCCATTCCATCTAATAAAGAAAACTTGCCGCCCGATCAACCCAAAATCTTTCTACCTTTTATCAAAGGTGTCACTGACAAGATTAGTAGAATTCTTACCCCTCTAAATATCAAAACCGTCTTCACTACTCACTCCAAGTTGTGCAATCTTGTCAGATCCGTAAAAGACCAAATCCCCAATGAAGACCAGGTGTCTACGAGATACCTTGTTCCAGTTGCCCACGGACATACATAGGACAGACAAACCGACGAATCCAAAACCGTATCTACGAACATTCCATATCTGTAAAACATTCCGACACTACTTCAGCCCTTGCCCAACATCATATTCAGACAGGTCACCAAATAGATTTCGAGAAAGCAAAAACCATCGCCCCTGTCCGCTCCTTAAAATCGAGAATCATCCGTGAAGCCATCGAAATTGAAAAACGCCCTCACAGCCTAAACACACGCGATGACGCCAAAAGACTGCCGGCAACATGGCGACCGCTGCTTCGGCGAATCCCCACGTCAGTCGATCCCACTCAGGCCTCTCCCGCGCATACAGTTCCCGCGCGCACTGAGAGTATAAAAGGAGCTACACAGGCGAAGACAGGTCGTCACTCGACACTGAGGAGTAGGCAGATTGAGACCTCAGTGCCGCTTGACCGTTCTCCTAGAGAACAAGACACTACTGGTACGTCACGAGTGAGGGGAGTAGGCAGATTGAGACCCCGAACTCGAACGGAACCATACCCCTCTTGATAATGGCTCCAAAAAGGGTGCCGAAACGTCGAGTTATAAATTCTCAACGCGGTTCTTCCCGAGAACTTAGTAATTTTCATTTACCTGACCGCGGAAATCTTTCCGAACATATATATATATATATATATATATATATATATATATATATGGAAAAGAAAAATCATTGGCAAATAACTCGCAATGTGAATGTGAATACAAAATTAACAATATAAAAAGATGGAATGCAACTGCAAACACGTGTTTCTGACTCATTAGTCGTCATCAGTACAGTATAGTCAAGTTAGAAGAACAATAGTTTAACTTGGAAAAAGATCACTACAGGAGCAATATTACCATTTGTGACAACAATGTCAGAAGAACCTGCCTTTCAGGGCGACGACCAAAACAGTCACGTAGGTAAAGCTACCTGAGGAAAGAAAAGCCAAAACCTTATACAATAAAGGATGTTAAGTAAGCGAGTACAACTATAAACATAGAAAAGAAAAATCATTGGCAAATAACTCGCAATGTGAATGTGAATACAAAATTAACGATATAAAAAGATGGAATGCAACTGCAAACACGTGTTTCTGACTCATTAGTCGTCATCAGTACAGTATAGCCAAGTTAGAAGAACAATAGTTTAACTTGGAAAAAGATCACTACAGGAGCAATATTACCATTTGTGACAACAATGTCAGAAGACCCTGCCTTTCAGGGCGACGACCAACACAGTCACGGAGGTAAAGCTACCTGAGGAAAGAAAAGCCAAAACCTTATACAATAAAGGATGTTAAGTAAGCGAGTACAACTATAAACATAGAAAAGAAAAATCATTGGCAAATAACTCGCAATGTGAATGTGAATACAAAATTAACAATATAAAAAGATGGAATGCAACTGCAGACACGTGTTTCTGACTCATTAGTCGTCATCAGTACAGTATAGCCAAGTTAGAAGAACAATAGTTTAACTTGGAAAAAGATCACTACAGGAGCAATATTACCATTTGTGACAACAATTTTTTTTTATATTGTTAATTTTGTATTCACATTCACATTGCGAGTTATTTGCCAATGATTTTTCTTTTCTATGTTTATAGTTGTACTCGCTTACTTAACATCCTTTATTATATATATATATATATATATATATATATATATATATATATATATATATATATATATATATATATATATATATATATATATATATATATATATATATATATATATATATATAAACTAGAAATGATCACAGCTGATTAGTAATTATCAATTTACAAATTATTGGGTTAACAGCTGAAATGGAAGACTCAGTGTACTCTTTTCTACGATTCCAATATTTCGTTAACAGTCGTTAACATCATCAGGGACGCTGAAATAATATTAAAAGTATAATAGTGAAACTGGGTATTAAAAAATAACTCACCAGTTTGAGATTTTAGTCAACGATGTTATAAATGTGTAAAAAAGCGGCATTAACAAAAAAAATTGCAGTGAATGTTATTAAAAATTAAAAATATAACAATAAAAAAGATAAAAAATGGAACTATAATATAAATAACTATAATTTAAAAGATTTTAATAATTAGTGGTTTTTAACATAGTTATTTATATTATAGTTCCATTTTTTATCTTTTTTATTGTTATATTTTTAATTTTTAATAACATTCACTGCAATTCTTTTTGTTAATGCCGCTTTTTTACACATTTATAACATCGTTGACTAAAATCTCAAACTGGTGAGTTATTTTTTAATACCCAGTTTCACTATTATACCTTTAATATTATTTCAGCGTCCCTGATGATGTTAACGACTGTTAACGAAATATTGGAATCGTAGAAAAGAGTACACTGAGTCTTCCATTTCAGCTGTTAACCCAATAATTTGTAAATTGATATATATATATATATATATATATATATATATATATATATATATATATATATATATATATATATATATATATATATATATATATATATATATAAACTAGAAATGATCACAGCTCATTAGTAATTATTAAATCCCTGATGATAATAACGATTGTTAACGAAATATTGGAATCGTAGAAAAGAGTACACTGAGTCTTCCATTTCAGCTGTTAACCCAAAAATTTGTAAATTGATATATATATATATATATATATATATATATATATATATATATATATATATATATATATATATATATATATGAAATAAACGAAAAGATTTCTCTGGTGTACAGAAGAAATCTTTTCCGTAGCGGCCGTGACCATGTGAATTCAAAGTCTTGATAAAAGACGATGAAACGACAAAAGATACCTCTTTGTATCACAGATTTGCCTACAAAGCCACGTTATTCGCTACGCATTCGTCAATAACGGACAAACCGTGATATGAAAGAAAACGGCGATTGCATTTTATTACACTTCGACCACCACCGGCATTCTACACAACGTGTTTCGCAGGTTATGTCAACCTCTCGTCAGGAACACCTAGGTGAGTGGTCGAAGCGGAATAAAATGCATGGGGCCTTCCTGGTAATAATAAAATAACCAGACTTCAGTACACTAGGTACGACATCTATATGAAATAAACGAAAATATTTCTCTGGTGTACAGAAGAAATCTTTTCCGTAGCGGCCGTGACCATGTGAATCCAAAGTCTTGATAAAAGACGATGAAACGATAAAAGATACCTCTTTGTATCACAGATTTGCCTACAAAGCCACGTTATTCGCTACGCATTCGTCAATAACGGAGAAACCGTGATAATATGAAAGGAAACGGCGATTGCATTTTATTACACTTCGACCACCACCGGTATTCTACACGACGTGTTTCGCAGGTTATGTCAACCGCTCGTCAGGAACACCTAGGTGAGTGGTCGAAGCGGAATAAAATGCATGGGGCCTTCCTGGTAATAATAAAATAACCAGACTTCAGTACACTAGGTACGACATCTATATGAAATACACGAAAAGATTTCTCTGGTGTACAGAATAAATCTTTTCCGTAGCGGCCGTGACCATGTGAATTCAAAGTCTTGATAAAAGACGATGAAACGACAAAAGATACCTCTTTGTATCACAGATTTGCCCACAAAGCCACGTTATTCGCTACGCATTCACTACGCATTCACTACGCATTATCTAGTGTACTGAAGTCTGGTTATTTTATTATTACCAGGAAGGCTCCATGCATTTTATTCCGCTTCGACCACTCACCTAGGTGTTCCTGACGAGCGGTTGACATAACCTGCGAAACACGTCGTGTAGAATACTGATGGTGGTCGAAGTGTAATAAAATGCAATCGCCGATTTCTTTCATATTATCACGGTTTCTCCGTTATTGACGAATGCGTAGCGAATAACGTGGCTTTGTAGGCAAATCTGTGATACAAAGAGGTATCTTTTGTCGTTTCATCCTCTTTTATCAAGACTTTGAATTCACATGGTCACGGCCGCTACGGAAAAGATTTCTTCTGTACACCAGAGAAATCTTTTCGTTTATTTCATACAGATGTCGTACCTAGTGTACTGAAGTCTGGTTATTTTATTATTACCAGGAAGGCCCCATGCATTTTATTCCACTTCGACCACTCACCTAGGTGTTCCTGACGAGCGGTTGACATAACCTGCGAAACACGTCGTGTAGAATACCGGTGGTGGTCGAAGTGTAATAAAATGCAATCGCCGTTTTCTTTCATATATATATATATATATATATATATATATATATATATATATATATATATATATATATATATATATTAAGAAGACAATGAGTCTTTGCTGACAGTAAATGTACAGTTTTTGGTTATTGGGTTATGCAGCAATTGATAAGTGTACTCTTTTAAGTCTTTATTCCGAGCTTTCGTTCATGATTATGAACATCGTCAGGGTGCTACAATTATATTATATATGTGAGACAATATGAAAATATGTATATAAAATTATACAGAGTCTGTAATTTGGAATAAATTAAATATCTCAAATAATAATTATTTTTTTGAAAAATGCTCAGACCCGTCGATTAGTATTTCAAATTGTCCTTTTTGACATGCAATTATAATGTATACAGGGTGTCCCAATTTAGAGATATGACGTCATCGTTGATTTTCTTAAATGGCAACACTGTCATTTTGATAGCTATTTTGATAGGGTGTGTAAAGTTATACACAACTGCAAAATATCAAATTTTTGTTCTCTACCATTTACAAGATAATAGAAAATAACAAAGTTATATCTGTAATTTGAATAAATTCAATAATTAAAATATTAATTGTTTTTTTGAAAAATGCTCAGACCCGTCGATTAGTATTTTAAACTCTCATTTTTGACATACAATAATAATGTATACAGGGTGTTCCAATTTAGAGATATGACGTCATCATTGATTTTCTTAAATGGCAATACTGTCATTTTGATAGTTATTTTGATATGTTGTGTAAAGTTATACACAACTGCAAAATTTCAAATTTTGTTCCCTATCATTTACAAGAAAATAAAAAAGAGCAAAGTTATGAAAAACAAATAATTAAATAATAATTGAATTTAATTATTCCAATTAAGCAAATACTCATAATGTTGGCCCTCAATTATTGTCAAATTGTCAATGGGCAACGTTATGAGCATTTGCTTATTTGAAATAATTAAATTCAATTATTATTTGATTACTTGTTTTTCATAACTTTGTTATTTTTTATTATATTGTAAATGATAGGGAACAAAAATTTGAAATTTTGCATTTGTGTATAACTTTACACACCCTATCAAAATAACTATCAAAATGACAGTGTTGCCATTTAAGAAACTCAACGATGACGTCATATCTCTAAATTGGGACACCCTGTGTACATTATTATTGTACGCCAAAAATGACAATTTGAAATACTAATCGACGGGTCTGAGCATTTTTCAAAAAAACAATTAGTATTTTAATTGTTGAATTTATTTCAAATTACAGACATAACTTTGTTATTTTCTATTATCTTGTAAATGGTAGAGAATAAAAATTTGATATTTTGCAGTTGTGTATAACTTTACACACCCTATCAAAATAGCTATCAAAATGACAGTGTTGCCATTTAATAAAATCAACGATGACGTCATATCTCTAAATTGGGACACCCTGTATACATTATTATTGTATGTCAAAAAGGACAATTTGAAATACTAATCGACGGGTCTGAGCATTTTTCAAAAAAACAATTAGTATTTGAGATATTGAATTTATTCCCAATTACAGACTCTCTCTGTATGTACTTACAACTTATTGAGGATATTTCAAATAGGTGGTCATTAAAATGAGATTTGTACTTATTAAAATGGTCATGTAATGTGTTGATATAACAAAATTATTCAAATAAAGGTTTATAATTTAATTAACCTTGATCAATAAATCTTACTCATTTTGAAATTTTACCTTAATTTATAATTTCAACAGTAATTTATAAAATTTAAAAAATACTTTCATACTTATCATTGACCCTTATTGGTCGTTTACTAAACATATTTAAAAAAAAATTTTGTTAGATATTTCAAATAACTCCATGTCATTAATGTCCAAGTGTCATTTTATATTTCGTCGATTTTGAAGTTGAACTAAATTATAAACCAAAAATGAATAACCATTCTCAATTTCGTTGCAAAACGAAAATACAGCCGAACCATATTCCAGTCCAATCAGAGAGTGCTGCAAGCACCTCTACCGGTTTCGAAACTTATTAGTCTCTCATCAGGAGGCACATATGCTGCTCTCCCTGATCCAACCAAAACAAACCTCAGCGTGCAGTCCCGAATTGCAACGAACGAAATGGCATAGATGCCCTAGCGGCAACTGCTAGCAAAATACTAAGTTTTCACTCTAATGGCATATAGCATATCCCACCATGGGAACCAGAGAAGGTTCCCATTGTTTTCATTCTGGTGGGATATGCTATATGCCATTAGAGTGAAAACTTAGTATTTTTTTAAATTATAAACCTTTATTTGAATAATTTTGTTATATCAAGACATTACATGACCATTTTAATAAGTACAAATCTCATTTTAATGACCACCTATTTGAAATATCCTCAATAAGTTGTAAGTACATATAATTTTATATACATATTTTCATATTGTCTCACATATATAATATAATTGTAGCACCCTGACGATGTTCATAATCATGAACGAAAGCTCGGAATAAAGACTTAAAAGAGTACACTTATCAATTGCTGCATAACCCAATAACCAAAAACTGTATATATATATATATATATATATATATATATATATATATATATATATATATATATATATATTTACTCCCAGCGTATGAAGTGAGCCACATATCAAAAGAAACTGCGGTTGAAGTGAGGTCCTGTACAAAGTGAGGTCCAGTATACGGACCTCACTTAGTCAATCAATGTAAGACTTTTTCGTAGACATGTACTGATAGCAAACACTGTTTTTTTACAAAAAAAAGTGGGACCTCACTTTGTATGGTCCACATCAATTTTTAGTTCAGAGATTTTCCGCATAGAGGCGCTGACTTTGGCGTATATTTTCTAACCATGTATATTCTATGCCCTGTTGAATAACTTACGATACACATAGTGAGGACCATACAACTGGCAACATCTGTTCAACCAATCTTTAAAACAGTGGATCGTCAATCGTCGCATAAATTCAAACAGTACAAAAATGTTTAATACTTTAATCCTTTTTGAGAGCCTAGGCGCAAAATTTCGGTCGAGTTCTTTTTAAACGCATTTATTTTTTTCGAATCCTGAGATAACTAATAGGTATTTTAAAAAAATTTAAACGCAAAATAGAAAACTACATTATTCCCGAGGGCAGAAAGTCCCTTATAATGAACAAAAAGTTTCTTTTGAATGATATATTTAAAATTAAAAATCAGACTATTTTTTTTCACCCCTGTGACTTATTAAAATAAATATTTATAGAATTCTCAAGGACTTTCGACCATGGATAATACAGTAATATTTCTTTCTGCGTTTAAATTTTTTAAAAATACTTAAGGTTTTCTCAGTATTCGAAAAAAATGAACGCATTTAAAAATAATTCGAGCGAAATTTTTGCGCATATGCTCTCAGAAAGGCTTAAAATACTATAAATTTTTGTAATCAGTATTTCAATAGTTATTTATGATATAAGTGTTAAAAGTACACGTTTAAGGCACGCATGTGAAAGTTTGCAGAATGAGCGACAGCGAGTTCTGCAATTCACATGAGTGCCTTAAAAATGCACTTTTTAACAGACATATCATGCAATATTTTTTCTACAAACGTAATGACAGGACAATATCTACAAAAACTTTTACTTGAACTTGACTGACATTCCATTTTTATATTTTTTTGACATTACATCAAAATTGCCTATACGATCAATACGAATTGCAGTGCCATAAAAATTTTAAAGCACTAGTGCCTTAAAGCAGCGCCGGATAAAGGGGCGGGCGAGCCGGGCGACCGCCCGGGGCGCCAGAATTTGGGGGCGCCAAATTTTGAGAGACGCTGATATATAAATATAATATTTACCCCCCTCCGTGGCTCAGTGGTAAGAGCGCCTGCCTGTGGATCTAAAAAATCCGAAAGGTTGTGGGTTCGAATCTCACCAGGGTCGGAAATTTTTCATTTATTATAAATTAATAAATGAATATAGTTTCTGTCCTCCTGGGATCGGTTCTCACCGGAGGGACCGCAGACGTTCGGATACAATTAGCGTCTCTTTGCAAAGACAATGACGTCGACATTGCAAAGTAACAAGGCGCTTACTCAACACACACTACTTACACATGACACTAGGTACCTAACTGTTCAAAATTACCGTACCTACCATGCCAATGGCCATTAGTTGTCAAGGCATTAGCTAAACAAAAAAAAAATATAATATTTTTTACATTCATTATTTTTTTGGACTTTATAGATTATCTTTGGGCTAAGATTACTCCTAAGACAATTAATATTAAATAATTGTAACAATAAGAAAACTATTTCTAGCTCACAAAAATTCTCTAATAAAAATAATGCAACCTAAAAATTGTTATGGCTTTTAAAGGTCATTTGTCAGGTAATACCTATCACTTTTATGGTATTACAATGTTATACATACATACTTAAAATACACGAAGATCAGATTTACGAAGTATCAACAAATTTATGAATAGTCAGTGATATTATTATACTGCTGCTTGTCATTAATTATAGCCTCAATGGTTAAATAGTTTTGTCTTCCTGTTCTGTAAACTTTGCTTTATCAACATTGTCGTGTGTCCGTGGGTGTGTAATTTGAAATAAAAAAAAACAAACCAGGTATATCTATATGAATTAGAATTGACAAGTTCTTTTTCATAATATGAATATATAGAAATTTATTTCGAATACTTTGTACGCGTTAAGATGTTTCACTTTTTGCATAAAAACGGCACGAACGACGTATGAAAAAAAGGAATAATAGATTTTTGTATATATCATAAATTGAACGAGTAATTCCAAAATGATTTGTTATTTGAAATATCTCAGTGGCGTACTATGTTTTTCTTTAAAAAAATTCACACCATTTCAACAGTAGATATAAAATTATTAATTTTATGTCAAAAAATGCGCAATAATTACCTCTTAAAACACATCCAATTTCATTTGCATATCTGAACCGGTTTTAGAACAATAAAGAAATCGTCAGTTTGTAAGAAAAATGTCAACACCCCATATCTCGGAAACGAAGTATTTGCTGACATATGCTTATAGAGCAAACTGTCATTATTTTTTCATATAGAATTACCCTTTAAAGTTTGTCGCATTTATTTAGAAACATCCTGTTTTTTCTTGACCACCCTGGATTTCCATAGTTTTTCCTGTATTATTTCACTTGACCGTTATTTTCAGTTCTTTCTGTTTTTCCAGTCCTGCAGGTTTCTTTTCTAATATTGCTTCGTCCATTTTATCTCTAAAAGATTTTCGGGGTCTGTCTCTCTTCCTTCTTATATACTCGATAGGTTATAATGTTAATATAATGTTATATGTTACATACATTTATATTGCAATTCAATTTGCTCAATTTTCCTCCCGAAAAATTCCCCAACCAATTCAACCTATAAAAATTTTCCCATGTGCTTTCAAATTACCCTAAAAATGGGCGAAAGTACCCCAATCTGGCATCTCTGATTCGTCGCTCGTTGTAGACGGCGTCGGTGTATATTGCGTTGTCAATTGGGATATTCCTAGGATTCCTGGACATGTCCCTAGGATCTATCGAGTTTAAAAAAATATCCAAATGACATATTTTACTTAAGAGGAAACAGTAGCGATCAACAGGTAGCGAAAACGCGTTCCAAGATTGCGGCTGTAATTTTGAATATTTTTTCGAGATATGTGGCACACGTATTCGTAATATAATAAAGAATGGCGGTACAGAGCCCAATTTAAAAAATATATTAATATGTGGAAATTACTCTGTAATTAAATACAATAGATATTAAAAAAACGAGCCTGTACCGCCACTAAGAAGAACAAAAAAATACACTTTCTTCAAATAAACTTTTTTATCCGATGCCTAGATTTTGTGTCATTTTGGAACTACTAAAATTTTTTATTTCATTAGTAGTTCCAAAATGACACAAAATCTAGGCATCTGATAAAAAATTTTATTTGAAGAAAGTGTATTTTTTTGTTCTTCTTAATGGCGGTACAGACTCGTTTTTTTAATATTGTATTTATTTACAGAGTAATTTCCACATATTAATATATTTTTCAAATTGGGCTCTGTACCGCCATTCTTTATTATATTATAAATACGTGTGCCAAATATCTCGAAAAAATATTCAAAATTACAGCCTCAATCTTGGAAAGCGTTTTGGCTACCTGTTGATCGCTACTGTATCACCTTCAAAATAAATTCGATAAACCAATTCATCATTTATTGCCATCAAAAAATTTCAGTAGGTAGTATTTTTTAACACGTTTGTATAATAATACCTTTCATTTCCTAAGAATTATGTATTATTTAAAAATTACATAATGGAGATTCCTAATCGTATTTCGGTATTCACATTTCATACAAGAGTCTCAAAGTACTCATGTATAAACAATTTTTAGATGATTTTGGGAATATCGATTTCAAGCAGATCACATACCTTTTTATGTAAATATTCATGTGTTTCATAAAAGCTGATGTGACACTTTCGTCCAGTTCTTTATTAGTAAATAAAAGTTGAATTATGGTTGTTTGGGTTAATAATTACTTCGCATATTATTTATAATACATATAGTAGGGGAGCAAAGTATGCTAAATGTGCAGTCACTCGAGCGCTTTGGGGACCTATTGGGTTGTGATTATTAGGTTCTAAAACCAAAAAATTTAAGTAAAATTTTCCATTTTAGTGGGGACTTTCCATATTTTAATTTAATTTTCCATTTCCAACACCCGTTTTCTCCGATTATAGCGCCACCTATCCGTAATTAGAAAAAACGTTTCGAATAAAAGTTGCTTATTTTTACGCAAAGAATCCAAATCTGAAATAAAAAAAAGGAGTTCCTATTTAAGATTTTAAAGTAACCCCCCCCCCCCCACCTCCGTGGGGGTCGTGTTTGGTACCATTCGATAGATTTTAGAAAAAATTTTCAGAAATTGTAGTGTATTACCTATAAGCAGTTACCGTTAAGCCGGGTCCAGACTATGTAACAAAACATGTTAAATAACAAGGTTTTGTAACTTGTTACAAAATTTTAAAAAAACAAGTTTTAAAACACAGTGTTGTATAACATTTTTCTGGTTATATAGCATGTTTTATGTTATCCAACAGATGTCGGTAAACATCAAAGAAAGTTATAAAACCGCACCGCGACTGATCTACACCTAAAAACATGTTATTGAAACATTCTCTGGCATAGTACCTACGCGAGCAGCAACCGTTGGAGTCATATCGCCTTGTTCATTCTGGAGTGATTGTGCTAGATTTTTCTTTGCTCTGTTCACGTAGGGTCATTTACGCGATGAAATTGTAGAAAGAACTGACTACTCATTTAATTGAGCTATTTCGTAAGTAACGAGTATTATGGGATTGCTATGGGATGAGCTACATTTATTGATTTAAAAAACAAATAAAAAACACGATGAATAGACTGAAATAGAAGTGAAAATAGATACAGAAACTGTAGTTAAAACTAATGCACGTACGCCTATAACTCAAGCCAACAAAAGAAAAGCAGTACGCGGAACCTTAACAGCAAATCGGTGCAAATCAACTCTAAATTTGACATAAATACTATTCTCTACAGAGCAGAGTGTTCAGACATAAAACCTGTAACCTTCACTTCATTCGCTACACAGATGCAGACTGCTTCATCAGCTACTCAAACAGGCACTCAATCATACAATATATCTGAGCCTTTCTATTCCGTCCACTACACCTACATCCGCTACTTCTCCAGCTACACCAATTCAAACAGACAGTGACACTCAATCATGAACAGGTGAAGACGATAATACTGAGGAATTAAATTTTACACAAATGTTATACTTCCTCTCTGAAACAATGAGTAAAAAGTTTAAAAAATATACTTTGCTAATAATATAACTGTTAATCTTTCTCTTATTGGAATTGCATCTCGAAATGTCTTTCCTGCCTATTTTATGGCCGATGTCATTTATAAGAAATTCAAAATCAGAACTTTCTATTCTTAAGAAGTTTTTAAAACTGCCATCACATTTAATGTCTCCTGTCGATGGGTCTATGTTATCTCTTTCCAGATCAGCTAAAAGAGCTGTACCACTACCTATATTTTGCTCGAGCTGCTAATGAAGGGCACATCCAAAATATTAATTTAACACGCCGGTGTCGCCTCCACAATATTACACAAGCTGCTGTTGCTATGAAGAGATCCTCCATACTTATATGACGCAATTCTATATACTACCTAACCTACCAGCTATCCATCTAAAATGCTGCAAAATTTATGCGCATGTTGTTGTTTTGTTTTTTGTTATATAGTCTGGATACTCATGCTATATTATACCAAGTTACATAACAAAGTTGTACAACAAATTTGTTGTACAACTTTGTTATTAGCATGTTTTGTTACATAGTCTAGACCCGGCTTTAGAAGTTCCCCGTTTCAGGAAAAAATATTGTCTTAAGAGCGATAGCCTAGTGACCTAGTGGGTAGACCTCGGATCTCGGATTCGTAAAGCAGAGGTTTCGATTTCAAATCCGGGGTGTGGATCTCCGATTTTTTTATTTATTGTTACTGCATTCATGTCTGTAGACAATGTTGCAATCTATTATGAGCACAATAAAAAAATATAGTAATAAAATAATAAATAAATATTTCAAAAAAAAAACAAGAAAAAAAATACAATCACTGGAAGCGAAACTAAACAATACGGAAGAAATATAACCACTGGATTCGGAACTGGATATGGAACTGGATAATATTAGAAAACTGATATTATAATATGTAAGCAGTACGAGCCTAGTAGGCCCATGGCTTGATGTACTATTCTTTTCCACTCCCTTTTGTCAGTCGCTTTTGTTTCCCAGTTCCTTAAGTTAATTCTTCTCATATCTTCTCTAACTCCATTACTTCATCGTGACCTCGGTCTTCCTCTTCGTCTTTTCTCTGCCAATGCACTAGATAGTACCATTCTGGGAATTCTAGATGGAATCATCCTCTGCACATGGTCCAACCATCTAAGTCTTTGCGCCTTAATTACTGCTAGTATGTTAGGATCTTGATAGAGCTCAGTTTCCCACCGGGTGGAACAACAACTCTTGATGTTTTTTTGTTGTGACCCATGTTTCAGAAGCATACGTTACTATCGGCCTTATTACGGTCTTGTAAGTTCTTAGTTTTGCTCTTCGTGATATATGTTTACTGCTTAACAACCCATTAAAAGCAAATATAGCGCGGTTGCCCGACATAATTCTCTTTTGTATTTCTTCTTCACAGTTAGGATCTCTTGTGAAGACAGTTCCTAAGTACTCAAATCTCTAAACTTCTTCGAATTTATACTGTGTTCCCTTCGCTGTTGTCATTGTTATGTATTGCCCCCGAACGAATTGCTTATTTGTTCATTCCATATACTTTGTTTTTGCTTCATTTATATACAATCCTTTGGTTGCTGCCCTCTCCTCGAGTTTCATGACTGTTTCTATAAGTTCTATTTTGCTCCTAGCCAAGATTACCAAATCGTCTGCGAATGCCAAGCACTGATGTTTTTTGTGGTAGATCAGACCTGTTCTATTAATGTTTGCTTCCTGTATAACCTTTTCTAGTAATATGCTAAACATTATAGACGATAATGGATCACCCTGCCGCAGTCATTGTTTGACCTCAAAGCTTTCTATTATAGTATTGTTTATCTTGACTTTATCATACTGATATATCATACTGATATTGTTTAAAAACACTAATAATATTGATATAAAATGTTAATCAATTTTATTTATTGTTATAAGAATCAAAGGTAAATATGATTAGGCGAATGAAGCCTTAGGTTTCGCAGTCAATATCCCAACCACACACACATGTTGCAATCTATTTCAATACGGTTTATAGTACAAACTATACACTTAGTATTAAAATAGTCTGATATATTTTTTTAGTTGAGGACACTTGTTCACATTGCATTGTTTCAGGATAAGGTGAAATATCTTCAATAAATGGAAAAAAGCATGTATGTCATATATTATAATACTTTCTATACTCTTAATATGTAGTCTCGTATAAATTTGTAGTGACATGATTTTAAGTATAAGAACAAGAAGCTTGCAACAATTTTCAGAGAAAATAGAAAACTAAAACTATTTTAAAATGATTATTCGAAATAAAACATATGATCATATTCACTGTATTTGCCATCTAGTGGAATAACTGTAAAATTAAGTCAGTAAAAAAGGTACATTAAGTTTAATTAAATTAAGTAAATCATCTTGTATACTAAAATTAAGGTTGGAAAATTGTCGTTTCAAAATGAAAATCGACAGGGGCAACAGTACCTATACTAAAATACACTCTGTATAGATAATTATGTCAATGTTAATAATACTGGATAGAGAATTGAATATCGTTTCAAATGAGCTAGCACACGCCCCTATTCCCTATTTAAAAATAAGGGGTGGGGGAAATGGAAGGGAGGGGGTTGACAAATGACAGATATGTATGTACCGTAAAAACTGTGTTCCCCTTAGATCAAAAGTCGGGCTTTTATATTTATATGTTAAGTTCAATATAAATTTCACATAACTGAACTATCACTGTATCCTCCATTTTGATTATTATTGTTCTCAACTAACGCTATTTTCAAAATTCTTGCTTTCCTATCCATCTTTAACGTAAATTATTAAAAAATATAAAACTATTTCTTTATTAACGCTAGTCTCCGATAAGGCTACCGTGATTTAATGCTGAGGTACTAAAATGTTATAAAATTAACAAAAAGTACGAGCAAGAACAAAGAGTCCACATCCTTCTTATAACTACAAGTGACTGAAACAACGAAACAATAATAATTCTTACTGTGTTATACAGAAAAAGGCAGTAGAAACGATTAATCTCATATTTATCGACAACACTGTATGGTCCTCACTTGATGAGCTGTAAGGAAATATACACGTAAAGTTGTCCTCACTTTGTGCGCATAACGAAAAAGTATATACAGTCTCACTTTAATAGCTGCGTGTAATGGCCTCACTTGGGTGGCAATATACTTGAACAATACGGGGCACATATACGTAATCTTTTTTGTGTATACTCGTCATTTTTTAATTGCTATTTACTTGTCAAGGTCACTATGAAGAGTTGAAACGATTATGTCTACGTTTTCTACCGGTCCTCACTAAGTGCGCGTAATGTCAGGACCTCACTTTGATATCTGTGCATAAATATATATATATATATATATATATATATATATATATATATATATATATATATATATATATATATATATATATATATATATGTCTTCATATCAAGGCGAGATCCGTTTGTATCATAAGCTATACAAGATGAGATCCGTTTTGCAAGGCGAGATCCGATTTTGGATCTCACCTTGTATTCACGTGTATATAGTGACATCTCGATGTAACAATGGTTAGGGTACAAGGAAATCGATTTTTGTCTGGACCTCATTTTGCACCCCTTTTGGTGAATTTTATATTGCAGTGGTTCCACTAAATCCGCTGTAGAGGGCAGCGCGCGCGATCCGTTGTGTATATGGTAAATATATATTTTGCAGACAACTCGAGATCCGGTAAATTTGGAAACATCGCAAATGAATTTCACGGTCAGCTCTCTCACTCGGCTTATGTCTAGCTTGAATAAGAATGTTTACATTATTTAAGGGCTCTGTCTAGAAAAGTGATTGTCAAATATCTCGAGAATTAGACGGCATATCGAAAAAACTTTGGAATGCTTTTTGAATGGTTTTTCAAAATCTATATACTTACGCAATAGCAGGGTTCTTATTCTGCCTGCGAAAGCGGTGGGTGTAGCAACTTTGAATTTTCAACTGAAACACTTTATTTTTAATTAAATAGTTGAAATTTAGAATTAAAAATACACAACTTTTGTTTGAATCGATAATAGCTTCTTTAATCCAGTCGGAAGAGCTTCAAAATCGTCGTTTTGATGACATTTTTAGGGTTTAGGGGTACCTCAGGTAGTTAGCTTAAAACGTAAGAAATAAATTTGAATAGTTAATGTTTATTGATAAACAAAGCTCCAATTCTATTTTACTTCAACTCATTTTAAAGCTATTTCAATAAACTAATCGGTTCTTTTTTCAGTTTTTTGGTAAAACATTGTAACTTATAGACGAAAATTCTTAAAATCGGCTATTTTTCATTTAAATTGTCAATAAATAATTAAATTGAGAAAAAATTGGTCAGATTTACATAAATTTTGTTATTCCGTCCATATAGAAACTAAAACAATTGTTACGTAGTTACACTGAGTGTCATAAAAACCGTGTATTTTTACTCATTTCTTTGAGCTATTTCACGTAATATCGAGATATAAGTTGTATTTTTTACATAAGTTATATTAACGTTAAACTGACTTAATTTATAGTTTTATAAGCAACAATTAAGTATATAGTCCAGAAAGCCACTGCGCATTCGCTAGGAAAAATATTCTAATTCGGATTTTTTGCACAATCTTACTCAAAAAGGACTCCTTTTAACAAATTTGCATGTTGCCAGGACCAAAAGGTGGTAAAAAATTTTTTAAACGTTTTTTTTTTGTTTTTTTCCTAAAATTATTTTTAATGCATGGAAAAAAGTTTTTCTATTTTTTTTGGATCATTCCAAACAGAAAAGGTCTTTAGTGACTTTTCTCTAAAAATGATAGTTTTTGACTTATAAGCGATTAAAAATTGAAAAATTGCGAAATCGGCCATTTTTAACCCTCAAAAACTATGTGAAAAACTGAAAATTTGAATGTTGCCAAGGTAGGTAGATATTCTTTAAACATCGATTGATGAAACCCCGAAGAGTTTTTTGCAATACAGTATTCAAAACTCGTTTGTTTTTTAATTGCTAATCAAGCGTGCGCGACACTATTTTCCACCGACAGTATGGTGCAAATGAAAGGAATAAATTCGTTATTTCGTAAACCGACAACTTTAAGGAAAAATCCCGAAACAGGTCGATTTTTACTTTTAAGTTATGATATTTTGGCATATAAGGTATACTCGTGACGTCATCCGTCTGGGCGTGATGACGTAATCGATGATTTTTTTAAATCAGAATAGGGGTCGTGTGGTAGCTCATTTGAAAGGTTCGTCAATTCTCTATTCAGTAATGTAAACATTTACATAATTATTTATACAGCGTGTCCTTGTACTTCTTCTTTGTTAAATAATTTAATTTAATAAAAAATTTTTGGACACCCTGTATAAATAATTATGTAAATGTTTATATTACTGAATAGAGAATTAAAGAGCCTTTCAAATGAGCTAGCACACGACCCCTATTCTCATTTAAAAAAATCATAGATTACGTCATCACGTCCAGATGGATGACGTCACTAGTATACCATATACGCCACAATATCATAACTTAAAAATAAAAATCGACCTGTTTCGGGAGTTTTCCTTAAAGTCGCCGGTTTAGGAAATAACGAATTTATTCCTTTCATTTGCACCATACTGTCGGTGGAAAATAGTGTCGCGCACGCTTGATTAGCAATTAAAAAACAAAGGAGTTTTGAATATTGTATTGCAAAAACCTCTTCGGGATTTCATCAATAGATGTTTAAAGAATATCTGCCTACCTTGGCAGCATTCAAATTTTCAGTTTTTCACATAGTTTTTGAGGGTTAAAAATGGCCGATTTCGCAATTTTTCAATTTTTAATCGCTTATATGTCAAAAACTATCATTTTTAGAGAAAAGTCACTAAAGACCTTTTCTGTTTGGAATGATCCAAAAAACATAAAAAACTTTTTTCCATGCAAAAAAAATAATTTTAGGAAAAAAACAAAAAAAAAACGTTTAAAAAATTTTTGACCACCTTTTGGTCCTGGCAACATGCAAATTTATTAAAAGGAGTCCTTTTTGAGTAAGGTTGTGCAAAAAATCCGAATTAGAATATTTTTCCTAGCGGATCCGCAGTGGCTTTCTGGACTAATAGCGAAATTTATAAAACCTTGTTTAAATTGTTTTACATGCTCTATAATGCGGTTATCTTAAATTTTGTTTTCAATGTTTTTCTTCTTACTGGTAGACCAAAAATGCAAAATGTGCATTTTTGACATCAAATTGTTGATAACCAACATAGTTACTACTCAAAATATTAAAAAAACTAACCGTCGGTATAACAGGTTGCCTGGAAACCAGATGCAGAACAGTACCATAAATGTTTTAGACTTTTTAGCACTTTCTTTAAGTGAAATTTAAAATCATTTACCACCCATGTACACTCATTACGGAATCTGTTACAAGAATTTCAGCGATTTCAGCCATTTTTTCAAAATTTATTTGGATTTTCTCTAGTAATCCTTCCAAAAGACAATACATAAATGGTGAATACCTTTTACACCAACTTCAAGGAGGGTAATTTATACAGGTACATACCTGGAATTATTATATGGACCGTTCACTCTTGTTAGAGTATAGTTCGCTCAAATATGAGCTCTTTTAATCCATTTCACGCGGTAAATTAGTCCGCTTTTCCTTTAGGTCTTAGTTCATAGGTTGTGATGTTTTTTTGCCCTCTCTACTATCTTCTTCCACTCTCTCCGGTCCTGAATCTTTTCTCTCCAGTTTGCAATTTCCATCTTTGATATATCGTCTAGCAGTTGATCTTCCCATCTAATTTTTGGTCTTCCTCTTGGTCTATTTTTTATTGGTTTCCAGTTCATTATCTTCCTGATCAGTTCTTCTACCCCTCTTCTTTGTGTGTGCCCAAACCATCTGAGGCTTTGTGCTTTAATGAATCTTACTATATCTTCTCCTTTATTTATATTTATTATTTCATGGTTCATCAGCTTTCAATATTCCCCTGTTTCTGTCTTTACTGGGCCATGTATCCTTATAATTTTTCTCTCAATTATTTTTAACTTTTCTTCGTCTTTTTTCGTAAGGCACATTACTTCTGCTCCATAGGCTATCACTGATCTGATTGCTGCTGTGTATATTTTTGATTTTGTTTTTTTTTGCTCAGGTTTTTGTCCTTGAGTAGTTGGTGATATTTCCAATATACTCTATTACCTGCTTTAATTCTGTCGTTTATCTCTATACTCCTTCCGTTTTTGCCGTCCACCATCACCCCCAGGTATTTGAAGCAATCTACTCTCTGGAATGTATTTTCACCTATCTTTATTTCTGCTATTCTGTTTACATTGTCTCGTGTGCTTATAAGATATTTTGTTTTATTCTGATTGATTATTAGTCCTCTCGTCTTTGCTTCTCTTACCAGGGTTAAAAGTGCCTCTTCTAGTCTTTTTTTATCTCGTGCTACCAGTCCCAGTTCATCTGCATATCCTATGATCTGTGTTGAGCTTTGAATAATTGTCTTTTTCAGCCCTGTGTCCCTAATTACTCCTTCTAGAGCGATATTAAATAGTGTCGTTTGTTGTTGACAGACTGTCTCCTTGTCTTACTTCAAGTTCTATTTTGATGTCATTTGTATCGCCCTCATTTGTTTTAACTTTTGCTGTTGAGTCTTTTATTGTCATTCTAGTTAGTCTTATTAATTTTGCCGGTATCTCCATTTTTTTCATTTCTTTTAATAATTGTTGTCTGTATATGCTGTTGAAGGCCTGTTGGAAGTCGATGAATAGTATGTGTAATTCTATGTCATGTTCATAGCTTTTTTCAATTGTTTGTGTCAGTACGTGTATTGCATCTATTGTTGATCTTCCTTTGATCTATTGTTCTAAAACCCTGTTGATATGGTCCTATAATTTTTTCTGTGTATTGATTTAGTCGGTTTCTTATAATTGTGGTCAATATCTTATACGTTGTATTTAGTAGCATAATTGGTCTGTAGTTGCAGCACTTAGTTGGATCCCCTTTCTTAAAGATTGGTGCGATGTGTCCGTTTTTCCATTCTATGGGCATGCTTTCGTCCTTCCAAATTGTAACCATTAACTTGTGCATTCGCTTCGTGAGCTCCTCTCCGCCGTTGATGATCAGTTCGTTGTTGATTTCATCTGGCCCTGGCGTTTTGTTTACTTTTAGTTGTTTTAATACCTCCATGAATTCCTAATAAGTAGGTGCGACTTCCTCTTCATCTCTGTTATCTCTTATATCCTCATCCTCTGAATATGCCTTATTGTCGTTTTTGTATAGGTCCGTGAAATGTTTTTCCCAATCTTTTTTGTTTATTTTTGTGACAGATTTTTTGGTACTGTGTTGTTGTTTTATCTATTCGAACAATTTCTTGTTGTCTTTATTATTCGTTTCTAATTCTTGCATTTGTTCAGAGATCCATGTGTTCTTCTTTCTTCTATAGAGTTTCAATGCTTCTTGTTTTTCTTTTCTATATTGGTCCAGTTGTTCCTGTTCGGCACTTTGTAGCCATTTGTTTCTTGCGAGGTGCTTCAGTTGACTTTTTTGGTGACATTCCTCATCAAACCATTCTTTCGATTCTTTGTTTTTTTGGAATCCTATTATTTGTTCTGCTGTCTCTATTATGCTGTTCTTTATGTTTTTCCATTCTCCTTCTATTTCTATGTGCTCGTACTGACCCAATTTCTGTTCCAGTTGTTCTGTATATTGTTGCTTTGTTTCTTGCGTTTTCAGATTGGCTATATTCCATTTCCTCCTTTTTCCTTCCTTATGATTATTTGCTTTGATTATTTTCATCTTAAGTTTTGCTATCAACAATATGTGGTCAGTGCCTCCATTTGCCCCTCTATATGACCTTACGTCTTGTACTATTTGTGTACACTTTTTCGAAATTAGAGTATGATTTATTTGGTTTCCATCCATTCTTCCTGGTATCATCCATGTTATTTTGTTTTCTTTTTTATGTTTATGCCCAGTACTAACTATATATGTATTTGTTGCTGCTGCTAGGTTGCAGATTTCTCCTCCATTATCATTCGTAGTTTCATGAATGGTTTCTTTGCCAGCTACATTACGATTATAGTCCTCCTTTCCGATCTTTGCATTGAAATCACCCAATATTATTAATATGTCATTCCTCGGAATATTTTCACAGGTTTCTTCCAGGATGTCTTAGAATTCTGTTTTATCTTCTTGGTTTGCTTCTTCGGTGGGTGCATAGCAATTGACTATCGAGATGTGGGCTTGTTTATTTTCTTATGTAAGATATCCTTTCATTAACTGCTTTGAATTGTATCAGTTTTTCCCTCATTTTTTTGTTCACCATAAATGCCGTACCATTCGTTCCCTGTTTGTTTTTTCCCGAATAATACATGCTAAAGTTTTTCTTCTCAATTTTTCCTTCTTTCTTCCATCGTATTTCCTGTACGGCTAGGATTTCTAGTTGGTATTTTTTCATTTCAAGAGCTATTTCTTGCATCTTACCTGCTGCCAGCATGGTTCTAATATTCCAAGAGCCCATTCTAATGGGTTTTGTTCTTTTCTTCTTATTGAGATTCTTTCTTTATTTTGTGTGCGTTATTTTGTTTTCGTTAACCGTTTGCATTTCCGAGTCTTTTTTTGCCATGTCAATATCATATTTCAGCCGCTGTTCTTCGTTTATTAGTTTTTTGAATTTTCTATCAACTGTTCTCTCTCTTCGTCCCATATCTAGATTTTGCCATTCACTATTAATTTCTTGTAGCCGATTTTCGTTTGCTTACCTTTGCTTCTTTCGTCCTTTGCTATTTTAGTTATTTCCTTTTGTATTTCTTTTTCTTTCGATGTCCAATCGTTGTTTATATAGATACGATCTTTATGCTGTTTTAGTTTACGTTTCTTGTTTAGGATTTCCATTTTATCCGTGAGGGCTTCTGTTTCTATTGCGCATACTGTTTCTCCTATTTTTTTTGCACTTCTTAGTTTTATTTGTATTTGCAACTCTTGGGCTCTGAAATTTTCCATTTCTTCTTTTAATTTCTTATAATCATTTGTTTCTACTTTCAACCCAGTTACGATCAAGCTTTTCTTTTTGCTAAATTTCTCCAGTTGCTCCATTCATTCATGTAGCTGTTTTACTTCTTTTTTTTAGTTTTTGTTTCTCTGCTTTTACACCCATTAACTCTTTATTGGTTTGTTGTTATTCTTTCCTTATTTGTTTTATTTCCTGAAGCATTTCATCGTTTTTATTCATTAGCTCTTTCATTATTGTAATCATAACATTTTCCATGTCTTCCTTGTTTTCGTTGCCTGCTTTGCTTGGTGACCGTTTTTTAATTTTACTTCTATTAAAACAATCATCCAAGTTTTCTCTTTTGCGTTTCGTTTCATCATCGGTTTAATTTTTTGTGACATTTTTTCCATTTTCTAGGAGTGCAGCGCTAAATACCTGGAATACCGATATTAGATTATCAACAATACTTAAAAAATGAAAGTTACCAATTCACCGGTAGTTAATGCGTTATTTAAAAATTACCTGCGCACCAGAGTTGCCAGTTGGTCTGTAATTAGGATGGGGATTAAAATAGATACGAATTCACCGGGACCCGGAAATATGCACACCCTGATATTCTAGTTACGTAAGCTCGTCCGATTGGCGCATGACGTTAACAACAGAGTAAAGCATAGTCCCGTCTATGCGTTCGTAATACGAACGCGAATGAAATTTGAGAATAGTACAAATGAATGAATTATGACTAAAAGAAACTAAGTGATTTTTATAGTTTAGAGACTTGTAGAGACTACCATGCACTTTATTTAAATTTTGTGCATGTGAAATAGACGTACATACAGCAACTATGTAGCAGTTTTCATAATTTTTCTTTTACGCAATGTCAGGTTGTTAAGAGACTTGTTTAATTCTTTAATTCGGAAGTACATCCGAGACCTAAAAAATAACTTGTTCGCTTTGTTAGAACAGTGTACAGTTACACTTTTGGAAATAAGGTTTTCTAAATAATTTTTAGTTACCAAAATGGAATCACCATTCATGTGGAAGGAAAAATTGTCTCCAGTTACTTAATATATGACAAGAGAGTGTCTGATGGTTTACATAAACCACACTTACTCAAATGATCAACCCACGTGTACGTTGAAACATATTCGAATTGAATACTGGAGTCCTTCAATTTATGGCAGATATAACCAGCCAAATTCTCCAAACCATCATACTCGAGGTCACTAATGTTTTTTCATTCTAACTCTCATTGAAAACTTGAAAATCCACAACTGTTTTGTTGTTAGAATCCAGCCTTTGGATCAATTGTCCAGAAATTGGTAAATCTGGGATGTCGTCTGTTTAAACGTTCGAAAATTCGTTCCGTTGTCTCTCCTACCCGTATATAACTTTTATAAAATAAAATAAAGCTTTTTGTTAACACTTTAAAAAAATTTAAATGGGTTTTCCCCGAAAAGAGCTTCATTTTATGGTACTAAGTATCACGTTAGAATATTTGATTTGGAATTTGAAGGATAAGATCGTCTTTTTTATGAGCTACAAATTTACTTTTACTGGTTCTATAGACTAAGAATATACCATTTTTTCGTTTTTTTTTATATGCTACATTTTTTCCACGAATATTTTTTCGATATAATACTTACTTTTTGAGTATTTGCGAAAAACCGCCGAAAAACGTGTTTTTTTTTTTGTTGAAAAGTAAATATTTTTAGTCGCAAGTGACTCTAGTACCTACTACTAAATTAACCTAGTACCTAAGTTAAAAAAACTCTATAGAACAAAAGTTGCTTAAACTTAGTCAGATCTGTTTCCGGACTTATTTTAAACGTATATTTTTTCACCCTCCAAGTAAAAGCAATCAACGGCACAAATTCAACTTTGAAGTGGGGGATGGGTAGAATCTAAATCCAAATTTTCATGCAATTAGGAGTTGACCCTGAAAATTATGTGTGTTTCTTTTTATCTTTGAAATCATTTTACTTAAAATCATTTTTTAACTATCAAATAATAATTACATATTGAGTTATTTTATTTTTTAAACTTTAATAATATTTATAAAAAATTTTACTTTCTTGTAATGTATTTTTAAAACAAGCAATCATTTAAATAATTATTTTGTAACAATTTGTATTATTTAAGAATATAATAATTACATTTTGGTTTCGTAGTAAGTGTTTTTTAAGAATATTAATGTATAGTTTTAAAATATTGTATTGCAAATAATTATCATTATTAAATGGTTATTATTTGTCAAGTATTATTTTTCTTTTTTCACACCCTTATGTATGTAATAAAACTAAGGGACTTTCTGAAAGGTCAATCGTAGACTTTAAAGACACAAAAGAAGCGATACTTAAAAGTTACGCCCATTATATATCTTTGTATCGTGGGAAATATACAATACAACACGAGCTCCAACCGCTCGACTAATACTCTTTAGAGCTGGCATCAGTGTGTGATCTCGCGTTGAACGATAAATATCTAAAATTTCGTATATAAGTCCTCCCCTTTATTTTCAGCGACGGATCTCGTTTCGCTGTAAATTTATCAGAAAAATTTAAGTACAAAAATCTTTTCCCCTCTAAGTGTGCCATGATTAATATGTTAATTATAAAGATACTTATGAACAATATACTCCAATAATTAATTTCCTATTGGTGGATCTCGGGTTGTCCTCGATTTAGTCGGATCTCGCCTTGATATGAAGACGTATATATATATATATATATATATATATATATATATATATATATATATATATATATATATATATATATATATATACAGTGTCTAAAGATATTCAACCTCTCATCTTTATTGATAAGCCCAGAGAGGTTGAAGAGGGCGAAACACATTTCTAAGAACAGGTGTTTGGATCTTTGATTCTATTCAAGAAATTTTTCCCAACCTGAAATGGTGGATGTGTGAATTGTTCGTAAGGGGATTTTTCCACATTCTCTATTTCATTTGTTTGATTTAGTTACGTTTGGTCGGTAAACCAATAACTTAGATCTTTTGATCACTGAGTGTGTTTCAAAGATTTACATCTTACATATATTTTACTTATAGTAATTAGGGAATTAAAACGTGAGGCTGTCATGGTCAGATTATGCGGCGTAGATATACGCTCCTGCTATGTCTGGGTCTCGAATGTTGTTTTTTGATGGAATGTGTCTAAAGATATTCTAAAGATATCAACCTCTCATCTTTATTGATAAGCCCAGAGAGGTTGAAGAGGGCGAAACACATTTCTAAGAACAGGTGTTTGGATCTTTGATTCTATTCAAGAAATTTTTCCCAACCTGAAATGGTGGATGTGTGAATTGTTCGTAAGGGGATTTTTCCACATTCTCTATTTCATTTGTTTGATTTAGTTACGTTTGGTCGGTAAACCAATAACTTAGATCTTTTGATCACTGAGTGTGTTTCAAAGATTTACATCTTTTGTTTTTTTGTTTTTCAAACATATATTTTACTTATAGTAATTAGGGAATTAAAACGTGAGGCTGTCATGGTCAGATTATGCGGCGTAGAAATACGCTCCTGCTATGTCTGGGTCTCGAATGTTGTTTTTTGATGGAATGTGTCGTAAAGATATTCAACCTCTCATCTTTATTGATAAGCCCAGAGAGGTTGAAGAGGGCGAAACACATTTCTAAGAACAGGTGTTTGGATCTTTGATTCTATTCAAGAAATTTTTCCCAACCTGAAATGGTGGATGTGTGAATTGTTCGTAAGGGGATTTTTCCACATTCTCTATTTCATTTGTTTGATATATATATATATATATATACATATATATATATATATATATATATATATATATATATATATATATATATATATATATATATATATATATATATATATATATACAGAGAGAGTCTGTAAAGTGGAATAAATTCAATATCTCAAACACTAATTGTTTTTTTGGAAAATGCTCAGACCCGTCGATTAGTATTTCAAATTGTCCTTTTTGACATTCAATAATAGTGTATACAGGGTGTCCCAATTTAGAGATATGACGTCATCGTCGATTTTCTTAAATGGCAACACTGTCATTTTGATAGCTAATTTGATAGGGTTTGTAAAGTTATACATAACTGCAAAATATCAAATTTTTATTCTCTACCATTTACAAGATAATAGAAAATAACAAAGTTATATCTGTAATTTGGAATATATTCAATAATTAAAATACTAACTGTTTTTTTTTTGAAAAATTCTCAGACCCGTCGATTAGTATATCAAATTGTCCTTTTTGACATATAATAATAATGTATACAGGGTGTCCCAATTTAGAGATATGACGTCATCGTTGATTTTCTTAAATGGCAACACTGTCATTTTGATAGCTATTTTGATAGGGTGTGTAAAGTTATACACAACTGCAAAATTTCAAATTTGTATTCTCTACCATTTAGATGATAATAAGAAATAACAAAGTTATGAAAAAGAAGTAATCAACTAATAATTGAATTTAATTGTTTCAATAAATTAAGCAAAAACTCATAATGTTGCCCTCAATTATTGTCAAATTGTCAATGGGCAACGTTATGAGCATTTTCTTAATTGAAATAAATAAATTCAATTATTATTTGATTACTTTTTGTTCTTCATAACTTTGTTATTTTTTATTATCTTGTAAATGGTAGGGAATAAAAATTTGAAATTTTTCAGATGTGTATAACTTTACACACGCTATCAAAATAGCTATCAAAATGATAGTGTTGCCATTTAAGAAAATCAACGATGACGTCATATCTCTAAATTGGGACACCCTGTATACATTATTATTATATGTCAAAAATGACAATTTGATATACTAATCGACGGGTCTGAGCATTTTTCAAAAAAACAGTTAGTACTTTAATTATTGAATATATTCCAAATTACAGATATAACTTTGTTATTTTCTCTTATCTTGTAAATGGTAGAGAATAAAAATTTGATATTTTGCAGTTATGTATAACTTTACAAACCCTATCAAATTAGCTATCAAAATGACAGTGTTGCCATTTAAGAAAATCGACGATGACGTCATATCTCTAAATTGGGACACCCTGTATACATTTTTATTGAATGTCAAAAAGGACAATTTGAAATACTAATCGACGGGTCTGAGCATTTTCCAAAAAAAACAATTAGTATTTGAGATATTGAATTTATTCCACTTTACAGACTCTCTCTGTATATATATATATATATATATATATATATATATATATATATATATATACAAAGTGATTATTTCGACCAAAAACAATAAATAAATCTGTAGGAAATATCAGGTATGTGGTCTATAATAAAAAATCTTTATTTTTTCTAAAAACTCAATATTTCGCACATTTTTTTGATGGCTTCTTCAGGAGTATACTGTAACAACAATTTTAACAACTTACAAAGACGTACAAACTAGATTTTAAAATACTTACAGAAAGTTAAAAGATTTCACAAATAAATAACATTGACATTAAAATAAAAATTGTTACTGTCATATATTAAAATGCATCTTAAAATTAATATAAGGAAAGGTCTGAAGCACGTTCGTTACAGTAATAAGACAAAACACATAAAATGACTCAAACGCAAAAAATAACAACAAACGAACAATTAGAGGAATACTATTACTTTAATTATTAAGGTTAGTTGTTTATTAAGGCGAGTGTTAACTTAATGATTACTGTAAA
This sequence comes from Diabrotica virgifera virgifera, assembly GCF_917563875.1. Classification (NCBI taxonomy): domain Eukaryota; kingdom Metazoa; phylum Arthropoda; class Insecta; order Coleoptera; family Chrysomelidae; genus Diabrotica; species Diabrotica virgifera. The sequence continues at coordinate 137,588,302 of NC_065444.1, forward strand.
TTTTATTCAATATATTACAATATATGTTACTTAACTGTCCAGTGTCTGTTTTGTAATTTAAAGTTTTTTTATTTTTGTTAATGTGATACATCTCCAGAAATAATCTACTTTTATAGTTATCAGACTGTGCTAAAATACGAGTATTATTATAGTCCAGCATATGACCGGTGTTTTCATAATGCTCAACTACTGCACACGTATTTTTTCTTAAGCGGCAATCACTTTTATGTTGTGTGATTCTTTGCTTTAACCATTGTGATGTCTGGCCAATGTAACTATTCTGACATCCTAGACATGGTATTTCATAAACAATATTACTTCTATACAAGGTTGGTACTGGGTCTTTAATTTTTGAGAATAATTGTTTGCTGTTCATAGTATTGTATTTGGCTATATTGATATTGGGAACATCTTTAAATATGGATATGACTGAATGTGTTAGACCATTAATAAAGGGGAGTTTTTTATATATAATTGACTTATTGTTGGAATCATGGACGGGACCATCGTAGAAATTACTGCTGTAAATAAGTTTTTTTAAAATATGTTTAGGATATCCATTGTTGCGAAAGATTTTGTATAATATGTCTAGATTTTTTTGTAAAAAAGTGTCATCAACAATGGACGTTATTCTGTTTTTCATGCCTAATACGGTATTGTATTTTTGGCGAGTGGTATGATTTGAAAAATAATTAATATACCTGCCTGATGCTGTCGGCTTTTGGTACCAATCCAATATTAAAATATTATTCTCAGTTCTTATTACCCTTGTATCTAAAAATGGTACACCAAGATCTGTCTCAGTTTCTATTGTAAACTGAAGATGTTTATTAAATGAATTAAAAATATTTAATGTAGTGTTGATGTGATACGATGGAACTGCACATATGATGTCATCGACATATTTATATAAAAACGGTAACTCAAACGGTAACTGTGTAATCACATTGTCTAAGAGATGATCAGTTACAATAGTCGCAAGGATTGGACTAATGGGGGAACCCATCGGTGTTCCAAAAATTTGGGAGTAAAATTTTCCATTAAAACTGAAGTAAGTGTTATTAAAAATAAATCTAAGAATTTTTAAAAAATTATCTTTCGATAATGTCGTGTGGTCTTTTATAAGGTTCCAATTTGATTCTATGATGTCCGTGACCATATTTAGTGGAATGTTTGTAAATAATGACACCACATCCAAAGAAATCAACACATAATCCTTTGGTAACTGCATTCCCCTAACAGCATTGACAAAAGTAAATGTGTCTTTAGAATTATAATTATTGTGATATTCAAAGGCATCATTTAATGTATCAGCAAGCAATTTTGAAATGTTGTAGGTAGTGGACTTTAAAGAACTTACAATAGGCCTTAGAGGAACATCCAATTTATGGATTTTAGGCAGACAATAAAGTTTAGGAGAATATGAATCATAAATTGACAGTTTTTTTGCAACCTGTTCAGTAAGTTGATGTTGGTTTTTTAAGGTTTTTATTAGGTCATTATAGTTCTTCTGTATTACTGTAGTAGGATCTTTGTCTAAACTAATATATGTAGATTTGTCGTTTAACAACGTTAATGTTTTTTCGATATAATCCTGTTTATTCATAGCTACCGTACATCCACCTTTGTCAGATTGTAAAATATATACGTCGGAATGTAACTTCAAATATTTTTTTGCATCTTTGAACATTTTGTTTATTGTTGTGGGGTGTTTAGAGGTTGAATTATGCAGGTAATTAGTTACTACATTTGTTACTTGTGCCCTAACTAGATCTTTAGATTCAACTGTCACTTCATCGATGATATTCTCTACATCTGCTAAAAACATATCTAACTTAAAATCTGGAGGTGTACACTCAACACTGAATTTTGGACCAAGAGAGAGAAAATCAGACACTTCTTTTGGAAAGTCAACGTTAGACAAGTTTTTGAACCATTTGTCATTGTTTAAAAATAAGTGGTTGGAAAATAAATTATTAGTTAGCTGTTCAAATTTATTTATGTTAGTAAGTTTCACTCTATTGAAAACATTTGAAAAACTATTTTTTAACCTTAGTTCATATTCAATTAATATGTTAGTAGGAACAATATGTTGCAACTCACACTTAATTTTATTAATATTATTATTCGCATTTGAAACATTCACACAAGTTATTTTTATTTCTAAATTCAATGTTTTTTTATGGATCTCATTAATGAATTTATCTACTTTAATATTTAAAACATTGTCATTACCTGTGTCTAATAAACTGCGTAGATTAAAAAGACTGTTTCGAACGTGCTCAGGCAAAACATTAGATGTTCTACACCGCAATAAAAATATTTTTCTGTTGTTCAATCTTGCTATCTTTATGTTTAACTTCGCCCATTGTTTCATTAAAATTGTAGTGTTTGTTCCATATATTCGGCTGATATCTTGATAAAAACCCATCATTAAATATTCAAAGTGATTATTTCGACCAAAAACAATAAATAAATCTGTAGGAAATATCAGGTATGTGGTCTATAATAAAAAATCTTTATTTTTTCTAAAAACTCAATATTTCGCACATTTTTTTGATGGCTTCTTCAGGAGTATACTGTAACAACAATTTTAACAACTTACAAAGACGTACAAACTAGATTTTAAAATACTTACAGAAAGTTAAAAGATTTCACAAATAAATAACATTGACATTAAAATAAAAATTGTTACTGTCATATATTAAAATGCATCTTAAAATTAATATAAGGAAAGGTCTGAAGCACGTTCGTTACAGTAATAAGACAAAACACATAAAATGACTCAAACGCAAAAAATAACAACAAACGAACAATTAGAGGAATACTATTACTTTAATTATTAAGGTTAGTTGTTTATTAAGGCGAGTGTTAACTTAATGATTACTGTAAATTTTATTCAATATATTACAATATATGTTACTTAACTGTCCAGTGTCTGTTTTGTAATTTAAAGTTTCCTGATATTTCCTACAGATTTATTTATTGTTTTTGGTCGAAATAATCACTTTGAATATTTAATGATGGGTTTTTATCAAGATATCAGCCGAATATATGGAACAAACACTACAATTTTAATGAAACAATGGGCGAAGTTAAACATAAAGATAGCAAGATTGAACAACAGAAAAATATTTTTATTGCGGTGTAGAACATCTAATGTTTTGCCTGAGCACGTTCGAAACAGTCTTTTTAATCTACGCAGTTTATTAGACACAGGTAATGACAATGTTTTAAATATTAAAGTAGATAAATTCATTAATGAGATCCATAAAAAAACATTGAATTTAGAAATAAAAATAACTTGTGTGAATGTTTCAAATGCGAATAATAATATTAATAAAATTAAGTGTGAGTTGCAACATATTGTTCCTACTAACATATTAATTGAATATGAACTAAGGTTAAAAAATAGTTTTTCAAATGTTTTCAATAGAGTGAAACTTACTAACATAAATAAATTTGAACAGCTAACTAATAATTTATTTTCCAACCACTTATTTTTAAACAATGACAAATGGTTCAAAAACTTGTCTAACGTTGACTTTCCAAAAGAAGTGTCTGATTTTCTCTCTCTTGGTCCAAAATTCAGTGTTGAGTGTACACCTCCAGATTTTAAGTTAGATATGTTTTTAGCAGATGTAGAGAATATCATCGATGAAGTGACAGTTGAATCTAAAGATCTAGTTAGGGCACAAGTAACAAATGTAGTAACTAATTACCTGCATAATTCAACCTCTAAACACCCCACAACAATAAACAAAATGTTCAAAGATGCAAAAAAATATTTGAAGTTACATTCCGACGTATATATTTTACAATCTGACAAAGGTGGATGTACGGTAGCTATGAATAAACAGGATTATATCGAAAAAACATTAACGTTGTTAAACGACAAATCTACATATATTAGTTTAGACAAAGATCCTACTACAGTAATACAGAAGAACTATAATGACCTAATAAAAACCTTAAAAAACCAACATCAACTTACTGAACAGGTTGCAAAAAAACTGTCAATTTATGATTCATATTCTCCTAAACTTTATTGTCTGCCTAAAATCCATAAATTGGATGTTCCTCTAAGGCCTATTGTAAGTTCTTTAAAGTCCACTACCTACAACATTTCAAAATTGCTTGCTGATACATTAAATGATGCCTTTGAATATCACAATAATTATAATTCTAAAGACACATTTACTTTTGTCAATGCTGTTAGGGGAATGCAGTTACCAAAGGATTATGTGTTGATTTCTTTGGATGTGGTGTCATTATTTACAAACATTCCACTAAATATGGTCACGGACATCATAGAATCAAATTGGAACCTTATAAAAGACCACACGACATTATCGAAAGATAATTTTTTAAAAATTCTTAGATTTATTTTTAATAACACTTACTTCAGTTTTAATGGAAAATTTTACTCCCAAATTTTTGGAACACCGATGGGTTCCCCCATTAGTCCAATCCTTGCGACTATTGTAACTGATCATCTCTTAGACAATGTGATTACACAGTTACCGTTTGAGTTACCGTTTTTATATAAATATGTCGATGACATCATATGTGCAGTTCCATCGTATCACATCAACACTACATTAAATATTTTTAATTCATTTAATAAACATCTTCAGTTTACAATAGAAACTGAGACAGATCTTGGTGTACCATTTTTAGATACAAGGGTAATAAGAACTGAGAATAATATTTTAATATTGGATTGGTACCAAAAGCCGACAGCATCAGGCAGGTATATTAATTATTTTTCAAATCATACCACTCGCCAAAAATACAATACCGTATTAGGCATGAAAAACAGAATAACGTCCATTGTTGATGACACTTTTTTACAAAAAAATCTAGACATATTATACAAAATCTTTCGCAACAATGGATATCCTAAACATATTTTAAAAAAACTTATTTACAGCAGTAATTTCTACGATGGTCCCGTCCATGATTCCAACAATAAGTCAATTATATATAAAAAACTCCCCTTTATTAATGGTCTAACACATTCAGTCATATCCATATTTAAAGATGTTCCCAATATCAATATAGCCAAATACAATACTATGAACAGCAAACAATTATTCTCAAAAATTAAAGACCCAGTACCAACCTTGTATAGAAGTAATATTGTTTATGAAATACCATGTCTAGGATGTCAGAATAGTTACATTGGCCAGACATCACAATGGTTAAAGCAAAGAATCACACAACATAAAAGTGATTGCCGCTTAAGAAAAAATACGTGTGCAGTAGTTGAGCATTATGAAAACACCGGTCATATGCTGGACTATAATAATACTCGTATTTTGGCACAGTCTGATAACTATAAAAGTAGATTATTTCTGGAGATGTATCACATTAACAAAAATAAAAAAACTTTAAATTACAAAACAGACACTGGACAGTTAAGTAACATATATTGTAATATATTGAATAAAATTTACAGTAATCATTAAGTTAACACTCGCCTTAATAAACAACTAACCTTAATAATTAAAGTAATAGTATTCCTCTAATTGTTCGTTTGTTGTTATTTTTTGCGTTTGAGTCATTTTATGTGTTTTGTCTTATTACTGTAACGAACGTGCTTCAGACCTTTCCTTATATTAATTTTAAGATGCATTTTAATATATGACAGTAACAATTTTTATTTTAATGTCAATGTTATTTATTTGTGAAATCTTTTAACTTTCTGTAAGTATTTTAAAATCTAGTTTGTACGTCTTTGTAAGTTGTTAAAATTGTTGTTACAGTATACTCCTGAAGAAGCCATCAAAAAAATGTGCGAAATATTGAGTTTTTAGAAAAAATAAAGATTTTTTATTATAGACCACATACCTGATATTTCCTACAGATTTATTTATTGTTTTTGGTCGAAATAATCACTTTGAATATTTAATGATGGGTTTTTATCAAGATATCAGCCGAATATATGGAACAAACACTACAATTTTAATGAAACAATGGGCGAAGTTAAACATAAAGATAGCAAGATTGAACAACAGAAAAATATTTTTATTGCGGTGTAGAACATCTAATGTTTTGCCTGAGCACGTTCGAAACAGTCTTTTTAATCTACGCAGTTTATTAGACACAGGTAATGACAATGTTTTAAATATTAAAGTAGATAAATTCATTAATGAGATCCATAAAAAAACATTGAATTTAGAAATAAAAATAACTTGTGTGAATGTTTCAAATGCGAATAATAATATTAATAAAATTAAGTGTGAGTTGCAACATATTGTTCCTACTAACATATTAATTGAATATGAACTAAGGTTAAAAAATAGTTTTTCAAATGTTTTCAATAGAGTGAAACTTACTAACATAAATAAATTTGAACAGCTAACTAATAATTTATTTTCCAACCACTTATTTTTAAACAATGACAAATGGTTCAAAAACTTGTCTAACGTTGACTTTCCAAAAGAAGTGTCTGATTTTCTCTCTCTTGGTCCAAAATTCAGTGTTGAGTGTACACCTCCAGATTTTAAGTTAGATATGTTTTTAGCAGATGTAGAGAATATCATCGATGAAGTGACAGTTGAATCTAAAGATCTAGTTAGGGCACAAGTAACAAATGTAGTAACTAATTACCTGCATAATTCAACCTCTAAACACCCCACAACAATAAACAAAATGTTCAAAGATGCAAAAAAATATTTGAAGTTACATTCCGACGTATATATTTTACAATCTGACAAAGGTGGATGTACGGTAGCTATGAATAAACAGGATTATATCGAAAAAACATTAACGTTGTTAAACGACAAATCTACATATATTAGTTTAGACAAAGATCCTACTACAGTAATACAGAAGAACTATAATGACCTAATAAAAACCTTAAAAAACCAACATCAACTTACTGAACAGGTTGCAAAAAAACTGTCAATTTATGATTCATATTCTCCTAAACTTTATTGTCTGCCTAAAATCCATAAATTGGATGTTCCTCTAAGGCCTATTGTAAGTTCTTTAAAGTCCACTACCTACAACATTTCAAAATTGCTTGCTGATACATTAAATGATGCCTTTGAATATCACAATAATTATAATTCTAAAGACACATTTACTTTTGTCAATGCTGTTAGGGGAATGCAGTTACCAAAGGATTATGTGTTGATTTCTTTGGATGTGGTGTCATTATTTACAAACATTCCACTAAATATGGTCACGGACATCATAGAATCAAATTGGAACCTTATAAAAGACCACACGACATTATCGAAAGATAATTTTTTAAAAATTCTTAGATTTATTTTTAATAACACTTACTTCAGTTTTAATGGAAAATTTTACTCCCAAATTTTTGGAACACCGATGGGTTCCCCCATTAGTCCAATCCTTGCGACTATTGTAACTGATCATCTCTTAGACAATGTGATTACACAGTTACCGTTTGAGTTACCGTTTTTATATAAATATGTCGATGACATCATATGTGCAGTTCCATCGTATCACATCAACACTACATTAAATATTTTTAATTCATTTAATAAACATCTTCAGTTTACAATAGAAACTGAGACAGATCTTGGTGTACCATTTTTAGATACAAGGGTAATAAGAACTGAGAATAATATTTTAATATTGGATTGGTACCAAAAGCCGACAGCATCAGGCAGGTATATTAATTATTTTTCAAATCATACCACTCGCCAAAAATACAATACCGTATTAGGCATGAAAAACAGAATAACGTCCATTGTTGATGACACTTTTTTACAAAAAAATCTAGACATATTATACAAAATCTTTCGCAACAATGGATATCCTAAACATATTTTAAAAAAACTTATTTACAGCAGTAATTTCTACGATGGTCCCGTCCATGATTCCAACAATAAGTCAATTATATATAAAAAACTCCCCTTTATTAATGGTCTAACACATTCAGTCATATCCATATTTAAAGATGTTCCCAATATCAATATAGCCAAATACAATACTATGAACAGCAAACAATTATTCTCAAAAATTAAAGACCCAGTACCAACCTTGTATAGAAGTAATATTGTTTATGAAATACCATGTCTAGGATGTCAGAATAGTTACATTGGCCAGACATCACAATGGTTAAAGCAAAGAATCACACAACATAAAAGTGATTGCCGCTTAAGAAAAAATACGTGTGCAGTAGTTGAGCATTATGAAAACACCGGTCATATGCTGGACTATAATAATACTCGTATTTTGGCACAGTCTGATAACTATAAAAGTAGATTATTTCTGGAGATGTATCACATTAACAAAAATAAAAAAACTTTAAATTACAAAACAGACACTGGACAGTTAAGTAACATATATTGTAATATATTGAATAAAATTTACAGTAATCATTAAGTTAACACTCGCCTTAATAAACAACTAACCTTAATAATTAAAGTAATAGTATTCCTCTAATTGTTCGTTTGTTGTTATTTTTTGCGTTTGAGTCATTTTATGTGTTTTGTCTTATTACTGTAACGAACGTGCTTCAGACCTTTCCTTATATTAATTTTAAGATGCATTTTAATATATGACAGTAACAATTTTTATTTTAATGTCAATGTTATTTATTTGTGAAATCTTTTAACTTTCTGTAAGTATTTTAAAATCTAGTTTGTACGTCTTTGTAAGTTGTTAAAATTGTTGTTACAGTATACTCCTGAAGAAGCCATCAAAAAAATGTGCGAAATATTGAGTTTTTAGAAAAAATAAAGATTTTTTATTATAGACCACATACCTGATATTTCCTACAGATTTATATATATATATATATATATATATTTATATTCTATAACACTATAAAACAGTGTTGAAATTATCGGGAATTGCGGTCTGTGGCTTAGATTGAAACTACATTTAATTCTGTTGAATTCGATATTTCGATGAGTATTTATTAATTTTTCATCTTCATCAGGAACAAACTACAAAATTAACTAACAGTTAGGTACAAACATAATATTACAATGATATAACTTACGAATTGTTGTAGGTATGTTATATAAAGCAATTTAACTTAAAGCTATGCATGTCGTTTCACGAGAACGTCGAGGGCGGCACTGAGTCAGGTATCTCTTCTCACATGTGTTAAGGGTCAAAAGTTCCAATATCGAGCCATCTGTTTAATATTCTGCTATTTTTCGAATTTTAAAACATTGCAGTAAATTTCGCTTAATCTACTTGTGTCTGATTTGTAATTAATTGAACGTTTATTACTGTTTTTGTGGTACATCTCGAGGAACAACCTTTTCTTATAATTGCTTTCTGAATCTAAGATCTTGATATCTGACAAATTAAATTGGTGTCCTGTTGTTATGGAATGGTGTGCTGCTGCACAAGTATTTTTGTGTGTTTTACAATCACTTTTGTGCTGCGTTATTCTTTGTTTCAGCCATTGCGATGTTTGTCCTATATACTGCCCATCACATTCGAGACAAGAAAGTTGATAGATGATATGACTCTGATTTAGAAGCGGTGTCTGGTCTTTAAGCTTCGAGAATAAGCTGTAGCTGGATATGCTATTGTATTTCGCTATTTTGATTTTAGGAATTCCGTTCAGCAGCTTGATTATATTGTTGGTTAAGCCATTTATGAAGGGCAACTTTTTGTAAATCACGGGATCTGATGGTCTGTTGTCACGTTGCCCGTCGTATAAGTCTGAGTTATATATCAGTTGCTTAAGAATTTTACTTGGATAGCCGTTGTTCAAGAATATGTTGTACAGTGTTTTTAAATTCTTTTGTGTGAACAGGTCATTGCTGATGTGTAAAATTCTGTTTTTCATTGCCACAACAGTGTTGTGTTTTTGGCTTTTCGAGTGCTGAGAGAAATAATTTATATATCTTCCAGAGTCAGTTGGTTTCTGATACCAATCCAAAATTATCTTGTTCTCTGTGGTTCTTATCACCTTAGTGTCTAAAAAGGGCACACTTTGTTCTTTCTCCTCCTCAACGGTAAATTGTAGGTGTTTGTGAAATCCATTGAAGAGGTCCAGTGTAGTTTGAATAGAGTCCTCGGGGATCGCACTTATCACATCATCCACATATTTGTATATGAACGGTAACTTGAACGGTAGTCGTGGAATTACTATATTAAATAGATGATCTAAAACTATGGTGGCTAGAATGGGGCTGATAGGAGAGCCCATGGGAGTGCCAAAGATTTGTGAGTAAAAAGTTCCACCGAAAGAAAAGTAAACATTAGAAAAAATAAAATCGATTAGTTTGAAGAAGTTATTCTTACTTAGTGTGGTGTTGGGTTCTATTAAGTGCCAATTTTGCTCTAAAATTTCAATAATCAAGTTAAGAGGAATATTCGTGAAAAGCGATACCGCATCTAAGGATATAAGTACATAGGTTTGAGGAATTGTAACATTCTTAATTAGTTCTACAAACGTAAATGTATCTTTCACATTATAATTAGTTTGATATTCAAAAGTGGCAGTTAGAATGTTTGCCAAGTATTTCGAGATGTTGTATGTAGTGGAGTTGATTGAGCTGATGATAGGGCGAAGAGGAACATTGCTTTTGTGAATTTTTGGTAGACAGTATAACTTTGGAAACATCGAGTTGTAGATCATTAGTTGTTTTGCAGCATTAGCGTCTATCTCACCTATGGATTTCAGGTTCTTAATAATATTGTTGTATTTGGTTTGTATTTTCACCGTTGGATCAGTGTTTAATTTGGTGTACGTGGAAGAATCCTGTAGCATTATCTCAGTTTTATCCATATATTCTGATTTATCGATGGCAACCGTACACCCACCTTTGTCTGATTGCAAAATGTATAGATCTGGATTTGATTTCAAAAACTTGCGTGTTTTTTCAAACATCCTGTTGAAGTGGTTTGGTTTATTTGTTGTAGTGTGGTTCACATAATTAGTTATGGTATTGGTTGCTCTAGCTCGTACGACATCCTTTGATTCATCTGGAATATCATCCACTATATTTTCTAAGTCTGCAACAAACCTATCTAGTCTGACATCTTTACCAACACAGGGCACACTAAATTTAGGTCCCAATGATAAGAAATTTGCGACTTCTTCCGGTATGGCTATGCTCGAGATATTTTTAAACCATTTGCTGTTGTCTTTAAATACACGGTTGTGTTTTTCGTTATTGCTGTATAGTCGTTCAAATTTGTTGATGTTCGTAAGTTTTATTTTCTCAAATTCAGATCTAAATTTTCTTTTCAGACGATTTTCGTATTCACGTATCATATCAGTTGGAAGAATCTCAGAAAGTTCAGATTTGAACTTTCTTCTGAGAGTTCTTCCACGTACACCAAATTAAACACTGATCCAACGGTGAAAATACAAACCAAATACAACAATATTATTAAGAACCTGAAATCCATAGGTGAGATAGACGCTAATGCTGCAAAACAACTAATGATCTACAACTCGATGTTTCCAAAGTTATACTGTCTACCAAAAATTCACAAAAGCAATGTTCCTCTTCGCCCTATCATCAGCTCAATCAACTCCACTACATACAACATCTCGAAATACTTGGCAAACATTCTAACTGCCACTTTTGAATATCAAACTAATTATAATGTGAAAGATACATTTACGTTTGTAGAACTAATTAAGAATGTTACAATTCCTCAAACCTATGTACTTATATCCTTAGATGCGGTATCGCTTTTCACGAATATTCCTCTTAACTTGATTATTGAAATTTTAGAGCAAAATTGGCACTTAATAGAACCCAACACCACACTAAGTAAGAATAACTTCTTCAAACTAATCGATTTTATTTTTTCTAATGTTTACTTTTCTTTCGGTGGAACTTTTTACTCACAAATCTTTGGCACTCCCATGGGCTCTCCTATCAGCCCCATTCTAGCCACCATAGTTTTAAATCATCTATTTAATATAGTAATTCCACGACTACCGTTCAAGTTACCGTTCATATACAAATATGTGGATGATGTGATAAGTGCGATCCCCGAGGACTCTATTCAAACTACACTGGACCTCTTCAATGGATTTCACAAACACCTACAATTTACCGTTGAGGAGGAGAAAGAACAAAGTGTGCCCTTTTTAGACACTAAGGTGATAAGAACCACAGAGAACAAGATAATTTTGGATTGGTATCAGAAACCAACTGACTCTGGAAGATATATAAATTATTTCTCTCAGCACTCGAAAAGCCAAAAACACAACACTGTTGTGGCAATGAAAAACAGAATTTTACACATCAGCAATGACCTGTTCACACAAAAGAATTTAAAAACACTCTACAACATATTCTTGAACAACGGCTATCCAAGTAAAATTCTTCAGCAACTGATATATAACTCAGACTTATACGACGGGCAACGTGACAACAGACCATCAGATCCCGTGATTTACAAAAAGTTGCCCTTCATAAATGGCTTAACCAACAATATAATCAAGCTGCTGAACGGAATTCCTAAAATCAAAATAGCGAAATACAATAGCATATCCAACTACAGCTTATTCTCGAAGCTTAAAGACCAGACACCGCTTCTAAATCAGAGTCATATCATCTATCAACTTTCTTGTCTCGAATGTGATGGGCAGTATATAGGACAAACATCGCAATGGCTGAAACAAAGAATAACGCAGCACAAAAGTGATTGTAAAACACACAAAAATACTTGTGCAGCAGCACACCATTCCATAACAACAGGACACCAATTTAATTTGTCAGATATCAAGATCTTAGATTCAGAAAGCAATTATAAGAAAAGGTTGTTCCTCGAGATGTACCACATAAACAGTAATAAACGTTCAATTAATTACAAATCAGACACAAGTAGATTAAGCGAAATTTACTGCAATGTTTTAAAATTCGAAAAATAGCAGAATATTAAACAGATGGCTCGATATTGGAACTTTTGACCCTTAACACATGTGAGAAAAGATACCTGACTCAGTGCCGCCCTCGACGTTCTCGTGAAACGACATGCATAGCTTTAAGTTAAATTGCTTTATATAACATACCTACAACAATTCGTAAGTTATATCATTGTAATATTATGTTTGTACCTAACTGTTAGTTAATTTTGTAGTTTGTTCCTGATGAAGATGAAAAATTAATAAATACTCATCGAAATATCGAATTCAACAGAATTAAATGTAGTTTCAATCTAAGCCACAGACCGCAATTCCCGATAATTTCAACACTGTTTTATAGTGTTATAGAATATACTTGCACGGTCGATAAATACATCGGATTTCGAATCCAGTTCTGTATTTATATATATATATATATATATATATATATATATATATATATATATATATATATATATATGAAAAAACAAAAGATGTAGATCTTTGAAAGATATATATATATACATATATATATATATATACAAAAAATATATACATATATATATATATATATATATATATATATATTTACATCCTACTATTCTTAAGGACTCAATCCATACCGCAACCGTACAGCCTCTCCTATTTAGAGGTGTATATAATATTTTAATAATCGAATATATTGAATCTAGTGACAAAACATTCTTAATGCCCAAATTTCTATTTTGATAAGATGAAAATTAATATATACTTGTCTTTTTGGTTCCGTTATCATTATAAACTCATTACGATTTCTTACTTTTGCAGCCTCATGAGTATAATTTTAAACAGTATTGTGGTGTTGCGGCCTCATATACACAACATTATAGACTCAAACAGTGTTGTCAATTCGCTCACTGCGTATTTAGATAATTTGGGGTTTCCCCTTTGTGATTTCAACGAAGTTATTTCCTATTTCGCGATTGTTTAAGTAATGGGATACATGAAATCGGAACATATGGTTTTAAAATCGACAAAAGTATAATAATTTAATAGTCTGTATTTTTAAACAAACGCTTATAACTTTACTGGTAAAATATTTTAATGACTTCTAAAAATAATCTGAACACGATAATATGTATTGAAAGAAATATAATAATTTTGGTTGGGTCAATGTAATACTTTTTTAATATTTCACGTTGTTCTTTCGTTTAATTTCTCAAAGATAATACATAAATATATAGAATCTAACTTTATATTAGATAATTAGGTAATATAGAACATAATTAGATTCGTAGTTAATATACACCTAGAAAGCAAATTTCTTGAATTTTTATTAATTTATTTTTTATACAGGGTGTCCCAAAAAGATTGGTCATAAATTATACCACAGATTCTGGGGTCAAAAATAGGTTGATTGAACCTCACTTACCTATATAAATAAAGCACACAAAAAAAGTTACAGCCCTTTGAAGTTACAAAATGAAAATAAATTTTTTTTCATATATCAAAAACTCTTAGAGATTTTTCATTGAAAATGGACATGTGGCATTCTTATGGCAGCAGCATCTTAAATAAAAAAATATAGTAAAATGTGTGTACCCCATAAAAATTTTATGGGGGGTTTGTTCCCCTAAACCCCCCAAACTTTTGTGTACGTTCCAATTATTAGTGTGGCACCATTAGTTAAACACACTGTTTTTAAAAAAATTTTGCCTCTTAAGACTTTTTTGATAATCCAGTGTTTATCGAGATATTTTGAATATTTATCGAATCCACCACATATTTGTATATGGCTAAGTACGATTATAGAGACCTGTTAATAATCTGAAAATTTGTTAATAACCTATTTATAATTTACATTTTTAGGTATATTTTAAAAAAGAAGCCACATCTCGATAAAAGGTGACATCAAAAAAAGACTAAGGGCAAAAAAGTTTTAAAAACACTGTGTTTAACTAATGGTACCACAATAATAGTTTAATTGGAACGTACACAAACATTTGGGGGGTTTAAAGGTACAAAACTCCCATAAAATATTTATGTAAATACATTAAAAAGAAGCCGTATCTCGATAAAAACTCGCTTATCGAAAAAATACTAAGAGGCAAAAAACGTTTTAAAAACGTTGTGTTTAACTAATAATGAATTAATTGGAACGTACACAGAAGTTTGGGGGGCCGTTTAAGGGATCAAAACCCCCATAAAATTTTTATGGGGTGGACAAATCTCACTATAATTTTGTTTTAAGATGATCCTGCCATAAGATTGATACATGTCCACTTTCAATAAAAAATCTTTAATAGTTTTCGATATATTGAAAAAAATCGATTTTCATTTTGTAACTTCAAAGGGCTGTAACTTTTTATGAGCACATTTGCACTAAGGTAAGTTAGGTTTAATCGAACTATTTTTGACTCCAGAATGTGTGGTATAATTTATGACCAATCTTTTCGGGACAACCTGTATATAGGTCAGTAAAATGAAATACGGCGATGAATTAACGTGAAATACGGCGATAAAATTTCACAAAAATTTGGATATAGGTTCCTCTTATAAGTACTCAACTTTACTTCTGAACTTGTGCCATTGGTTGCTTTTACTTGGGAGATGAAATATTGTAGGCGAAAAAACGTACGTTCAAAAAATGTACGGAAATGGATAAATTAGCAAATTTTAAGCAACTCTTGTGCTATAGAATTTTTGCTCTAAGTTAATACTTTTCAGTTATTTGTGAGTGAAAATGTTAATTTTTCAACGAAAAGAACCACGATTTTAGACGGTTTTTCGTAAATAACTCAACAACTAAATAATTTGTAAAAAAAATAATATTAGCAAATATATAGCTTATAAAAAATAGAAAACGGTACGTTCATGAAGTCTGTAGACTCAAATTACAAATCGAGTATTTCAACGTGGAATAACCAAAAAATGAAGCACTTTTTTGGGAAAATATGCAGAAAACTCAAAACTTTTATTGACTTTTCTAAATTTTTCCTTTCTTATAACACTTTTTAATATAATTTTTAAAAAAAGCATTTTTTTTCAACATTTCGAAGTTTGTTTTTTTATTTTATCAGTAACCACTTTCTTTTCAAAAATAAGCACTTTGAACCGGTTGGTGAAACTTAAAGATCATACATGTTTCGACGAGTAGTCAAATCTAAGTATTCAAGCTTAAATAACGGGAAAACGATGCAATGTATAAAATATACCTGCTAAATATTTGTCAAAGTACTTCGCAATACCTATCAAATGAGCTTAAGAATAAGTTAATAGCGTCTAAATTAAGCAAGTTATTATGAAAATAAGAGAACCCCTTGGAATTAAAAAAAAATCCATTCCACAAAAATTAAAATTTATAATAATCCTTACAAGAACTTCTTTATATTAGCATAAGTAATGATTTCAATAATTTTGACCGGTTTAGAATGCATATTTTTGAAAAAAAGATATAATTTAAAAAAATCATAATTTTTCAAATTATTGTAATTTTCATATTCTTTTGATAATAACTCCAAAAATAATCAAAATACGTAAAAAATTATATAGAACCAAATTTTAGCTTTTTCTGTCAAATATTTTACTATTTCTATAGGGTAAAAAATAGCCGAGATAGAAACGTTTAAATCTTGAATTAACCTTTTATTTTTAAAAAAGTAAGAGGTATAAAAGATTAAGTTTTACGTGGTGAAATAGCCCTTCAAACTAACTTTCAAACGGTTTTTAGGTGAACATGATATCGTAAAAGTGGACGGAGGTATTAAAAAAAACATAACATTTTTTGGAAACATTTTTAAAAGATAAATTTTGAAAAAATTTTGGAGCATAAATTTTAATGCCATCAACATGTTCGGGGCTCATTTGATAGATATTTTTAAGTACTTTGACAAATGTTTAATAAGTTTATGTTATAAAATGCATCATTTTTCCGTTATTTCAGCTTGAACACTTAGATTTTTTACTCGCCGAAAAAAATATACATTCAATTACCTATAACTCACTTTTAGTTAACACTAAAAGGTTTTTCTAGTAAGGAGTTTATTCCGTTTTTTATTAGCTTCAATATTGGTAATAATAACTTTTTTGTAAAATCTTATAGTTTTTGAGCTATTGATGAAAAATCGGTTAAAAACATGTATTTTTCTCAAGAAAAATTAAAATCTATGATCTTTAATAACTCAAAAAGTTTACATTTATTTTAATAACTTTATATAACAAATGTTGCTTAGAATTTGTTCCTCTATCGAATTATGGGGTTATTTTGAATAAAATAATTTTCACCCCCGAGAAGGGGTGACATCCACCTCAGGGTAAAAGCGCAAGTTGGCACCATGTCACCTTTGTTCCTTGAGATATCCTCTAACTACTCACAAATTTTCATACAAATCGATGGAGGTTCAACGAAATCGGAGGTAATAACTCATATCCACCTTCAGTGACTCCACTAAAAGGGAACAACTTTATTTTGAGCGTCGCGTCACTTGCTTAATTTTGGTGCTAAAAACTGTTATAAAAATCAAAAACAAAGCTTTTATTAAACACTTTAAAAAAATTTTTATGAGTTTTCCCTGAAAAGTCCTTAATTTTTTGGTTATTTAACGTTGACATGTTCAATTTGGAATTTGACGACAAGAACCTACTTTTCATAACTCTGCTTCTACAGGGTTTACAGACTTAATTCATATTCTATTTTTTCATGTTTTTATAAGCTACATTTTTGCTAAGAATATTTTTTTGGATAAAATACTTACTTTTTGAGTTATTTGTGAAAAACCGTCTATAAATTTGTGTTTTTTTTTTGTTGAAACATGGACAGTTTCACTCGCAAATAACTCAAAAAGTATTATCTTAAACGTGAAAAGATCCAATAAAACAAAAGTTGCTTAGAATTAGTCAGTTTATCCATTTTTGAGAAGGGGTGGCTTTCACCCTTCAAGTAAAAGCAACCCTGGGCTCACGTCCAAAACTGAAGTAAAGGGGAAAAGGAACCTAAATCCATATTTTCAAGCAAATCCGTCATTTACCTAATAGGCAAAATGCCTGTTTTTCTTCGGCTGTGCCTCCTACTCAAATGAAATATTATCATCTCGTCTCTTTCGTGGTAGATATGTGCTTCTTTTTGAAATGCTATTTATCCCGTATTATTCTAACTATTCTGTCTTCTTACATTTTACTGGTAAGCCTATTCCATTCTCTTCTTCTTTTTTGCACTCATTCTTTGATGTTGTTTATTCTGCATATGTGTCTAATCGCATTACTCATTTATCTGTCCAATAGTGTTTTTGCGATTATTCTTCTTACTATTCAAAACAAGTAATTGGAATTCGTAAATTCTAGGTTTTCATCCAAAGTGACCGCAAGTAGAACCGGAAGTCGATATTTGAACTATTCGTGTAACTTTGCGTCCGTCGATTTATATACGATTTCACTAATTTTGAATAATTTTTACTAAACTTTCGGTCATAACTGTTTAACCTGAAATGACTTCCAAACCTGAACTAAAAATTCATGCTCGACTTTTCAATAAGCTTCGATTGCTATGTCACAATGTACTATTTCTGCAACTATAATATGGCACTTTCCGGTTAGAATTATTTAATCGGAAATGATGTAAGAATCAAAAATATACATTTGTTTTCATCTTGCTAAGGCACGCCGAATAATATATCGCTTATACTATTTAGGTGACTTTAAAATGGTACTTCCGTTTGCAACTCTAAATCCGAAAGTCGGGCGTCAAATTTCTCATCTTTAATACCACCCTTGGGTTACAAGCTTTCATTCGATATCTCATTTGTCATTCTATCGGTATTAATAACGGAAGAGTTATATTCGCGGACAGACAGTCACGAAACCGGAAATATATATTTGTTCTCGTCTTACTAAGGCGCGTCGAATAATATATCGCTTGTACTATTCTGACGATGTTAAAGCAGTATTTTCGGTTTCATTTCTAAAACCAGAAATCCTTGGTCAAATTTCTACCCCCTTTAGTACCTTCCTTGGTTATAAACTTTCTTTTGACACCTCATTTGTCATTCTACCTAGTATAATGACGAAGAAGTTGTGTTTACGGACGGACAAACATGCATGAAACCGGACGTATATATTAGTTTTCGTCTTGCTGTCAACTAATATTTCGCTTGTACTATTTCAGCGATTGTAAAACAATATTTCCGGTTTCAACTGTAAAACCGGAAGTCGGAAATCAAATTTCTAATATACCTCTAATAAAATTTTTGGGTTAGAAATTCCCATTCGACACCTCATTTGTCACTCTATTTATTTTAATAACGGAGGAGTTATATTCGCCGACAGACAGACTGACGGACGGACAGGCATGAAACCGGAAGTATATATTAATTTGTTCTCATCTTGCTAAGGTGCGTCGAATAATATATCGCGTGGACTATTTCGGTGATTTTATAACAGTACTTCCGGTTGTAACTATAAAACCGGAAGTGCAAGGGCAAATTTACCACATTTAATACTATCCACACAGAGGCGATTAGGCCTTACATGGGCAGAATTTTGCAAAGTAAGCCATATTCTAAAAAGCTCAATTCCTAGGTGTATTAAGCGAAAGGTTTATAACCAATGTGTTTTGCCAGTACAAACTTATGAAGCAGAGACTTTAGCACTGACACAAAAATCAGCAAATAACATCAGAGTCACACAACGAGCCATGGAACGTGCAATGCTGAACGTGAGCCTTCGAGACCACATAACAAACCAACAAATCAGGCAAAGATCAGGAGTTCAAGACGTCATCGAAAACGATACGACGCTTAAGTGGAACTGGGCAGGGCACTTAGCTAGAACACAAGATGGACGGTGGACACAACGAATCATGGAATGGAGGCACAGAAACTATAAAAGAAGCCGAGGACGACCACCGACTAGATGGACCGACGACATAGCAGGAAACTGGCTACAAGAGGCCCAGTGTAGAGAATACTGTAAAGAACTGAGGGAGGCCTACGTCCAGCAGTGGACGCGATTGGCTGATTGATTGATTGATTAATACCATCTTTAGGTTATAAGCTTTCATTCAACATTGCATTTAGCCTCATTTATTATCCTTCTATCTGGTCTAATGACGGGAAGAAGTTGTGTTTATAGACAGACAGACAGACATGCATAAATTCAACGTTTTCACATTTTTTTAGAATGGGCGAAAACAATATTTATTTTAATTTATGTAACAGCGATAGTTATATTCTGAATTACAAACATATATACATACCTACCTTAATACATGTGTTAATGAAAATTTAAAGAATTGTGGAAAATTTCTGTGAAACAAAATATCCTCGCGTATGACTATTAATAAAATAAAATATACCTAATGCAATTCAATACATTTTCTAACACATAAAAATGAACAATACCAGTAAATCACCTGTAAGCAAGACGATTGTAAAATATGCGGGATAGAATGATTCAATATTTGAGCAACAGTGTTGCCAGCTAAGTCGAGGTCATAATGTCGTATTATAGTTTAACACATGAAGGATATACACATTGAATATACACATAAAAGCGACCTCCAACGGCAAATGGCTGAACTATAAGCGACGTTACGGACTCATTTTGTTTTAAGATTTACAGGAATTCTAAGACACCAACAAGATTTGTAACATTTGTGTTTGGTAGGTAGAGGTCTCTAGTTTCTCATTCAACAAAACTTTGGTAGAAAATGACAACCAGTTAAAAGAAGTACATGAGAAAAATTACGGACTCCGTATATTGAGGCCGTAAATCGCTCGAGTCCGTTGTGTATGGTCAAAACCTTAATACCGAGTCCGCAATGTCAAGAGGATATATATATATATATATATATATATATATATATATATATATATATATATATATATATATATATATGTATATATTGATGTGATCTTTATTATTGATATGAGATAATATTCTTATATGTCATTTAATTTAATGAATGCATTTATAATAATCTAATTAATTTACCAGATCACATATCAATATGTTTTCAATCTCAGGGCTTTTTATAAAATTAATTACTTACGTGGCTTCTAAGTATTTCTCAATGGTTCCTAATCGGGATAGGAAAGAAAAGAGTAAAATAATACACACATATGGGTTACAATTATAATCAAAATATTGTTTATTTTATTTAAATGGCAATCACTGCTTATTATTTGCTATATCTTATTATTCTTAAACATAACATTTACACATGGGAATCTTATTTCCTTTTGGTTTCCAATTGAAAGTTTTTATTAACATTTAACTATTAGGATTTATTAGCAACAATTCTATTTAAGTTTGATGAAGCTTTTCTGATATTATTGATTATGTTCTTCAATTTTAAATGTGGTATTTAATACGAAAAACCCATACATTCATGTCCAAACAAATGAGACTGACCTTTTTCTGGTGAACTGAGAATGTCTTCACACAAGACCCGTTTCCTGCTATCCTTGGCTGCGATTAAAACCTCGTCCTGGCTTCCAGTAATGTTCTCCTTTGAAAACTAGCTCGTATAGCTCCCGTTCCTGCTTCTGTCGTGATGCCGTGTTTCTACCTTTTTCGAAACTGCAATCAGCTACCGGGACACTCTTGGCTCAAGGAGGTTCTTTTACTCTCAACCTGGCCTACCTCTCGTTCCACGATAGATCTCCACACTCACGGAACTACACCGGCTTTCTCACTCTCCGTACACTACCGTCTACTACTGGACTTCACTTCTCGACAGCTCAAAACATTCTTCTCTCTATTTGTCATTCATTCCCCTACTTTCTAAATATCCCTTCCAGATTCACAAATCAACCTTCCACCACCAACTCTCATTCGCAGTCTTCCTCAAAACCAATTTTTAATCTTTCTAAATATGCTTAATGGATTTCAAAGAAAATAGTTAATTCCCATTCTAAAATTACTTTCTACTATTTACAAAATTTTATGACCTATTCTCTATTTCCACTAAGTCTTATTTAGCATCGGCTAATGATCGAACCTTCCGCGAACAACGATAATGACCTATTATCGATTTCACTTGAGTTTTATTTAGCATAGGCTAATGATCGAACCTTCCGCGAACAACGATAATGGTACGCGCCATTCACTTTGTTTTTTCTAAGCGCATTGTCCCGAGTTCCGTAAGCTTTTTCTAATCACTTCTTAAAATTAAATATAACAATTTGTTGTATACAGGTTGTTCTAAATTTATATGCCCGTGGTTGAGAAAATTGAAAATATTTTATATTAAATTGAATTCTGTTTATAATTATCAAAATTTAATTTTCATATCAAATAGAAATATAACAAATCCCCGCCTTGTATTCGATAAAATTTATCTGCATTTTTTTAAATAAATTTTCTCGAGGCAAAACCAACTCCCTGTATATTTCCTTACTTTAATCTACGTCTTATACCCCTTCTTCTTGTATTACTCTAATTAGTCCTACCTGTAGAGTAATTGTTTCCTTATTTTCAGTGTCCTCATCCTGTGTTAGAGTGTCGGCTATTATGTTGTCTTTCCCTTTTTCCCATATCAATCTTCTGTCTTTTTCCTCAGATTTTTCACATACTTTTACCGTGCATTCTGCATCCTCGTTTTCATATGCCTCCTCTTCAAATGCCACTGTTTCGATTATATCTTTTTCGCTTTCATTTGTTAGCTTTATTTCTTCTTCTCCTGAGCTCATCTCTTCTTTTGAGGAATCCCAGTTTTCTTTTGCTTTTGATACTCTCAATTTTTCTTCTTCTGGGCTCAACTCTTCTTTTGAGGAGCCACAGGTTTCATTTTCTTTTGTCTTTTTCTGACTTTTTCTCCCTTTTCTTCTTTGTCCTTGCTTCGTTGCCAAATTCATTTCCACTGTTTGTTCTTTACCTGATTCGTCCGTATTTTGTTTCTCCTGTTCCTTGTCCTGTTCTTCTTCTTTTTCTTCTGTTAGATTCATCGTATTATTTTTAAAATCTATCACTACATGTTTTTCTGCCAATTCGTCAACTCCTACTATCATGTCATGTGACATGTTTGGCATTATTACACATTGTAGTGCATACATCTTCTTACCCAGTCGTACCATTACTCGTATGCCTTCATTTATAGTTGCCAATGTCCGTTTGTTTGCGCCCACTAAATTTACCCTAGGTATTTTGTAAATTAAATTTGTTAAGTTAACTTCTTCTATTAGTTTTCTGTTGACCAATGTTATTTCAGATCCAGTGTCTATCATAATTTTAATTGGTTTCTCGTTGATAAATCCATCCACAAATTTTAAATTAACTCCATTTTTCTTTTCGTTGTTTCTTGCCAATTTAATAAACTCCTTGGGGTTACAAAAGATTCCTGTTTGATTTTTGGTTTTTAGTGAGCGCCGTCGTGAAAAGACGCCGGTTGTTCATCGTTGTTTATATTTTCGTCATAATGTCTCTCTCCGTCATATTCATCTGTCTGGGTATTATTTACTTCTCTTCTCTTTTCTCTTGGTCTGTCGGATCTGTTTCGGTTTTCTCGATATCCCTGTTCATTTTGTCTACCATTATTTCTGTTTTCTTGATTTGAGCGTGTGATGTTTCTACTCTGGTATTCTCGATTTCTGTCCTCATTCCATTGCCTATTTCTTTGTTCATAATTTCCTCTTCCGTTGTCTCTATTTTCGTTTTCCCTTCTGGGATTAAAATCTCGTCTTGTATAGTCTCTCCTATTTTGATTTCTCTCTCTGTAATCCTGTGTCTCTCGGGGCCTGTAATCTTCTCGCGACCTTCTTGATTTTCTTTCTCTTAGACGTGATTCTCTTATTTGTAGGAATTGGCATAAACTATCTATGTCTTTGTAATTTTGCAATGTGATATGGTCTTCCAGCGTTTCCTCGAAATGTCTTGCAATCAGTTCGACTAATTGTTCCGATGAGTAATTATATTGTAAATGCTTTGCATTATTGTAAATTTGTAAAGCATATGTCCTTTCTGATACCCCCATCCTATCATTGTATTTCCCATTTTGCAATTCCTTGTTAATTTCCAATTGTTGGACTTTTCCCCAGAAATAATTCAAAAATTTTTGTTCAAATTGTTGCCAATTGCCGAATTCTTCTTCTTTACTATCGAACCATAGGCTTGCTTCATATTTGAGATGGTTTCTGATAGTTTCTTTTGCTGTTTCGAAATTTCCGATGTGTTGTATTTTCTTTTTCAGGCTATTTATGAACGGCACTGGGTGTAATCTTCTTACATCCCCGCCAAACCTTATCTTCACGTCATCTGTGCTATGTATAACCATTTCTCTTCTTTCTCCTACATTTTGTTGCGTCCGGTTTTCGGTGACTTGTTTTTCTATTTCTGTGATTCTTTTTTCCACTTCTTCTCTGTCTACTTGAATAGCATTTTCCAACTTATTTTCCAAATTTTCTATTTCCTTTTTCTGGCAATTCGTTATCTCCTTTATTTTATTTTGAATTTTCATTTCTTGTTCTTTCATCTCGTTTTTCATTGTTGTTAAACATCCTTTTACTTCCTTTTCATACTTTCCTATGCGTTCCTCCATTTTGTTGTTGTTCTCTTCTATTGCTTGTTTCATTTTTTGTTGTGTTTCATCCATTTTTTGATCCAATTTTTGTTGTGTTTCATCCATTTTTTGTTGTGTTTCATCCATTTTTTGATCCAATTTTTGTTGTGTTTCCTCTATTTTTTGTTGTGTTTCATCCATTTTTTGTTGTGTTTCATCCATTTTTTTATCCACTTTATCCATTTTCTTTGATGTTTCTTCCTGATTTTTATCCATTGCTTGTTTTGTTTCCTGTTGGTTGTCTTGGATTCTATCCATTTTCTTTTGTGTTTCATCCTGATTTTTATCCATTGTCCTTTTTGCTTCATCCATTTTTTGTTGTGTTTCATCTATTTTTTGTTGTGTTTCATCCATTTTTTGTTGTGTTTCATCCATTTTCTTTGATGTTTCTTCCTAATTTTTATCCATTGTCCTTTTTGCTTCATCCATTTTTTGTGACTGGAGTTGCATCAGTTGTAATAGTTTATCTATTCCTGATAATTCTTGCTGTTCTGATGCCATGATTGTCGTGTCTAAAATATCTTCTTGGTCTGAATGTTCTTTTTGTTTTTTGTTGTCTTTGCTTTGGCTTCTTGTCACAGACATTTGTTTTCAAGAAGTACTATCCCCGCCAAATATGAAATTTTACTAGTATGTTACCAAGACGACTTTTTCTCACCCAAATATTATAAATTGTCAATAAATATATCAAATGTAAATATCGTAAAAATAAAATATTAAATCAGTTATGTAAAATTTGTACCTAAAGAGATCTAAAATTTTATGTTATCAAATGTAAGTAGGTATCTCACTTTTTACCACAGGCATATAAATTTTCAAATACCGGCTTTACTCTTTCTATCCTTCAAATTTGCCACTAGAAATACTTTACAATGCCCCACGTTGGGCGCCAGTTGATGTGATCTTTATTATTGATATGAGATAATATTCTTATATGTCATTTAATTTAATCAATGCATTTATAATAATCTAATTAATTTACCAGATCACATATCAATATGTTTTCAATCTCAGGGCTTTTTATAAAATTAATTACTTACGTGGCTTCTAAGTATTTCTCAATGGTTCCTAATCGGGATAGGAAAGAAAAGAGTAAAATAATACACACATATGGGTTACAATTATAATCAAAATATTGTTTATTTTATTTAAATGGCAATCACTGCTTAATATTTGCTATATCTTATTATTCTTAAACATAACATTTACACATGGGAATCTTATTTCCTTTTGGTTTCCAATTGAAAGTTTTTATTAACATTTAACTATTAGGATTTATTAGCAACAATTCTATTTAAGTTTGATGAAGCTTTTCTGATATTAATGATTATGTTCTTCAATTTTAAATGTGGTATTTAATACGAAAAACCCATACATTCATGTCCAAACAAATGAGACTGACCTTTTTCTGGTGAACTGAGAATGTCTTCACACAAGACCCGTTTCCTGCTATCCTTGGCTGCGATCAAAACCTCGTCCTGGCTTCCAGTAATGTTCTCCTTTGAAAGCTAGCTCGTATAGCTCCCGTTCCTGCTTCTGTCGTGATGCCGTGTTTCTACCTTTTTCGAAACTGCAATCAGCTACCGGGACACTCTTGGCTCAAGGAGGTTCTTTTACTCTCAACCTGGCCTACCTCTCGTTCCACGATAGATCTCCACACTCACGGAACTACACCGGCTTTCTCACTCTCCGTACACTACCGTCTACTACTGGACTTCACTTCTCGACAGCTCAAAACATTCTTCTCTCTATTTGTCATTCATTCCCCTACTTTCTAAATATCCCTTCCAGATTCACAAATCAACCTTCCACCACCAACTCTCATTCGCAGTCTTCCTCAAAACCAATTTTTAATCTTTCTAAATATGCTTAATGGATTTCAAAGAAAATAGTTAATTCCCATTCTAAAATTACTTTCTACTATTTACAAAATTTAATGACCTATTCTCTATTTCCACTAAGTCTTATTTAGCATCGGCTAATGATCGAACCTTCCGCGAACAACGATAATGACCTATTATCGATTTCACTTGAGTTTTATTTAGCATAGGCTAATGATCGAACCTTCCGCGAACAACGATAATGGTACGCGCCATTCACTTTGTTTTTTCTAAGCGCATTGTCCCGAGTTCCGTAAGCTTTTTCTAATCACTTCTTAAAATTAAATATAACAATTTGTTGTATACAGGTTGTTCTAAATTTATATGCCCGTGGTTGAGAAAATTGAAAATATTTTATATTAAATTGAATTCTGTTTATAATTATCAAAATTTAATTTTCATATCAAATAGAAATATAACAATATATATGTATATATATATATATATATATATATATATATATATATATATTGTTATATTTCTATTTGATATGAAAATTAAAATTTGATAATTATAAACAAAATTCAATTTAATATAAAATATTTTCAATTTTCTCAACCACGGGCATATAAATTTAGAACAACCTGTATACTGCCGTGCTAAGCCCAAAGGCGGTAACTGATTTTTTATCGAAAATGACATTTTTGTATTTCTAGGTAGGTTTCATTATATTATAATGCTTCTACAACTCCAAAGACTTTGTAAATATATTCTAGATACCCATTATAATAGTTCTACAACTCCAAGGACTTGGTAAAAATATTCTAAATACCTATAATCTACGTAGAAATACAACAATCTCATGTTCGATAAAAAATCAGTTACCGCCTTTGGGCTTAGCACGGCAGTATACAACAAATTGTTATATGTAATTTTAAGAAGTGATTAGAAGAAGCTTACGAAACTCGGGACAATGCGCCGAGAATAAACAAAGTGAATGGCGCGTACCATTATCGTTGTTCGCGGAAGGTTCGATCATTAGCCTATGCTAAATAAGACTCAGTTGAAATAGATAATAGGTCATTATCGTTGTTCGCGGAAGGTTCGATCATTAGCCTATGTAAATAAGACTCAGTTGAAGTAGATAATAGGTCATTAAATTTTGTAAATAGTAGAAAGTAATTTTAGAATGGGAATTAACTATTTTTTTTAAATCCATTAAGCATATTTAGAAAGATTAAAAATTGGTTTTGAGGAATACTGCGAATGAGAGTTGGTGGTGGAAGGTTGATTTGTGAATCTGGAAGGGATATTTAGAAAGTAGGGGAATGAATGAAAAAGATAGATCAGAATGTTTTGAGCTGTCGAGAAGTGAAGTCCAGTAGTAGACGGTAGTGTACGGAGAGTGAGAAAGCCGGTGTAGTTCCGTGAGTGTGGAGTATCTAAAGTGGAACGAGAGGTAGGCCAGGTTGAGAGTAAAAGAACCTCCTTGAGCCAAGAGTTCCCGGTAGCTGATTGCAGTTTCGAAAAAGGTAGAACACAGCATCACGACAGAAGCAGGAACGAGAGCTATACGAGCTAGTTTCAAAGGAGAACATTACTGGAAGCCAGGACGAGGTTTTGATTGCAGCCAAGGATAGCAGGAAACGGGTCTTGTGTGAAGACATTCTCAGTTCACCAGAAAAAGGTCAGTCTCATTTGTTTGGACATGAATGTATGGGTTTTTCGTATTAAATACCACATTTAAAATTGAAGAACATAATCAATAATATCAGAAAAGCTTCATCAAGCTTAAATAGAATTGTTGCTAATAAATCATAATAGTTAAATGTTAATAAAAACTTTCAATTGGAAACCAAAAGGAAATAAGATTCCCATGTGTAAATGTTATGTTTAAGAAAAATAAGATATAGCAAATATTAAGCAGTGATTGCCATTTAAATAAAATAAACAATATTTTGATTATAATTGTAACCCATATGTGTGTATTATTTTACTCTTTTCTTTCCTATCCCGATTAGGAACCATTGAGAAATACTTAGAAGCCACGTAAGTAAGTAATTAATTTTATAAAAAGCCCTGAGATTGAAAACATATTGATATGTGATCTGGTAAATTAATTAGATTATTATTAATGCATTGATTAAATTAAATGACATATAAGAATATTATCTCATATCAATAATCAAGATCACATCAACTGTCGTCCAACGTGGAAAGCATTGAAAAGTATTTCTAGTGGCAAATTTGAAGGATAGAAAGAGTAAAGCCGGTATTTGAAAATTTATATGCCTGTGGTAAAAAGTGAGATACTTACATTTGATAACATAAAATTTTAGATCTCTTTAGGTACAAATTTTACATAACTGATTTAATATTTTATTTTTACGATATTTACATTTGATATATTTATTGACAATTTATAATTTGGGTGAGAAAAAGTCGTCTTGGTAACATACTAGTAAAATTTCATATTTGGCGGGGACAGTACTTCTTGAAAACAAATGTCTCTGACAAGAAGCCAAAGCAAAGACAACAAAAAACAAAAAGAACATTCAAATCAAGAGAATAATTCAGACCAAGAAGATATTTTAGACACGACAATCATGGCATCAGAACAGCAAGAATTATCAGGAATAGATAAATTATTACAAATGATGCAACTCCAGTCACAAAGAATAGAACAGAAAATGGATGAAACACAACAAAAACTGGATGACAATCAAAGAGAAACAAAACAAGCAATGGATGAAGCAAAAAGGACAATGGATAAAAATCAAGAAGAAACATCAAAGAAAATGGATAAAGTGGATCAAAAAATGGATGAAACACAACAAAAAATGGATGAAACACAACAAAAATTGGATCAAAAAATGGATGAAACACAACAAAAAATGAAACAAGCAATAGAAGAGAACAACAAGAAAATGGAGGAACGCATAGGAAAGTATGAAAAGGAAGTAAAAGGATGTTTGACAATGATCAAGAACGATATGGGACAACAAGAGACAGAGATTAAAGAAATCAAAAGCAAAATAAAGGAAATAACGAATTGCCAGAAAAAGGAAATAGAAAATTTGGAAAATAAGTTGGAAAATGCTATTCAAGTAGACAGAGAAGAAGTGGAAAAAAGAATCACAGAAATAGAAAAACAAGTCACCGAAAACCGGACGCAACAAAATGTAGGAGAAAGAAGAGAAATGGTTATACATAGCACAGATGACGTGAAGATAAGGTTTG
Source organism: Diabrotica virgifera virgifera (assembly GCF_917563875.1). Taxonomy (NCBI): domain Eukaryota; kingdom Metazoa; phylum Arthropoda; class Insecta; order Coleoptera; family Chrysomelidae; genus Diabrotica; species Diabrotica virgifera. The sequence continues at coordinate 137,617,706 of NC_065444.1, forward strand.
GCGGGGATGTAAGAAGATTACACCCAGTGCCGTTCATAAATAGCCTGAAAAAGAAAATACAGCACATCGGAAATTTCGAAACAGCAAAAGAAACTATCAGAAACCATCTAAAATATGAAGCAAGCCTATGGTTCGATTGCAAAGAAGAAGAATTTGACAGTTGGCAACAATTTGAACAAAAATTTTTGAATTATTTCTGGGGAAAAGTCCAACAATTGGAAATTAACAAGGAATTGCAAAATGGGAAATACAATGATAGGATGGGTATATCAGAAAGGACATATGCATTACAAATTTACTATAACGCAAAACATTTACAATATAAATTACTCATCGGAACAATTAGTCGAACTGATTGCAAGACATTTCGAAGAAACGCTGGAAGACCATATCACATTGCAAAACTACAAAGACATAGATAGTTTATGCCAATTCCTACAAATAAGAGAATTACGTTTAAGAGAAAGAAAATCAAGAAGGTCGCGAGAAGATTACAGGCCCCGAGAAACACAAGATTACAGAGATAGAAATCAAAATAGGAGGGACTATACAAGACGAGATTTTAATCCCAGAAGGGAAAACGAAAATAGAGACAACGGAAGACGAAATTATGAACAAAGAAATAGGCAATGGAATGAGGACAGAAATCGAGAATACCAGAATAGAAACACCACACGCTCAAATCAAGAAAACAGAAATAATGGTAGACAAAATGAACAGGGATATCGAGAAAACCGAAACAGATCCGACAGACCAAGAGAAAATAGAAAAGAAGTAAATAATACCCAGACAGATGAATATGACGGAGAGAGACATTATGACGAAAATATAAACAACGATGAGCAACCGGCGTCTTTTCACGACGGCGCTCACTAAAAACCAAAAATCAAACAGGAATCTTTTGTAACCCCAAGGAGTTTATTAAATTGGCAAGAAACAACGAAAAGAAAAATGGAGTTAATTTCAAATTTGTGGATGGATTTATCAACGAGAAACCAATTAAAATTATGATAGACACTGGATCTGAAATAACATTGGTCAACAAAAAACTAATAGAAGAAGTTAACTTAACAAATTTAATTTACAAAATACCTAGGGTAAATTTAGTGGGCGCAAACAAACGGACATTGGCAACTATAAATGAAGGCATACGAGTAATGGTACGACTGGGTAAGAAGATGTATGCACTACAATGTGTAATAATGCCAAACATGTCACATGACATGATAGTAGGAGTTGACGAATTGGCAGAAAAACATGTAGTGATAGATTTTAAAAATAATACGATGAATCTAACAGAAGAAAAAGAAGAAGAACAGGACAAGGAACAGGAGAAACAAAATACGGACGAATCAGGTAAAGAACAAACAGTGGAAATGAATTTGGCAACGAAGCAAGGACAAAGAAGAAAAGGGAGAAAAAGTCAGAAAAAGACAAAAGAAAATTAAACCTGTGGCTCCTCAAAAGAAGAGTTGAGCCCAGAAGAAGAAAAATTGAGAGTATCAAAAGCAAAAGAAAACTGGGATTCCTCAAAAGAAGAGATGAGCTCAGGAGAAGAAGAAATAAAGCTAACAAATGAAAGCGAAAAAGATATGATCGAAACAGTGGCATTTGAAGAGGAGGCATATGAAAACGAGGATGCAGAATACACGGTAAAAGTATGTGAAAAATCTGAGGAAAAAGACAGAAGATTGATATGGGAAAAAGGGAAAGACAACATAATAGCCGACACTCTAACACAGGATGAGGACACTGAAAATAAGGAAACAATTACTCTACAGGTGGGACTAATTAGAGTAATACAAGAAGAAGGGGTATAAGACGTAGATTAAAGTAAGGAAATATACAGGGAGTTGGTTTTGCCTCGAGAAAATTTATTTAAAAATGCAGATAAATTTTATCGAATACAAGGCGGGGATTTGTTATATTTCTATTTGATATGAAAATTAAAATTTGATAATTATAAACAAAATTCAATTTAATATAAAATATTTTCAATTTTCTCAACCACGGGCATATAAATTTAGAACAACCTGTATACAACAAATTGTTATATGTAATTTTAAGAAGTGATTAGAAGAAGCTTACGAAACTCGGGACAATGCGCCGAGAATAAACAAAGTGAATGGCGCGTACCATTATCGTTGTTCGCGGAAGGTTCGATCATTAGCCTATGCTAAATAAGACTCAGTTGAAATAGATAATAGGTCATTATCGTTGTTCGCGGAAGGTTCGATCATTAGCCTATGTAAATAAGACTCAGTTGAAGTAGATAATAGGTCATTAAATTTTGTAAATAGTAGAAAGTAATTTTAGAATGGGAATTAACTATTTTTTTTAAATCCATTAAGCATATTTAGAAAGATTAAAAATTGGTTTTGAGGAATACTGCGAATGAGAGTTGGTGGTGGAAGGTTGATTTGTGAATCTGGAAGGGATATTTAGAAAGTAGGGGAATGAATGAAAAAGATAGATCAGAATGTTTTGAGCTGTCGAGAAGTGAAGTCCAGTAGTAGACGGTAGTGTACGGAGAGTGAGAAAGCCGGTGTAGTTCCGTGAGTGTGGAGTATCTATCGTGGAACGAGAGGTAGGCCAGGTTGAGAGTAAAAGAACCTCCTTGAGCCAAGAGTTCCCGGTAGCTGATTGCAGTTTCGAAAAAGGTAGAACACAGCATCACGACAGAAGCAGGAACGAGAGCTATACGAGCTAGTTTCAAAGGAGAACATTACTGGAAGCCAGGACGAGGTTTTGATTGCAGCCAAGGATAGCAGGAAACGGGTCTTGTGTGAAGACATTCTCAGTTCACCAGAAAAAGGTCAGTCTCATTTGTTTGGACATGAATGTATGGGTTTTTCGTATTAAATACCACATTTAAAATTGAAGAACATAATCAATAATATCAGAAAAGCTTCATCAAACTTAAATAGAATTGTTGCTAATAAATCATAATAGTTAAATGTTAATAAAAACTTTCAATTGGAAACCAAAAGGAAATAAGATTCCCATGTGTAAATGTTATGTTTAAGAAAAATAAGATATAGCAAATATTAAGCAGTGATTGCCATTTAAATAAAATAAACAATATTTTGATTATAATTGTAACCCATATGTGTGTATTATTTTACTCTTTTCTTTCCTATCCCGATTAGGAACCATTGAGAAATACTTAGAAGCCACGTAAGTAAGTAATTAATTTTATAAAAAGCCCTGAGATTGAAAACATATTGATATGTGATCTGGTAAATTAATTAGATTATTATTAATGCATTGATTAAATTTAATGACATATAAGAATATTATCTCATATCAATAATCAAGATCACATCAATATATATATATATATATATATATATATATATATATATATATATATATATATATTATATATATATATATATATTATATATATATATATATGTCTTCATATCAAGGCGAGATCCGTTTGTATCATAAGCTATATAAGATGAGATCCGTTTTGAAAGGCGAGATCCGATTTTGGATCTCACCTTGTATTCACGTGTATATAGTGACATCTCGATGTAACAATGCTGGGGGTACAGGGAAATCGATTTTTGTCTGGACCTCATTTTGCACTCCTTTTGGTGATTTTTATATTGCAGTAGTTCCACTAAGTCTACTCTAGAGGGCAGCGCGCGCGATCGGATGTGTATACGCTATATACAGGGTGTTTCATTAATAATTGTCCATATAGTAACTAGAGAAACCTTAGCACAAAATACGAAGATTTAACCTAAAACACTTAAATAAAATGTGGTTTCTTACTGAGTTACAGGGTGTTTTATCTAAAAATTTTAAAAATATTTTTGCTCAGCATTTTAAAACTATTCGACGTATCCTTTTCATACTTGGCAGGAAGTATAGGTACTGTACAAACTACTAAATTATGTTAAACACACGTTTCTGGCTATTACCAGAGGCGTACGACGGGGGAAAGTGAATGGTTGACCCTTTTCAAATTCTACGCCACTGGCGGAATTGCTATTTTAGTTCAATTTTTATATTCTCCAATACTTTCTATGAAAATAATACACTCTTCATTCGTAACGATAAAGTCATTAGTTTTCGAGATATTTGAAGTTAAAAATGAAACGACACGGTTATTTTGATTAATGTATTGTGTCGCTTCATTTTTAATTTACAAATATCTCTAAAACTAATCATTTTATCGTTACGACTGAACAGTATATTATTTCCATAAAAAGTATTGGAAAATCAAAAAATTACACGGAAATAGCAATTTCGTCAGTGGCGTAGAATTTGGGAAGGGTCAACCAGCCACTATCCCCTGTCGTACGCCTTTGGTAGTAGCTAAAAACGTTTATTTATCTTAATTTAGTAGGGTGTACAGTACTTACACTTTCTGCCAAGTATGATAGGGATACGCCAAATAGTTTTAAAGTACTGGGTACAAATACTTTTTAAATTTTAATCATATGAATCATATCATAAATTAATCAAAATAACTGTGCCGTTTCATATTTAACTTCAAATATCTCGAAAACTAATGACTTTATCGTTACTAATAAAGAGTATATTATTTTCGTAGAACGTATTGGAGAATCTAAAAATGGCACTAAAATAGTAATTCCTCCAGTGGCGTAGAATTTGAGAAGGGTCAACCATTCACTATCCCCTGTCGTACGCCTCTGGTAGTAGCTAGAAACGTTTTTTATCATAATTTAGTAGGGTGTGTAGTAGTCGCACTTGCTGCCAAGTATGAGAAGGATACGTCGAATAGTTTTAAAATGCTGAGCAAAAATAGTTTTTAAATTTTTAGATAAAACACCCTGTAACTCAGTAAGCAACCACATTTTATTTAAGTGTTTTAGGTTAAATCTTCGTATTTTGTGCTAAGGTTTCTCTAGTTACTATATGGACAATTATTAATGAAACACCCTGTATACATTTTGTAGACAAATCGAGATCCGATAAATTTGGAAACATCGCAAATGAACTTTACGGTCAGTTCTCTCCCTCGGCTTATTTGTAGCTTGAATAAGAATATTTACATTATTAAAGGGCTCTGTTAAGAAAGGCGATTCTCAAATATCTCGAGAACTAGACGTCGTAACGAAAAAACTTAAGAAGGCTTTTTTAAGAGGAAACAGTAGCGATCAACAGGTAGCAAAAACGCGTTCCAAGATTGCGGCTGTAATTTTGAATATTTTTTCGAGATATTTGGCACACTTATTCGTAGTATAATAAAGAATGGCGGTACAGAGCCCAATTTGAAAAATATATTAATATGTGGAAATTACTCTGTAATTAAATAAAATATTAAAAAAACGAGCCTGTACCGCCATTAAGAAGAACAAAAAAATACACTTTCTTAAAATAAACTTTTTTATCCGATGCCTAGATTTTGTGTCATTTTGGAACTACTAAAATTTTTTATTTCATTAGTAGTTCCAAAATGATACAAAATCTAGGCATCGGATAAAAAAGTTTATTTGAAGAAAGTGTATTTTTTTGTTCTTCTTAATGGCGGTACAGGCTCGTTTTTTTAATATTGTATTTAATTACAGAGTAATTTCCACATATTAATATATTTTTCAAATTGGGCTCTGTACCGCCATTCTTTATTATATTACGAATACGTGTGCCAAATATCTCGAAAAAATATTCAAAATTACAGCCGCAATCTTGGAACGCGTTTTGGCTACCTGTTGATTGCTACTGTTTCACCTTAATGGTTTTTCAAAATCTATATACTTATGCAATAGCACGGTTCTTAATCTGCCTGCGAACGCGGTGGGTGTAGCAACTTTAAATTTTCAACTGGAACCCTTTATTTTTAATTAAATAGTTGAAATTTAGAGTTAAAAATACACAACTTTTGTTTGAATCCATAATAGCTTCTTTAATACAGTCGGAAGAGCTTCAGAATCGTCGTTTTGATGACATTTTTAGGGGTTAGATGATTTTAAGTAATTTTTTAGTAAAAATTACGTTGAACACGTTGGTAAGTACGTGAACAATTGGGATACGCGGATACAAATTTCGGGAACATTGTTTATTTTTAGTATTATTTTTTTACAATTTTTCTTCAGATATCTTCTCCACTGCTGGTTTTACAAAAAATCTCAAAAACTTAATCGCTTTTAAAAGACCTACAAAATAAAGCTAACCGCGTTCAATTTGATTGAGAGTTATTAACACAAAACTATTTTGCATATCATTTTATAATTAAGGGACCAACTATGTTGTTCACGTACTATACTATATTAAGATTCCAAGGGAATATTTTTTAATATACAGAGTGTCCAGAAACTCTCCCGACAAAGGAATACCCGAGATTCTTCAGATAATTTTAAGACAATTTAACCCAATTCTCCTAGTCCGAAAATGCCTACTAAGGGAGCTTCTCCAGAACACTTCTATTTAGAAAAACGAAAACTGGTACGCTTATTTATCTTCCAGAGATAAATCGATTACATCAATGACGAATTTCTAGTACGGGTCATAGGCGCCCGTTTTGGGTAGGGCGTCGGTTATTTTATCGCATAATTTTTTGCATTTAACTATTTTAAGCATTTTTTACATTGGATTATTAAATTGTGAGGTTTTCTAGTACTAAAAGGTATTCTTATTTTAAGTCGGTAGGATGCACCATTTTCTAGAAAAATCGATTTGAAAATTTTTCGTTTGTTAAATTTGAAAAAATTTTTTTCAAAAAAACACTATTTGGAAAAAAGAAACCGGTATGTTTATTTATCTTCCAGAAATAAATCGATTTCCTCAGTTGTGAAATTTTAGTACCAGTGATATGCGTCCTTTTTGGGTAGGTCAACGATTATTTTATCTTTTTTGTCTTTAATTTTTAAGCATTTTGAAATTTGACGATTAAATTACGAGGTATTCTAGTATTAAAAGGTACTATTGCTTTAAATCGGCAAAATACCAAAATGGAATCACCATTTGTTGAACGAAAAATTGTCTCCAGTTGCTCAATATATAACAAGAGTGTCTGATGGTTTACATAAACCACACTCACTGAAATGATCAACCCACATGTACGTTGAAACATCATCATCATCATCATACGTGGCTCGACAATCCGTTGTGGATCTTAGCCTGCTCGCAAAGAAGTCGCCACTCCTGCCGATTCCTGGCAACTTCCTTCCATCTTCTGACCCCTAAAATCTTTAGGTCTTCTTCTACATCATCAATCCATCTTTTTCGTGGTCATCCTCTACTTATTGTGCCCTCTGGTTTTGAAAAGGTTAATTTCTTAGTGTATTCGTGATCTGGCATTCTAGCAATGTGTCCAGCCCATCTAAGTCTCTGCACTTTCTTCTAACGAATTTCACAATATCTGGATCGGTGTATAACTGATATTGTTCAAAGTTGTATCTTCGACGCCATAGCCCATTTTCGTTTACGGCCCCAAAAATCTTTCCAAGAATTTTTCTCTCAAAAATAGTCTTTCATCATTTTGAGATAAGGTCCACGTTTCAACCCCATATATCAAAACCGGTCTTATTAAGGATTTATATTATTTTTATTTTTTAAATATTTCTGGAGACCGTGTAGAGTTCTGTTTGCTATTGCTATGCGTCTTTTTATATCGTCGCTTGTCGTGTTTATTGAGTTTACTAGCGACCCAAGATATGTGAATTCCTTGACTTGCTCAAAGGTATGGTTGTTAATTTGAATTCTCTGTTCGATATTTCGGGAGTTTTTAGAAACCAACATATATTTGGTTTTTTCCTCGTGTATCACAAGTCCTAATTTACTTGCCGCGTCCGCAAGTCTTGTAAAATACTGCACCATGTTTCTCACACTTCTGCCCACTATAACTATATCGTCAGCGAATGCGAGAATTTGCGTCGATCTATTAAAAATAGTTCCATTCATTCTAATATTTAATTTTCTCACTGCCTATTCCAAGGAATATTAAAGAGGAGACACGCCAGCGCGTCCCCCTGTCTTAGACCTTAGACCATTATTAATGTCAAAGAATGTCGAGTTTTCTCCTTGAATTCTAACGCACGAGCTTACATTTTGCATTGTTAGTTGGGTCAACTTAACCAAATTCGGTGGGATCCCAAAGTCAATCATTGCATTATACAATGCAGTTCTTTTAACACTGTCATAGGCTGCTTTGAAGTCGACGAAGAGATGGTGGGTATCTATGTTATATTCTATTAACTTTTCTAGAATCTGTCTATGTGCTTGAATTTGATGTATAGTTGACTTTCCAGCAGTGAATCCGCATTGATATTGACCAACAATATCCTTTGTGAAAAGTTTCAGTCTTTCAAACAATACATTGCCGAAGATTTTATACGTAGATGCTAGTAGAGTAATGCCTCTATAGTTCTTACAATCCAGTTGATCACCTTTTTTATGCAACGGACATATTATTCCCTTTTCTGGAACCAGTTCATTCTGCCATATCAGTACTATTAATTTATGGATTGCTGCAAATGATCACCACCTTTTTTATACAGATCAGAACAGATTCAGGGCTTTATTGTCTTTGAGTTTTAGGATGGCAGTTGATACTTCTTCTCTTGTTGGGTCTTCAGTGTAGTTGATGATGTAGATTTTGTTGATTTTCTATGTTGTAACCTTCTTCAATATCGTTTATATTTAGATGTTCGCTGAAATGTTGTGTCCATCTATTAAGAACTGAGTTTTTGTCATGTAGAATTTCACCGTTAGTGTCTCTACATATTTTTACATTAAAACAACTTCTTTTACATTTACGTTGAAACTTTATGGCAGATATTAGAGATGCATCAAGTCAAACTAGTTTGATTTTACTCAACAAACTTGACTTGACTTGAACACCAATCTTTTTTTGTAAAAAAGTTTGACTTGACTTGAATTTGATAATGTAGATTTGATTTGAAATCAAACTTCTTCAAACAGTTTGAAGTTTGAATATCATATTGCGCAATGTGTTTTTTCTACGAGTCTTTAAAAAATGACCAAATCTTAATCAATTAATTTAATTAATATGAAAATACATATTGTCCTTTTCATGATCATTTTTCAGTGCGTAACAAATTATAGGAAAAAGGGTAAGTCCGTGATAATACACATTTATGACATTTATTCTAACATGACATTTTAGTTAAATCTGACAGTTGTCACATTTTATTTTCTTTGATTTGTATAGTCTTATAAATTATACAGATTATATTTGTAATATTATTATCTAATTAAAAAAAATTATTTTTTATTATGGCGCCATCTATCGACAACTAGAATAAATGTTATAAAAATGTCACCGACGAAATGTAATCACCGACGTGCCTTTTTTTCTGTCACATACAATTTAATGCGTTAGAAAGAAATCGAAAAACTGTGACGCACTGAAAGATGATCATGAGAAATACTGTGGGTACACAAATTAATTCTTTGACAAGGTTGTCAAAACCAAAATTTCAGCATAATTGGTTAGCATGACGACGATCTCGGTTTCCATGACGACGATTCAAAACCACTGGTATTGTCTACTGCAGCGGTTTCCAACCTTTTTTCACTGCCGTACCCCTTGAGATAAATTTATTTCAAATTGTACCCCCAAGAAAAAAATGTTGCAAGAACTTTAATCATGGAAAGTAAATATTTACGCAAGAGTTTTTTTTATCTTTTATTTGACAATAAAGTTATTGTTCCAAAATGAGGACTATATATGTTTCTAATAAACTTAGTAAATTCTAAATACCAACTGTAAAAAATAATAACAAAGTAAATACAATGTTTCTTATCACAAACACATACTAGAATTAGCAAATAAGTTTATTGAAAAAAAAAAGAAATCAAAATTATCCTTAAAACAAGTCAAAACTGTTTTAGTGTGACCCTTGGGCCTGTTTTGTTGCACATAATATTTTGAAATCAATATCAAAGGTTGATAAATACACTCTTAAATCAGGACTTGCGTTTAGCTTATTCCTATACTTATTCTTAATGAAAGCATAGAAAGAGAACGATCTCCCAACTAGTTCTGTGTTTGAGAAAGGAAGTAAAACCAGAAGGGCTTTTGTGGTTAAGGTCCATAATCATCCCTAATGCTCACCCAGAATTGTCCAAGGGGTTTCTTCTTGAACTCGGACTTCAAGGAGAAGTCACTTGAAAGTTTTAGGAGCTTTTCCATCTCATGAACGGTCAATGTAGCAGTCTTGACGTTTTCTTCATTGAAAGGATCTGCAATCCAGTTCTCTCCGTCACCTCGTTTAGAAAAATACTTTCTAAAAGAGTCCTTCAGGTTTGTCAAATGTGTCACTATTTGATGTTTTACTTTGTCAGATATGGGCAGATTATTGTCACTCAATAAATCATGAAGCGTGCCAAAAACTTCAGCTTGATTGTTTTGAATACAGGTTTTCCAAAAATCAATTTTCTTCAGCATGGATTCAATTTTGTCAGCAACTTTGAATACTGTAATTGAGCTGTTCTGTAACTCTAAACTGAGTTTATTGATCTGAGAAAAAATATCAGCTAAATAAGCAAGCTTTTGAAGCCAGCCACTATCATGAAACTTGGAGGCTAAATAAAAAGGATACTCTTCAAAAAATACTTGCAGTTCATGTCTGAGCTCAAAAAGTCTTGTAAGAACCTTCCCGCGAGATAGCCACCTTACTTCCGTGTGCAAAAGCAACGTGGATTGAATGCCACCCATACCTTCACAAAGCACTTTGAACAGTCTGGAGTTTGTTGCATTGACTTTAACAAAGTTGACTATTTTAACTGCTTCATTGAGAACATCATTCAAAGAAGACGGCAACTTTTTGGCTGCAAGACTCTGTCTGTGGATGCAACAATGGCTCCATGCTACGTGGGGGGCCACTTCTTTTACGCGCCCCCGAAAACCGATATATTTGCCAGACATTAATTTTCCTCCGTCAGTGCATATACCACACAATTTACCCCAGTCTATTTCTTTTTCACAGAAGTAGCTATAAATCACATTGAACACATCTTCCCCTGTAGTACGCTCAGTTAATGCATGGCACAGCAACAGATTTTCTTCAAACTCCTTGTTGGGATTTACATATCTTGCAGTAACAAGTAAGATTGCTAGGGCAGCAATGTCCGTACTTTCATTAACTTGGATGGAAAAAAAATCACTGTCTTTTAATGGTAGCTAATTAGCTGTCATTAATTAAATGGTGGCAATATGGTAGCTAATTTTGAAAGAGGCTTCCACAGCATTTTCATTATCTCTATTAACTGATGCGAAATAAGAAGAAACCACGCCATCTTTCCCATAATTTTTTGAAAGTCGTTCAAAATAGGTAATTTCTTTATTTTTGTGCTGGGCGTGTTTGGATTCAAGGTGGCGCAAAAGTAAGGAAGGTTTCATGCTACCATTACTTAAAACCTCTCCACAAACAACACATAGTGGGTTTGGACTTTCCTCCTCTCCAGTAAACGAAAAGCCATATTTCAAATACTCATTTGAATATTTTTGTTTCTTTGAGGAAGTTCCAGTACTAGTACTAGATTTCTGAGGTTTACTATCACTGGTACTCACACAAGAAGAATGTTCTGCTGCTAAGTCTCGGAACGTACTAGGCTTGCTAAGCACCTGACTTGCCGTATCAGTCTGATTTGTTTTAACCGATCCAGTTTTTAACCACTTTTCCATCTTCTTGATTACAGTTAAATCGTTTACAAATCAGTCAAAAACTAACACGCACAATAAGCAAGTAAAAAGTAAACTGAACATAAAATCACGTAATGAAGAGCGACATACGACAATCAACTACTATGCAAGCGAACTATTCGAGCACTGACTGACGGTACGGTAGCTGCATTGTGATAGTGGCAAGTAAGTGGGGGAGGGGGAGCGGCAGAGGGCGAACTGACCTTGACGAGCGAGCGTGAGTCAGACCATCGGACCATTCGGCGCGCCAGCGCCAGTACTGTACTGTACTTTTCAACCACCACGTACGTAACGTACGACAAACACATAAAGTCCGCCATTACCAAATATTTTCGGCGTACCCCCAACCAGGTCGTTGCGTACCCCAAGGGGTACGCGTACCCCAGGTTGGGAACCGCTGGTCTACTGATTTAACTTTCGAATATTATGTCAAAATTATTTTTATTTCATCGAATTCTCGCGTTAATTTCATTAAAACATGAAGAACACAATAAGATATATTTGAAATAAATTAGTAAATAATATCTGAATCTTAGTTTATTGCATGTATTATAATTACTTTAAGACCATATTAACATATCTAAATTCAGTACAGAAAAGTAAAACTTTCTAAACTAAAACGCGTGCGCGAAAGTAGACATTTTTACACGCTCGTAGAAAAAATATTGTTCCTAACTCTTGCAGAAAGTCTCTTTTCCGCACTCGACTGCTTGCCGAACTCCCGCTTCGCGTCGTTCGTCAAACTGCAGTCGCGTGCGGAAAAGTATGACTTTCTGCACTTGTTAGGAAAATAACTATATTTCCAATTCTAACTGAGATACCGCCTTTTGTAATGACTTATTTGGACAGGTCTGAACATAACATGTACTCTGCATCAGCACAAGGCACAAATTAGTTAAGTTATAGTTCATAATATTTAGAAGAAAGTACATATCGCGAAACAACACCAATGAATATATAGCATCACTATACATTCTTTGGAACACTTTTAAAAAACATGTGTATAGAAGGATCACCTGATTTTTGAGCCAATTTCGATGATGTTGGCGACTTTTTAATAAGTTTTTTAATCAAAACGGTTCATTCCTCTCGTCCCACTTTTAATTCGCTCATTAATGAGAAATCTCTGTTTTTAGACATTGACTTTTTTTGGGTTAGGAGACTCCTTGTCAGACTAAAATTTCAGAAATTTCTTGGAAATTTCTCTTATGTGGAAGTTATTGACCATTATTTATATTTTATGTTACCATTACATTGACAAAAATGGTTTCGAAGAAGAAGTACCTAGCAAGTGTATATTTCTGGCTCGTCATCAAGCCAGGAGTAATAAATCGTCTAATCTAATACAATAGTAATAGAAATTGTATGTTCGGTTCCGGTGAAGCATATGGTGCCTTTTTTAAGGCACTACTGAAAGGTTTATAATTCCTTTTGATAAAGGCAACCTGCTTTTTTCTTTGAATACCCAAAGTATCGACCTGAAAACAGGTCAATAGTCAATTTACAGAGAACTATGTACATATTATTTAAAAATACGAAAACAATGAAAATTGCAAAGTGCACGTTATGTAAAGATATTATAGAACAACGTTATAAAATGACAAATAGTGGAACTAGTTCTTTAAAACTACAACTGATCAAAAGTCACAAGAAATTTTATGAAGAAGAATTTCCTGAAATAACAACTTGGTTCATAAAAATAGACAAATGTTGTTGTTCCTTCATAAATTTTTGTTGAAGTAGATTAAATTACATTTGGAATTATAAACAAAAACCATCCACCGGATTTTTTGTTGTAAGCAACACTCAAATAAACATCATAATCGTTGACATCACCGATAAAGCGAAACTTGCTAGAAAGCTATTTTAAATTAATCGTAAATTAATAATTTTCTTGAATTTACGACTCTTTTAACCGAATCACTTCTTGTATCAAGTTATTTTTTGTATTCGACTCATTGTGTTTTTAATTTTGTTACCTTAATTTACATCTTAACTACATTTCTATCTCGAACAAAAAGTAAGTATATCTATTAAATATAGTTATTTTCCTAACGTGCGGAAAGTCATACTTTTGCGCACGCGATTGCAGTTTGCCGAACGACGCGAAGCGGAGTTCGGCAAGCAGTCGAGTGCAGAAAAGGGACTTTCCGCAAGAGTTAGGAACAACATTTTTTCTACGAGCGTTTAAAAAATGAACAAATCTTAATCAATTAATTGAATTAATATGAAAATACATACACAAAATTATTCTTTGACAACATTGTCAAAACCAAACTTTCAATATAATTGGTTAGCATGACGACGATCTTGGTTTCCATGACGACGATTCAAAACGACTGTTATTGTCTACTGATTTGACTTTCGAATATTATGTCAAAATAATTTTATTTCATCGAATTTTTGCGTTAATTTCATTAAAACAGGAACACAATAAAATACATTTGAAATAAAATAGTAAATAATATCTGAATATTAGTTTATTGCATGTATTATAATTGCCATATTAAAATATCTAAATTCAGTGCGGAAAAGTAAAATGAGTGCGGAAAAGTAAAACTTTCTAAACTAAAACGCGTGCGCGAAAGTAGACATTTTTGCAAGCTCGTAGAAAATAGTTATTTTCCTAACTATCGCGGAAAGTGATACTTTCCCGCACGCGACTGCCGTTGACAGTCGAGGCTATCGCGTCGTTCGGGCAAGCAGTCGAGTGCTGGAAAGACACTTTCCGCATGAGTTAGGAACAATATTTTTTCTACGGCCGTATGTTTGGAAAAAAGTCAACAAATAGAGTTATATCAATTTTTATTTACTAGTAAATTCAACATTTACTAGTAAATTTTTATTTACAATAGTATAAATGTTCTTCTTTCATAAACTGTCCGAAGTATTACTGTAACCTCATAATTTTCTGACTTATAGCGTTGCAAAAAAAATGAATTTGGGATAAACAAATTAAATAACTTTTAAACTATTTGACCAATTGCTTTGAAATTTCAAATATAATTTAAGCACAAGAAGTCTCAGCATTCCGTGAAATAAGAAGGTTTTAAGTTACTTTTTGCATAAGTTATGAATATTTATAAAAACTCAAAATTTATGATTTATTTTGCAATTTTCTAAACAACCAATAAGGGGTGTAGCGATGGATCGCCTCCACGTGGTGCACCCTGGGTAACGCCAAATGATCCATCCTCCCAATCCTAAGGTGTAACACCATCGTGCCGACGGGATGCATGGTACAGGGAGTAAAGTGTATCTAAAGCGATGCCCTAGAGAGATGGCGAACTCTGGGGGATTATAGCCTTAGCACGGTAAGGGCGCACTGCCGTGCCTGACAGCAATTCGTCCCAACTCGTGGGAACAAATATGGAGAACGAGATTGAAAAAACAAACACAAAAACGGGAACGGACACAGAGGCGACTTCAGTCGTGGATTCTGTATCTGTCCCAAATACTGAGCCAGAAGTTGTTCCAAGCGGAACAGACTCTGCACAAAGTAGCAAAAAACGCCTTTCTGGAGCTCAAAAAAGAAAGATGACGAAAAAGGCAAAAATGGCTGCTGGAACATGGACCACAGCAAATCCCCTTAAAAACAAAACGGGAGTACTGGTAAAACCCGAGGGTAAAAAGAGACCGCGGGAGAATACCATTACCCCCCCGCAACAAAGGGTTGCTAAGAGACCAAGGAGCTCTCATGAGCAGACTAGGTCATACAGCAATGTCACAAAAGTATTCAGGATAGCGGTGGCACACAGGCACCATCCGGATACTCAACTAGATCAGGCTCACGCAGACCTGATCATCAACAAACTAAAGCTAGCAGTGGATGAGGCTCCTGTTGGAAGTCAAAATCAACTGCTACAGTTCCATAAAACATCGTTTAGCGCAGGTACTCTGTGGGTAAACTGTGCTAACGAACATACCAAAAAATGGACTACTGAGGTGGTAAGGACTATGGAGGGCCTGTGGGAAGGAGTCGACTTAAATGTGGTCGATCCCAGCCACATGCCAAAACGCCCTATGGTCCTCGCCCGCATCCCCGAGAAAGAGGCTGAAGAATCAACAGTCAGAACCCGTTTAGAGAGGCAAAATAAAGACCTTAAGACGGAAGACTGGTTGTTGAAAAATCGGAAGGTCGGAGAGGACATGCAAATCCTCGTATACACGATCGACGAGGTCTCCTATAAAACATTGAAGGCTGCAAATTTCAAGGCGTATTACAGACTTGAAAAGATATCCTTCAAAACCATCAGAGGCATTGATGGCTCCAATCAGAATCCTGCAAGCGAATCTCCAGCATAGTAAGTCAGCTTCGGCAGAACTTACTGTCGCCATGAGAAGGTTTGATGTAGCCTTGATACAAGAACCCTGGGTTTACAAGGGCAAAATAAGAGGTCTATCGGGTATTGGTGGAGAGCTTATATATAGCCGGTCTGCCGATGTCCCGCGAACTTGCATAATAGTCAAACGAAACATCAAAACACTGCCGTTGATAAATCACTGTTCCAGGGATTTAACCACGGTAAAGATGAAGATCATAGATGGAGGAGGGGTGAAGCAGATAGTTTTAGGATCAGCATACCTCCCATATGATGATCCCGAACAACCACCATCAAGGGAATTGGAGCAGCTAGTGAGAAATTGCAGGAAAAATGGATTGCAATTGATCATTGGCTGTGATGCGAATGCGCACCATCTGACTTGGGGCAGTACAAACACCAATGCAAGAGGTGAGTCAGTACTACAGTTTATAATGCAACATAATTTAGACATATTAAACGTAGGAAACAAACCAACCTTCGTGACTTCACGACGGAAGGAGGTGATTGATATAACAGTTGCCACGACTAACGTGGCTAGAACTGTGAAAAACTGGCATGTGTCAGATGAGGTGTCCTTTTCAGACCATCGACACATTTGTTTTGAAATGACAGGCAATGAGCTTATCAAGGAAACTTATCGTAATCCTCGTAAAACAAACTGGGAAGCATATCAAGCAGACATAGAATATAGCTTAGGCAGGATTAACGGGAAGATAAGGCATACATTGGACCTAGACATGGCTGCCGAACAATTTCAAGATATTGTCACGTCAGCGTTCGAAGACAACTGTCCGGAGATAATCAGGAATTCCAACAGGAAAGTTCCCTGGTGGAATCATAATCTTGCAAATCAAAGGACAGAGGTTAGACGAAAATTTAATTTCGCCAAAAGGTCAGGCGAGTGGGGCGATTATCGCAAAGCTCTGACTGACTACAATAAGGAACTGAGAAGGGCAAAAAGAGAATCGTGGAGAAGGCATTGTGAAGAGATAGAAGGGACTTCAGAAATGGCAAGGCTCCATAAAGTTCTCTCAAAGGACCCTCAGATAAGTATTCCCTCGCTCCAAAAAGAGTCAGGTGAATACACTCAGAATGGTGAAGACACCCTGAAAGAGCTTTTCAGGGTGCACTTTCCTGAGTCTGAGACAAAACTGATACCACTAGACACATGGCAAACCGGACTGGATATCATGAATTATGGTTCTAGGGAAAACTGGCATGTGGCAAAAGAAGTTATAAACCAGGACAAAATCAAATGGGCAATAAACTCATTCGAGCCATATAAATCACCGGGTCCGGACGGGATTTATCCAATACTTCTACAGAAGGGAAACGACCTTCTTTTCAAAAAATTGTGTAAGATACTGCAGGCTAGTTTAGGGCTGGGGTACATACCAAAAGCATGGAGGCTGATAAGGGTGGCTTTTATACCCAAACCTGGCAAAATCGGACAGGAAAGGGCCAAGTCTCTGCGGCCATTAAGTCTGATGTCATTCGTACTGAAGACCTTAGAAAAACTGCTCGATAGGCATATCAGGGATGGTGTATTGGTTGAAAGTCCGATACATCGGGGACAATATGCATATCGAGCGGGAGTCTCCACAGAAACGGCACTGCACCATCTTGTACAGAGAGTGGAGTACGTTCTAGAAAACCAAGAGGTGATGTTGGGTGCATTTCTCGATATTGAGGGAGCATTTGACAACACCTCTTACGAAGCGATCACAAGGGCGATCCGTCTAAAAGGAATAGACGAAACAAGCTGTAGATGGATAGACTGCATGCTGAGAAGCCGTGTGATATATGCTACGTTGCTAGGGGATACAGTGTCAGCTCAGGTAGCCAGAGGCTGCCCACAGGGGGGAGTCTTATCTCCTCTATTGTGGAATCTGGTCATGGATGGCCTGATAGCTAGACTCGACAACGATAGGCATCACGTCCTGGGCTATGCGGATGACCTAGTCATCTTAGCCCACGGAAAATTTAATGGTACAGTCAGAGATCGAATGCAACAGGCTCTGACAGTAGTTACAGAATGGACTTCAAATGTAGGGCTTAACATCAGTCCTCTAAAGTCCAAAATCATGAAATTTACTAAAAGAAGGAATTCAGAGGAATTGGGTCCTCTAAGTCTAAATGGTATACATTTAAATCTGGTGAGTGAAGTAAAGTATCTCGGGATAATATTAGACTCAAGACTTACTTGGAATCAGCAGATAGAAAGAATAACGAAGAGAGCGGTATCTACGTTAATGGTAGCCAGACGTACTCATGGAAAAATGTGGGGTTTGAGACCAGACATGGTATATTGGACTTATAACATGGTGGTAAAACCCACAATTACATATGCATCAGTGGTATGGTGGCCAAAAGTGCAGCAAAAAAGTGCCATCATCAAATTAAGCAAGGTGCAAAGACTTGCTTGTCTCGGGATCACGGGGGCTATGAGGGGCACACCTACGGCAGCTATGGAGGCACTACTGGATCTTCCTCCTTTACATATAACAATAAGAGGTGAGGCGAGAATGGGCTATTATAGACTGCGAGAAAACCTGAGCAACGTACCAGTTAAATCAGGACATAGTAAAATATCGAATGAAATTAATGATGCCGAATGGATGATGATTTCTGACCATATGACATCAAGATATATGCCTGAAGTACCTTTTCAAGTGGACATTTGCCCACGAGACGAATGGGACAGAGGAAACTCTCGACCCAGACTGCAGGGTTGCACCTGGTATACGGACGGGTCTAAAACTGCAGACGGTTCGGGCGCAGGAATATTCTATAGTGGTGGAAATTTCAACATTTCTATTCCACTGCGAGAATGTACCTCCGTATTTCAGACAGAGATTTTTGCAATCTTGCAGTGTGCAAGAGAAAACAACCTGAGGGCATTCAAACTGCAGCGGGTTAACATATGCACAGATAGCCAAGCAGCCATTGGGGCTCTTATAAGCCCTAAGGTGAACTCTAGGCTGGTGTGGGAATGTCGACAAGAACTTGAAAGACTGGCACAACATAACAGTGTTATACTGGTATGGGTTCCAGGTCATCGGGGCATATACGGCAATGAAAGAGCTGATGCACTTGCCAAGAGAGCATCAGCTACAAAATACCTGGGTCCAGAGCCGGCCGTGGGAGTGCCAAAAAGCACCGTCCGCGAACGAAAAAAAGCCTGGATCCGAAGCCAACACAACTCACACTGGGAGAGTGTACCCGGTCAAACACATGGCAAGATGTATATCGGACGGACATGTGCTAGTAGAGCTGAGTTACTGCTGAAAACAAGCAGGAATCAGCTCAGAGTCATAACAGGTTTCCTCACTGGACATGCGCCAGTTAAGGGTCACCTGCATACAATGGGGCTGTTTCATGGAGACTTGAGCTGCAGACTCTGTAACAGAGAACCTGAAACAGTCAACCATATTTTGCATGACTGTGAGGCATTGGATCGGAGGCGGCAAACACTTTTCGGAGACATCGAAATGACTCCAAAATTATATGGCACCCACCCACTAGACCTGTACAAGCTGGTACAGGGTTCCAGAATTCTGGAATGGGTTTCATAAACAATGGAAGATGTACAATAAGCCAAGTGGCTGCAGTACAACCGGTTCACAACAGACGGCTTCCAGGGAAAAAAAAAAAAAAAAAAAAAAAAAAAAAAAAAAAAACAACCAATAAGGATAGACATATCCAGCGAACGCCGTATTGAAGAACTCATAATCCGCCGAACGGATTATGAGTTTCTTACTCTCAAATTTGTTTAGAATGCTTAACTTTTTGGTAATAGACGAAAAAAGCAAAAAGTTATCGTTTTTTGATCTTCATTTGTTTATATCATCAAAATCGGCTGCAGGAAACACATAGGTTATTAATATAGATGTCCATTCTACTCAAAAAATTTGGTTTCGGCCTGGAGGCAGATGTGTCACGAGAAAAATCTTATTTCTCTGGACTACTTGAGTTATTATATTTTTTAAATTTTAATCATTATAGAAATTTGTACTTTTTTGTAATGTATTTTTAAAACAAGCAATCATTTAAATTATTTTGTAACAATTTATATTATTTAAGAATCTAATTATTACATTTTTGTTTCGTAGTAAGTGTTTTTTAAGAATAGTAATGTATAGTTTTAAAATATTGTATTGCAAATTATCATTATTAAATGGTTATTATTTGTGAAGTATTTTTCTTTATTCACACCCTTATGTATGTAACAAAACTAAGGGACTTTCTGAAAGGTAAATCTATATAGTTGAAGAGGGTAGTAGATATACCTAGTTTATACACAATAAATTCAAAATTAAAAAAAAACACGGTAGACGTTGAAGACATGAAAGAAGCGATACTTAAAAGTTACATAAAGAATTCTAGATAACTCTGTTGCTGCCCTCATTGACTCCGCCCACTATGTACATTATCTATTTTCTGTGTCTGTATATCGTGGGAAATATGCAATACAACACGAGCTCTGGTCGCTCGACTAATACTCTTTAGAGCTGGCATCAGTGTGTGATCTCGCGTTGATCGGTAAATACCTAAAATTCCGTATATAAGTCTTCCCCTTTTCTTTTCAGTTACGGATCTCGTTTCGCTGTAAATTTATCAGAAAAATTTAAGTTTAAAAATCTTTTCCCCTCTAAGTGTGCCATGACTAATATGTTAATTATAAAGATAGTTATGAACAATATACTCCAATAATTAATTTCCTATTGGTGGATCTCGGGTTGTCCTAGATTTAGTCGGATCTCGCCTTGATCTGAAGACGTATATATATATATATATATATATATATATATATATATATATATATATATATATATATATATATATATATTGTGCTAAATTAATTAACTTTTATTTTACTAAATTACTACTTTATTTTACGTTTTTTCCATTGAAGCATTTACATGACCATGTTAAGTTTGATTCTCATTTTAGTTACACCATATTTGAAATATCCTCAATAAGTTTGTAAGTACAAAATTTTATACATGTTTTCATATTATCTTACACCAAAAATATCTTTGTAGCACCCTGATGATGGTTAAAATCTTAACCGAAAGCTCGGATTAAAGAAATTTAAAAGAGTACACTTTTTCAATTGCTGCATAACCCAATAACCAAATTTATATATATATATATATATATATATATATATATATATATATATATATATATATATATATATATATATATATATATATATATATATAAAAATAAATAAGCAAAATCATTGGCTAATACTCGTAAAGTGAATGCGAATTTAGTTGGAAATATATAAAATGATGAAGGATCATCATTCCAAACATTTCTGTGCAACTATATATATATATATATATATATATATATATATATATATATATATATATATATATATATATATATATATATATATATATATGTGCATTTGCTACCCATACACCTCCGATTGCTACATCCTAAGTTCGAGTGTGCCTCCGATTTTACGAGTTCGCCTCCGAAATCGGAGGCGAACACGTACAGTCATGTTTCTTGTGCATTTATTTGCTAACTCGTCTTTATAAGGCGTTTGCCAATTTTTTAAGTAGAGGTAAAATCGAGTCATTAACGTCTATCGATATACATTTTAGTTCGCCGTATCTGGCGTCAGAGGCGCAGCTTGTTACACGCGTATACTCTGTCGTTAGCCGAAGGTAGTGGGCGCCTCCGATATATACGCTATGTCCACCGGTTCACTTCGCCTCTTAGTAGTGGCAACATCGCAATCATTTAATCGCATAATGTAGTCGGAACCTGATACACAATGATTATGAAGAGCTAGATATAAGACACTGCAACGCTAATATTTGTATTTTCTCACCGTAATAGAAAATTTTATGTAAGTTTGCATTTGACTAAATTCGTATAATTTCGGGGTAATCTTAAATTTATCAGATCCTAAGTAGGTATCTATCTTTATCTATTTATAAAATAGGGCCCGTGATTTAAATTAGAAAGTCTAAAAGGACAAAATTTAACTTTCTTTTCGCGTACATGGCTTTCAATAGTAATAGCACTTAATAGTGATGTAATTATTATGAGTCATACTTTTCTTGTACTAAACGTACCATACAATTGTTTTATGTTTTATTAACACTGTCTTTATTCTTATTCCTTTATTTTGATGTTAATCATGCTCATATTATGCGTACAGCTTTTTCGGAACTTCTGTACGTTGTTGGGTTTATCTAAAAGCATCCGCGCGCACAACTAATAGTGGCATTGGCGTAGTTAGGGGGGGCAGGGGTGGGCACGCCCCCCCCCAGAATTCTGGTGGCCCACCCCAGAAAAAAAACACAAAAAAAAAACACAAAAAAAAAAACGAAATTTGTATTTAGTATTATAACTCCCCACCACGGTCTGCGAAAAAATTTTTTTTTGAAGTTCGTGCTTCCCATTCTTCCGGTTCAAGACAAGATTTATTCACAATCAATATAGGCAACCCACATTACAATCTCGGATGAAGTCGTGCTAGGTATACGCAGACACCAACATGACGCCAGTCGATTTAGCCGGGATCTTGCCTTAACAGCAGTGTTGCCAACCTTTGTCAACCAATTTACCGTACCTGTAGTCCGAAATTACCGTATTTTGCGTCGTATTACCGTACATTATTTTAAATTACATTTGGATATTTTTGGCGTAATAATATGTTACAGTATGTCCGCAGATTGAGTTTACAAGAGGACAAATGGACCAAAAAATGAAAGATACGAAAAAAAGTCATTCTTGATGAAAATTTTTGCTTGTTGAGAAAATATCATTCACCATAAGAAACTTTAATTTAGTTCTACAGGGTTGGTCAAAAATACAAAAAATATCATTTTGCGCAAGAGTAAAAATGCCGTATTTTGCAAAATACGAAAAAAAGTAATCCTTGATGAAAATTTTTGCTTGTTGAGAGAATATCATTTGCCATAAGAAACTTCAATTTAGTTGAACAGGGCTATAATCAAAAATACAAAAATTTGTCCTCTTGTAAACTCAATCCGCGGACATACTGTATACATAATATTCTTGTCATTTTCTGTAAATAGAAATTATAGTGCATTTGATATTTAGTTTTTTGTAGCCAGTATAAGCTAATAAATTTACAAATATTTAAAAACTTTACTTTAGACCTATAAACAAAATATACAAAACTTATAAACACAAACAAAACAAAAACAAATGATGGTATAATATGAAGGTTTTCATTATTCGAATAGTAAAAAAAAAAGGAAAGTGGGAAACTATTCCATATTTTCAATCTTAATTTCGTCATCATTTTCAGACGGATTATAAATATATAAATACGATGGAAAATACTACAAATAAATAAAATTTCTTGATAATCTCTGAATTATTACCGTACATTTACGTACGGTAATGATCATGTTACCGTATACCGTATTTTGGCATAAATTACCGTACAAGTACGGTAATTACCGTACGGTTGGCAACACTGCTTAACAGCCAGTTTCGCGTCGGCGCGGCGTTATTAAATTTTAGTGTTCTGCCAGGCGCATGCGAGTAAAGCAGCGATTATTGCAGCGACACATACATACAAGATTTTTTTGTGATTTCGAAAATTCAATGTGATATTGGCTATTGCTGTTTTTGTCAGATACGATTCGACAATAAAATAGGTGTTTTTCACTTACTTAGTATTTACGATTTTGAAAGGGAACACAAACAGGTAAGATTATAATTTTTACTAATTTATTGATGCATGTATTGAGATAATATAGGAACTGTAACAGATAACAGATAGAATATAATGGCCAAAGCTGTAAAGAATTTTGTAAGAGATTTGAAAATAAGGAGTATAGGTATTGTGTTGAATTTTAATATTTTTGTTCTTTCTCTGACGGCAGATTTTTTTCTCTATGACTCAAGTGCCGACTGCCGGGCCTTGTCGTTAATATCGATTACGTCACTTCCGGCGCAGCGCCGACCAATCCTGCCAGCGGGTGGGGTCAATAATGGGGTCACTTTCACTTAACAGTTACTGGGTACGTTCGAAAAGTTTATTTGCCGTGATGCGCGATACAAGAGAAATACACTAACGTCCGAACATTTTTCATCTAATTTTACCTCATAACTTATAAGGGAAAAGGAGTTGACGAGAGCTCAAAATAATCGAGACATATAGAAAACTAAAATCAAAAATAAAAAATCGTTTTTTTAGCAAAAAGATTAA
The DNA here is from genome assembly GCF_917563875.1 of Diabrotica virgifera virgifera. NCBI lineage: Eukaryota > Metazoa > Arthropoda > Insecta > Coleoptera > Chrysomelidae > Diabrotica > Diabrotica virgifera. Next base: position 137,641,890 of record NC_065444.1, read on the forward strand.
AATTAAATCTCAAAAATTTAAAAAGCTATAGTACACATTATGTCCATATGGCATTTGAAAGTTGCTTACACATTTTTGTTTATAGCTTTGTTCATTTAATCATTTAATATTGTTGTAGCTGAGATCTCAATAAATGGATCATCAATCAAAATGACCCACAGTAATGTGTACATATTATGTAAGCATGACCATCTGTTTTTATTTTCTAGATATAAACATGAAAAAATTTAAGGATATAAGGTCATATTTTCAAAATACCCAATCATCGGTTCGCCATTCAAGCTCTTCACAAAGCGAGAACACTGTCCCATCTACAAGAACCGAGACAAGAACCGAGCAAGCAGTTCAAAATGAAGAAGGAAATAATGTAGAGCAGTCTCTCGAAAGTCCAGAAAATATTTGCGTAGGGATCGCAGACGTAGCCAGCTCATCTACCATAAGTGCCGAAGATAAGGACAGTTCTTCAAATAGTTCCATTTTGGCTGAGAGTGATATTAGCCGAGGTGATACGGGAACGGAAACATTGGGGTTGGGGACTCTTCAAACCGGGCCAATGCAGCCAATTTTAGTTTTCCCAAAATCGCGGTTTGGAGCTAAAATGAGGTCGTTTTCTTCCACATATTATGAAACATATAAAAGCTGGTTAGAATATAATAAAGTGGAAGATAAAATATATTGTTTTGTGTGCAGGCATTTTGGCAAACAGAACGTACGAGACCAGAATGAAAAATTTATTAAAAGTGGTTTTAATAACTGGAGGAAACTGTCAGAAGCCTTAAAAAAACATTCGGAATCATCGGTTCACGCTGCATGCAGCCAAATGTATATAAACTATCGCCAAACTGCGGAAGTCGGAGTCGGAGATGTTTGCCAGCAAATTTTAAAACAAAAAGAAAAAGAAGTTATTCAAAATAGAGAATATTTAACTAAAGTTATTGATATAATACTAACCCTGATTCGTCAAGGTTTGGCTTTGAGAGGGCATCGAGAAGATGTATCGTCTAAGAATCGAGGCAATTTCCTGGAAATTGCTTAAGTTTTTGCCTAATATGATAAGCAATTTTCTGTCCACTTTGAAAAATACTCCAATTATTGCAGTCCAGACATTCAAAATGAAATAATTGAGATTATATCAAGCCTTACTCTGCAGGAAATAGCTAAAGAAGTTAAAAACTGTGGTTTCTTTTCGTTAAGCGTGGATGAGGCAAGGTGCTATAAAGAAGAACAATTATCATTGATTATAAGGTATGTCATAGATTTAGAAATTGTTGAAAGGTTTATAGGTTTCATTAATTGTTCTGACTCTAGAGATGCTCAGGGATTAGCTAGGCTTATTTTAGAAAAATTAAGTAAACATGGTTTAAACGAGCTTCCTATAATAGCACAGTCTTACGATGGCGCAAGCGTCATGTCCGGTAAAAATCGAGGCTTGCAGGCTATTATAAAAGAGAGTCATCCTAGTGCTGTTTATATACATTGCTTAGCACATAGACTAAATTTAGTTGTTGATTCGTGTGCAAATATTGCATTGGCTAAAGTTTTTTTTAATGGCATCGAAGCCTTATATGTGCACTTTTCACATCCCGGTCATCACGCCAACCTGCAAAAGTTATTAGATAGCCTTGGCGTTAAAGCGAGTCGTGAATTGGGCAGTCTATCAACAACTAGATGGAGTTGTCGTTTTGAAAATTGCAAAGCAGTGCTTATAAACTACGAAACCATTAAACTAGAGTTAGAAGAAGAAATCGCCGAAAATAGAGATAAGCAATCCATAGAAGCGATAGGGCTATTGACCACAATAACTAAACCTGAATTTGTAGTTTCTTTACATATACTCCATAACGTACTTTCTATAATTAATGTTCTAAATAAATGTTTCCAAGACACAAATACTACTCTTGGTCAGGCTAGTGATCTAATAACAAGTACTATTGAAACTTTTAAAGGTTACAGATCTGAGTTTAAAATTTGGCAAGATATTAAACAATTTGCTGAAAAACACGAAATTTCACTGGAGCCTTTAAGAGTTTCAAAAAGAAGACGACAGCAAAATGACTTTTTTACTGAGTCAACTATAGGAAAAAGCAATACACTTGACTTGAAAAAGGATATAACGGCTAAAGAATACTGGAAAATTAATATGTACTACCAAGTTTTAGACAATATAATAGTTAATTTTACGAGTAGATTTGAAAATTTACCATTAGCCACATCAGTTGATGCATTTTGTAAATTAGATATGGAGAATGCACAAGATTTCGTAGACAATTATAAAAATATATTGAAAATTGATACTTTCTCTTTAAATGCTGAAGCTGTGGTTATGAAGAATATGTTGCAACTAAAAGGACATGAAATAAATATAGATAATATAATGCAGCATATTAAAAAATAATATTATCCCAACCTGTATAAACTGTTGCAAATTTCTAGAATATTGCCAGTAAGTTCTTCTAGTTGTGAGAGGAGTTTTTCAGCTATGAGGAGAATCAAAACTTGGCTAAGAGCTACTATGATTCGGGATCGATTTTCTAATCTCTCAGTAATACATATAGAAAATGAAATCGTAAAAAATAAAATAACAGCTGAAAAAGTTTTATGTAAATTTGCTGAAAAAAATAGGAAATTAACTCTTGTTTAGACAAGAGTTAATTTCCTAGAAGCATGTTTCTGTAGCAAAATTATAATAAGATGTATATGTTTTACCTAAAATAACATTATTATAATTACTTATATGACATGTACCTATACCCGTTACTAAAAGAATTGGTTTTTTCATTTTTATTTTTGTAATTTTATAAAAAGAACCTTTGTAAAATTATAACTTGTATTCCTAATTAATAAAGATTTTAAGTTGTAAGTTTAGAAAATGGTTTCTGTTCGTGTGACTATGTATATGATCAGGTAAAAAAAAAGAAGCAAAATTGGTGATTTTTTTAATGAAAAATGGGCGTGGTGCTCAAAAAAATTTTCGCCTCCGAGGCACCTGCGGCGGGCTTTTTGGGTCCCTTAATCATACTTCAAGATGCTCAGGGAGCCGTGCCCCCCCCAAGCTCAAAGTCTAACTACGCCAATGAATAGTGGTAAAAGTGTCGAAAATTTGCTACACGCACTGACAAAATTTTACGTTGTGAATAAATATGCGAGCTCCCTTGCTCACTCTGTCCCAATCCCGGCAATCCATTTTGGGAGTTAGTGACACCTTTAGGTTTTTATAGTTTTTTACGATTTCTTTCCATCCTTCTCTGTACTGGGCTAGTTGTTCGGAGTCATGTAACCCGTGGTTAATCAGGGTTTCTGTTTGATCCACCTAACGCAACGGCTTGGAGATCTTCCCCTAGATCTTTTTCCTTTAACTCTATCTTCGATTAAAAATTTTCCATCGTGCCCTTCTAGTAATGTTCCTAAAATACTGCAAATATCACTGTTGTATTTGTTAAGGCAATATGTCTTTTACTTTTTGAGTTGTTATAGTATCGATACATTAGTTCGATGATCAACCCAAGATATTCTTAACATACGGCGGTATACCCACATTTCATAAGCATCTATTTTATTTCTATCCGTAATGTTATGATTGAATTTTGAATTTTTCCAAATTGTTTCCAGTTTCATCACAGCTGTTCTTGCAAAAGTCAACCTTCTACGTAACACCCTCCTCGTATGTTATTAGAGACCCCAGGCATATGAAACTACATATTTACTACTTCGAAGCTTCCTTGCTAGGTTGACATAAATGGTCTGTTTTTACCGATGCTAAGATTAAAAAACATAATCTAAATTTTAACAACTTTACTTAAACACTAAAGAAATGAAGTATAATATAGTTTACAAAATATAAAACTATAACATGTCAAGAAAGTAATCTGCTGCCTAATATAAAAACTACTGTAGAAGTAAAAAAATAGAAAATTCAGTAATCTAGAATAAGTAGGTAGGTAAATAACCTGCCGCAAACGCCTAGTACACTTTCAAATACACACTTTATCATAGAAGAGTGAATAAAGCACATAAAGACGAGCCTTTATTTTAATATACGAAAGTGATAGTCAAATGACAAAAAAAAATCTTTCTAAAATGTTACATACTACTGTTTTTTTAATTATTTTTAAAATATTTGAGTTTCATATAAAAAATCTTGTCTCGATTTATCTTATTAGCTCCTTTAAGATTTTACTTTATGTACGGAAGACCCTGTGTTTTAGTCTTTCGTATTTTGTATATTATTTTCTATAGTTGTTATAGACGAAAGTTTTTACTTTAACCCAATCTAAATTTTTTAATAGGATGGGTTGTTCATCAATTAATGTTTGACATTCTTCTTTTTTTGGTGAATTTTTTTTTAATATGCCCTTTAAAATATGACAACCAATTTTTTCTGTTCTTCTGTCCAATGTATTCTGTTATTCTTCGCCTTCTTTTTAATCATACCTGAACTATTGCAATCTTTCTCCTTACACTTTTTCTGCTTAGTTGTTGTCTCATTATCGCTATTATACCTATTGTCCCTATCTAATGCTTCACTGTCTTCACTAACATAATTATCTGGTCGATCGTTTGGTGGCTCAGATAGACTGTCATCATCGGAATAACACATGCTTCGACCAAATCCTTGGTAGGATCGATATCAATCTAATGACTTTCCTTTATATTGAAGGCCCTGGCCCTTATCAAATAACACAAGTATTTTTGACATCTTTGCCATTTGGTAAGCGTCCTGCGTAATTCTGCAAGCAAGTATCAAGAAAAAGAAAAAAATCAGTACACATTTCGCACCGACGTAATTCAGACTATACTAAAATCACAATAAAAATGCACTAGAAATAAACAAATCAAGATACTTGAATGTTACGAGGAACACTCCCGAATCATGATTTATAATGTATAAACTTTGTAAAGTATGATTTAGGATTTATACAATGTATATGTTACAGTTCAAGTTGATTCTCAGTTAGAGTTGACTTTTCCTAGTTCGAGTCAACTCCAACTGAAACGAGCAGTAAAAGTTGATTTGAAAAATTTAAATCAACTTTTACTAGTTGAAGTTGACTCTTCCTAACTCTTTGTGCATTTTTTGATGAGTGTGCGTCTCTTTGTTTTGACCGTTTCAACTACTTATTAGTCCAGGCTGTAACGTCGCCCCCGTTAGGTAAATTATTCTGATTCGATTTTTTTGCACAAACTTACTCAAACAAATACATCCTTATAAACAAATACACAGTGTCAGGCGGTACCGCGGTCGAAAAATTGTTTAACCAATTTTTGTTACCAAATTCACAAAAATAATTCTTATCTACTCTACCTCATATTATGTATAAGTTTTTATTGTGTGAAAATTGTAAATATAGATAGCAGTACATTAAGGGTTTAAAGTGTGCCTGAAGTAATGTATTTTAAATGGGATTTACTTTTTCGCACTGTTTTTTAGCACACTTTCATATAATCAAATATCCTTAACTTTTGCCTTGTCATGGTGATGACATGTGAGCAATAAATTACAAAAAAAGTTTTGACACTGAACTGAAGTCATGAACCGTTTTATAAATAACTAAGTATTTCACTCCTGACAAATTTTTTTATAATATTTTGACCATTCGAGGCAAAAAAGGTCTCTTGTGATTTTTCTCTAAAATTGATAGTTTTCGAGTTATACGCGATTTAAAATTTGAAAAATGCGAAATGACCATTTTTAAGGCTTAATAACTCGATTAAAAACTATTATTATGAAAGTCAGAAAGTCACCTAATCAAAGTTTAAAGCCCCCCCCCTACAAGATCCTGAAGAAATTTTTGTCATTATTTTATTACTAAGTTTAATTATCAACAATGAGCGCTAAAAGCGTATTGAGGCGGCCGTCAATGTGAGTGCGAGTAAGATCCTCCATTCCGACCGTCCAATGGTGCATCTCAGTCGCACTCTCATTGACAGCCGCCTCAATACGCTCCTAGCGCTCATTGTTAATAATTAAAAATATCAGCTTAGTAATACAATAATGACAAATATTTCTTCAGTACCTTGTAGGGGGGTCGTTAAAATTTGATTTGGTGACTTTCTGACTTTCATAATAATAATTTTTAACTGAAAATGGTCATTTTCGCATTTTTCAAATTTTAAATCGCGTATAATTCGAGAACAATAAATTTTACAGAAAAATCACAAAAGACCTCTTTTGCTCCGAATGACCCAAATTAATGATGTAAAAAAAATGTCCGAAGTGAATTTTTTTTGTGAATTTGTTTAAAAGAATTGTTTAAACTATTTTTCGATTACGGTACCACCTGACCTCTTTTTGAGTAAGTTTGTGCAAAAAATCGAACTGGAATAATTTACCTAATGGGGGCGACGATACAGCCTGGACTATAAATATCACGATTTGAATACAGTAACATAATATACAGTAACATTTAATTTCTAGAATCGGTTGTTTGTGTGAATCAACTTTTACTAAATGGCATTGGGAAGAGTATAGTTTAACTAGTTGGAGTCTACTTTTACTAGTAAATGTTGAATAAAAATCTTCATTTTATATTTATAATCAACTTTTACTAAAACCAGCCGTTTGAGTCGACTCGAACTGGAAAAGTCAACTCCAACTGGATAATCAACTTTAACTGCAACATATACACTAACCGCTAACTAATCATACTATACTGAGAAGTGAGAACTGAACTGAGACAGAGTTCAATTAGCTTGCTAATCACCGAAAAAAGGTCGTACAACTCGGGAAACCACCGGGCGAAAGCGATTACGCATTAATAATCTTTATCAATACCAATAACGTTAAAAAATAACAGAGAAGGTAAAATACAACAAAAAGTTGCGAAGATTATAAAGAGAAACCGAAGAACTGTACAGTACCTATTAAAAAGGCAGAAAGACTAAAAGAGAGGGTGCAAATAAATTCCAAACTAGAAATACGAAAAAGTTAAGTATAAGTATGAATCATATGTCGCAATCGCGATAATAACTCGATAAATTTGGCAACATCTACAGAGGTGGACCCGCACTTGCAACATCATATAAAATATGCAAATGAGGCCATAGAGTACGTTCAGTGTATGGAGGCAAACACGAACTACAAAAATAAAATAACTGTATAAAATTAGGTTAATAAATGTTTACCCCTCTTTCTTTGCCTTTATATTATACATCAAAATAAGGTTAATGATGCATTATATGTGCACATACTACCTTTAGTTTTGGTGGAGCGATGGACGTCTGTTGTATGTGCGGAGGCAAAAAGGATACAAATGCACATATATATATATATATATATATATATATATATATATATATATATATATATATATATATATATATATATATATATATATATATATATATATATATTGATACATGTATCCATGTGACTTCCAAAGTAGATTCTCGTAATACGTTGTTACTTCATATATACCGTTATGACTTCCGATTTCGGAAGTCACAACGTTTTGCCTATATTTTTACGAATTTGGCTACTAGATGGTATCAGAAGGCTTATATTAAAAATTTCGCTGGAAGTCATATCGTATCTAACATACTCATAAGATCAGATTTTAGTTCGACGGTATATCACCAGCGCTAGTGTCACTCCCGTGCTACTATACAGGCTATGTACACAACGCGTAGCGTCTTCCGTATACCACACCGCTCGGTGTGACTTCCGTTTTTTGGCAACCCTGTGTAACGGTTTCCAGACATTTATCTGTTGTAGATTCGCGGTCCTAATCGTACTTAGTGTTTTGTGTGCCTTTTGTTTTTAAACATGAATAATAGCAGATCTGCTTTACTTTTAAAGTTAGCCTTAAATGAAGGTACAATAAGTGATTATATATCTCTATAATTATATATTTTCTGTACTTATTTTAATCTATAATATTTACTTACCTATTTACTTATATAAATTCATTTTTCTCGTGTTTTTGTTTACTTCCTTTTTTACAATGAACTTCTAATTTAATCTACACTCACCGGCACGAAAAACGGGCACCCCAAAAAAATGGGTAATTTTTGATGTCTCGTATCTCCCAAACCTGTTGTCCGATTTAAGTAATTTTTTTTAATATGTTATAGCCTTATTCTTTAACAAAATAGCTATGATAATATTGTTGATAGACAGGTAAATTTTCATTGTATACCGGGTGTACCAATCAAACTGGGTTTTTTTTCTCAATTTTCACAACACCCTGTGGAATATTCTAGCCTTTATAAAATATTTAAATCAAAGCCTAACTATAGCTCCAGGTTTTATTAACATTCTGTTTTTTTATTCATTCGCTTACGTTGGATAATAAAAAGTTAAGGACTTTAACAACTAGCCATGTTCTTTATCGATACAGGTGTTTCTAAATATAAGTGCGACAAACTTTAAGGGGTAATTTCTGCATGAAAAAATAATGATCGTTTGGCAAAAGAATTTTATATTTGCAAGCATTTGCGGACATAGCTTTATCAAGTAAACGATCATTATTTTTTCATGCAGAATTACCCCTTAAAGTTTGTCGCACTTATTTAGAAACACCATGTATTGATAAAGAACATCTTTAGTTGTTAAAGTCCCTAACTTTTTTATTATCCAACATAAGCGAATGAATAACAAACAGAACGTTAAGAAAACCTGGGGCTATAGTTGGGTTTTAATTTCAATATTGTATAAAGGCTAGAATATTCCACAGGGTGTTGTGAAAATTGAAAAAAAAACCAGTTTGATTGGTACGCCCAGTATACAATGATAATTTACCTGTCTAGAAACAATGTTATTACAGCGATATAGTTAAAGAATAAGGCTATAGCACAGGGGTGGGCAAAAGCCGGCCCGCGGGCCGGGTTCGGCCCTTTCGCTTACTTTGTCCGGCCCGTTGAAAAACCCCGCAAGTACCTAATCTTTTTAATCCCTTTTATGTGATTTTGTTGAAATCAACAGTAATAGTTTGCATAGTGTTCACATAAATTATTAAATATATAAATAATAGAGAGTATTATAATTACGAACAGCCTTAGCTAACTATATTTTTAAAAACTGTTTAATTGTAACTATTTACTTTAAATTTCTTTTAAAATATAGGGAAATCCCCGGAGATTCATAATTGTTTATTCGGTATTAATAATCGTATTTAACTCTCAAGGTCTCAAGACAAGCACTCGGTGTTTGGGTATCTATTTCAACCATATCACTGACAGTTTATGATCTAAATACCTCAGCACTTTGGTCCCAATAATATGATTCTTTATTTATTAAATCTGAATTAAGTATGGTTGTTTGGAATACCTACTTCAGTATAAAATTCATTGTTACCGATTTTTGCCGAAGTTTTACAACTACTTCGAAAGACGCGTATAAGTTTATTTTGATTTAGCACTGGTCGTATTTCCTATTACTCCTCATATTTCTTTTGATACAGTGTGTGTTATTTTGCAAATATATAATAAATTGAAAAAGTGGAGGACATTTTGTAAGTAAAATTTGAAAACATTGTTTTTATTTTATTGTATTAAAATATTTATTTGTAAGCATTTGCAAAATGATACAATCTAAAAAAAGAAAAGTTGATTTGGAATGCAGAAATTTTAATGAAGCATGGACAGAAAAATACCTTTTTACGAACATTGGTAAGAAAGCAATTTGTTTAGTTTGCCATTAAACCATTGCTGTTTTCAAGGAATATAATTTAAAGAGGCATTTTACATCAAAACATCCAAAATATGCATCGTTTTCTTTGGAAGAACTTAAAAATGCTGCAGACAACTTAGCAAAAAACTTAAATAAACAACAAAATATTTTTAGCAAACAAAGTAACATCGAGAAATCTACCACACAAGCAAGTTATGTTATTGCACACAAAATTGCTAAGTTATGTAAACCTTTTTCTGAAGCAGAATTTGTTAAACAGTGCATGGTAGAAGTGTCGGAGATATGTTGTCCTGAAAAAAAACATTTTTGAAAATTTAAGCCTGTCAAGGAGAACAATAGTACGACGGATCGAAAATATTTCAGGAAATTTACTCGACCAGCTAAAAACAATAATTGCTGATTTTACATATTGTTCTCTGGCGTTGGATGAGTCCTGCGATATTACTGACACAAGTCAATTATTAATATTTATTCGGGGCATTAACAAAAAATGTGAAATTCGCGAGGAACTTCTTAGTGTGCATCCAATGAAAGATACAACTACCGGTGAAGACTTCTTTAACGCTGTTGAAGAGTGTTTAGTTAAAGTAAATTTACCTTGGAACAAAATAGTAAGCATCACTACGGATGGCTGTCCTAGTTTAACAGGGAAAAATGTGGGCTTACTAAAACGAATCAGCGACAAAGTAAAACAGTTGCAGCCAGAACAAGACATATTATTTTTACACTGCATTATTCATCAAGAAGTGTTATGTAGAAAAGTTTTAAAATTGAATCACGTCGTTACTGTTGTGACAAAAGTTGTAAATTTTATCCAAGAACGTGCCTTAAATCATCGACAGTTTGTTGAATTTTTGAAAGAAATTGAAAGTGACTTTTACGAAATTCCTTACTACACTGAGGTGAGATGGCTTAGCATCGGTAAAGTTTTGGACAGATTTCAATATTTGCTTGATGAAATAGTATCCTTCTTGTCGATAAAAGAAAAACTACATGATTTTCCTGAATTGCAAAATGAGGCATGGCTAAACGATTTGTCGTTTTCTGTAGATATTGTAAAATATTTAAATGAACTTAATGTAAATTTACAAGGGAAAAACCAGTTCGCTTTCAATATGCACTCAAATGTCAAAGCATTTATGATAAAACTAAACTTATTTGCTGAGAACTTTAATAAAAAAATATTAAACCACTTCCCATCATTACAAACACGACGAGAATTATTGAAAAATTCTGATTTTCTTAAATATAGTTCAGTAACACAAGACCTGCATACTGAATTCCAAAGAAGATTTCAAGATTTCAAAGCTATTGAAAAACCTTTGTCATTTATTAGTCAACCTTTCAATTTCGATGTGCAAGAAGCTCCTGTTGAAATTCAGCTAGAATTAATTGACTTACAGGCAAATAATTTATTAAAAGAAAATGTTCAATCAAACGAATTGAGTGCTTTCTACGGTGCTTTGAATACAGAACATTTTAAACATTTTTTAAACTATGTTCAAAAATACCTAGTTTTATTTGGTTCGACATATATTTGTGAAAGAACTTTTTCGTTGATGGTTTCCACTAGTGTTGCCCAAATGCAAGACCAAGACGAGACTTAAAGAGTCTTGGTCTTGGTCTTGCACCAATACACCTGGTCTTGGTCTTGGTCTTGGTATTGCACTCCCGGTCTTGGTCTTGGTCTTGGTCTTGCAGCAAGAGTCTTGCAAGTCTCGCAGTTGCCCACTAGCATATTACTATTTATTAATCGTTACTTTAGATCTTAGAACAAGGTAACAGTATAGGTACATTTTCAGCTTGACTTAACATACAGAGTGAGGCAGATAAACTTTCCTATTAAAAATGTCTCCAGAACTAAAGACAACAGAATCATGAAAATTGGAATGGAGTGTTTTGAAGAGTGGTCTATTTAATGAAAATATTTTATCTATTTCCTACTTTCAGTTATACCGGAAGTTGCTAATAACTTCGTTTTTTTTAAATGGAACACCCTGTATATTATTACATTTCTGAATTCTCTTCCATGTCTTCTTTCTGAAATATGAGGTTTTGTAATATTATATAGGGTAGTTTAAAAAATAATTACGTTTTCTTATTAATTTCGTAGCAGTTTTCACACCCTGTAGAATTGGTTATTTGACATCAAAAACTTTATTTATGTTCAAATCATTTTTAATATAGTCTACTATTGTTAAAAATTATTAGTGTAGCTAAATGTTGAATTTGGTATACAGGGTTGGTCGAAACTCGGAATGAATATTTTCTGAGTTTTGTTAAATGGAACACCCTGTATTTTAGTATTGTAATGAAATGATGTTTTATGGTACTTTTTATTTCTTAAGCATTCTCTATACCTAACTGCTTTAATTTGTGCTTAATTGTTAATCGCACTAACAATCTTAACTACGTAGGTATTTTAATAGCTCAACAATTATTGGTAATTTTTTGGATCAGTCTAGACTTCTAGACTCTAGATTAATATGTATCTATTTCCGAAAAATTATTTCCTATTGAATTATTTGCGAACATTTTATGTTCACGGCTAACCTAATAAAATTTCACATATTTTTTGTTGCAAATAATATTTGGCTTGAATCACCAATAACTCACAAACTAAAGCAGTTAGGTATAGGAAATGCTTAAGAAATAAAAAATTACCATATTATATCATTACAATACTAAAATACAGGGTGCTCCAATTAAGCAAACTCAGAAAATACTCATTCCGAGTTTAGACCAACCCTGTATTCTAAAATTAAAAATTTAGCTATATGGTGTATTCGTATTCCACGAATATACGACTGTTTTGTATTATCGCGACGACGAATATTTTAGTACGCAACATAAGAAGTACTAAAGTATTTTGCTCTAATATTTACTCCAATAATTACTCCAGTAAAATATTCGTTGTCGCAATAATCCAAGAGAGTCGTATATTCGTGGAATGGGGTATACTAACAATTCTTAACAATAGTAGATTATATTAAAAATCATCTGAACATAAATATAGTTTTGGATGTCAAACTACTACAATTCTACAGGGTGTGAATATTGCTGCGAAATTAAGAAAAAAAATGTAATTAATTCTCGTTTAAACTCCCCTATATAATATTACAAAACATTTTAACAACGAAGACATCGAGGAGAATTTAAAAATGTAGGTAAAAATATACAGGGTGTCCCATTCAAAAAAATGAAGTTATAAGCAACTTCCGGTATAACCGGAAGTAGGAAATAGATGAAAATATTTTCATTAAATAGATCACTCTTTAAAACCCCTTCGTTCCAATTTTCATGATTCTGTTGCCTTTAGTTACAAAACCAACCAAATTCATAAATGTATAAACAATTCACATCGGGTGGGGTTTGAACCCACGATCTAAACTATCCCTGCCTATAGCTATCTACGATGTCCCACGGGAGTCAGTTTGTTTCTTAATAAACATTTGCATTTAATGACCTTACATGTGCTAAAGCATGGTTACAACACAAACAATCCAATAAATGGCATAAACTTGACTGTATTAAAGAATATTTGTCTAGAATGGTATTTTGTTTGACCCATTGATATTATAATTGCACACTCTGCAAAAAGTTTATATACCTACGATAGTCTTTAGTCTTTAAACTGATAAGGAAAAACAATTAAGTGGCTGTCGTATTATATCAGCTTTGGTGACATCATAACAAGTTTTAAAAGATATTTATTACTGTCGGCGTCAAAACACAAGGTTATTTTATGAAAGGACCTATTCTCAAAATCTACACAATTACAACGAATTTCAGAGCGAAGGCGTCGTCTGCTATATATAAGAAAGAATGTATTATAAAATATTTTATTTTTAAATTGTACAAATTTATTATGACCTCTGAGTACGTGTCAAATAAATATGTCACGTGGTCTTTTAATGTATATTTTGATTCGCTATGTATGCTTATTGTATTGTTCATAATGCGCATAAGTCCAATTTTCCAAATTTTTTTTACCTTTTTTGCATCTCATAGTCTCTAAGCATATACCCGAACTACTACAGTGCGTCCATAAAGTAAGGCATAAATTCGTTATTACGTAAACCGGCGACTTTAAGGAAAAATCCTGAAACAGGTTGATTTTTATTTTTAAATTACGATTTTTCGGAATATATATCATACTAGTGACGTCATTCGTCTGGGCGTAATGACGCAATCGATGATTTTTTTAAATGAGAATAGGGGTCGTGTGATAGCTCATTTGAAAGGGTATTCACTAATGTAAACACTAACATAATTATTTATACAGGATATTCCAAAAAACATTTTTTTAATTAAAATGATTGAGACAAAAAGAACAATGTGTGTAATTTCTTTAATTCAAAATGCGTTTTACTACTGTCAGAAAACGGAAAAAAAAATTTATTTGAAAAATAAACATTGATTTTCGCTTAAACGAAATATTCAAACTGGCAAGAGGCAGGTGGGTGAAAGCTGTAACATTGAATTTAAGCGAAAAACAATATTTATTTGTCAAATAAACATTTTTCCTGTTTTCTGACAACATTAAAACGTATTTTGAATTAGATAAATTACATACATTCTTCTTTTTGTCTAAATTATTTTAATTAATAAAATGTTTTTTGAACACCTTGTATAAATAATTATGTTAATGTTTATATCATGGAATAGAGAATTTAATACCCTTTCAAATAAGCTGTCACATGGCCCCTATTCTCATTAAAAAAAAATCATCGATTACGTCATCACGCCCAGATGGATGACGTCACTCGTATGATATATATATGCTAAGAAATCGAAAATTAAAAATAAAAATCGACCTGTGTCGGGATTTTTCCTTAAAGTCGCCGGTTTACGAAATAATGAATTTATGCGTTTCTTTATGGACGCACTGTATATTCCCTAAAACGACACTCAATCCTAACTGCAAGAAGCAAGAGTCTTGCAGGCTTATTCTTGTTCTTGCTCAAGTCTTTCACGGTCAGTCTTGGTCTTGGTCTTGCTAAAATAAAGCGGTCTTGGTCTTGGTCTTGGTCTTGCGAAAATGCAAGAACAAGACCAAGACTGCAAGACCAAGACCGATTTTGGGCAACACTAGTTTCCACGAAAAATAAATATCGATCACAAATTACTGACGAAAATCTACACTCGGTATTAAGGATTGCTACAGGTGATTTGGATCCCAATTTTGAAGAAATAATATCACATGAACATTCGCGATTTCACGTTTCGCATTAACTATTATAGAAGTTATACTTATAATGAGTATTCTATTAATTTTAACGTTTAATGTTTGTCTTTTTTTTTATAATTTTATTTAATATTAGGTATATTTACAAAATATGTATCAATATAAATTAATTTGTATCGTTAAAATATAAATAAATAAGAAAATAAAATCTTTCAATAACTGATTTATTTAATTACCATTAATTTATTATTATTCTTCTAACGCCGACTCCACTAATGAAGGTTGGCTAAAACACCATTGCAAATTCGTCTCTATTTTCTGCTTTTCTTAAAAGCGTCTGTGTGTTTAACCCGGTCCAGTCTCAAATGTTTTCAGTCAAAATATTTGTCGTCTACCAGGACCCCTTTTTCCTTCGAACAACTCGTACATATCATTTCTGAGCATGTGCCGTAAATATGCTGTCTGTCTCCTTTTAATGGAGGTCAAAAGTTCTCTGTCTCTTTCCATTTCGTGCAACATCATTTTGTTCGTATATGATCGGTCCACGGTATTTTCTAAATTCTCCCAAAAAGCCACATCTCAAAAGCTTCCGGCTTTCTCATTAAGTCAGCATTAACAATCCAAGCTTCGGCACCATAAAAAAGAATAGAGTGGATATACAACATTTTATCAACTAATATCAGATTTGCAGATTGAGTCTTTGGTGACTCAGAAATGTCCTCATCTTCAAAAAGTCTACCCTCAATTGCTCTATTCTTGATCGAATTTATGATTTCGAATTTAAATCTTCCGTAATCCAGACTCCTAAGTAAGTATTTCATTTTGTCCACTTGCTCAATATCTTCATTTTTTATCTGGTTCTTTTTCTGGATCTTCTTATGATTTAATATAATGACCATTTTTTTTTCAATTACGTGACATATTTTACTGGGCACAAGTTTTTCGCATGTATTCCCAAGTAGGACAATTTATTATTACCATTTTCTAATTATTAACAGTCAAATTTCTTTGTCCAAATGCTTTAAAATAATACTTATAGTATTTATTTCTTGGGCAGGGAATAAACTACACCAAAAAAATTCGCGTGGGCACAGCGTACATATCCGGTATAGTCCTCCGGCCCGAGAGACATTTTGAAACTTTCATTTTGGCCCGCGCTTAAAAGTAATTGCCCACCCCTGATCTAAGCGGTTTTTTAAAATTTATGGGTTTTGCAATATTTTACCGTCAGCGAACGGACTAATAGTAGAGGATCCGATATAAGGCCGATCTGCATCGATCTATTTAATGGATAACGTGTGCGTGAAGTAACAATGTATTTTAAACGGGATTTACTTTTTCGCACTGTTTTTGACACACTTTCATATAATCAAATATCCTTAACTTTCGCGTTGTCATGGTGATGACATAATGAGCAATAAATTACAAAAAAAAAATTTGACAGTTTTGTGGTTTGAAAGAAATTAGAATGTTTAAATAAGTTCTAAAAATTGTAGAATAGGAATGAATTCCAGTGATGAAGAGTTACAGTTTTTTTATTTGTTTATCGTAGATAAAATATTGTATGAAACTGTGCGTGAAGTACTTTTTGCGAACTTAAGCGATGTATAGCACTCGCTCCGTTGTCGCTTGTGCTCTAAACATCACGTGCATTCGTAAAAAGCATACTTCACGAACTGTTTCATAAATAACTATTTTCATATATTAAAAAAAATGTTTCGACCCGGGTAGATATTATTCCAGATTTTCAGATTTCAGCACAGTGTTAGATGGTTGGGGCATATATGGAGAGCAGGTAGCGTAACAACTATAAACTCAATTTTACAATGGAAACCCGGAGTTAGAAGGAGACGCGGAGGAACTAGAATAAATGGTTACAGGAAGTAAAGGAAAATTTATATAGGGCAGGAATTAGAGACTAGCAGAAAAAGACAGAGGATAGAAAGAACTGGAGAAGCACAGTCAATAGTATCGAGTAGCAGACTGGGACTAATCTGCTCTAAAAAGATGGACCTAGATAGCTTTTTAGCAGCTCAACCCCACCTGGTGTATTTAGCCATTTAATTTTCTTATTACACATTATTATTGGTACATCAAAAATTAAAAGGACGGTGCCTGTAATAAAATCTAAAATTCAAAATTTAATCAAGAAAAATAATAAATATTAAAATTTCCTATAAGTTCAAATTTATTTATTAAAATTTTTGATATAATTTTCATAAATAAATTACTTACTAATAACACTTTTTTAATTAATTCCAAAAAATCCATTTTGCAGCAATAATAAAATATTAGTATTTCTAAAATAAATATCAATCATATCATAAATAATACAGGTTTACAAAAAAAAACTAAATTTCGGACTATTTGACGAAACCATGTTACAAGGAGGTTTTTGGGGTGGCTGATCACGAATCCGGGGTCCGCTCACCTCTTTCACGCCAGGTAAAGGTCATTTCAAGGTCAAATCAAGATAAATCGACAGTCGCTCTGAGAAAGTATATTAGGGCGTTTTTGGTGTCGCTGATGACGAATCATTAGTCCGCTGACCTCTATCACGTCTAGTTCAAGGTCAAATCAACATAAATCGACACAATCGCTCTGAAAATATAGGGGTTTTGGAGTCACTGATCATGAAAACTGCGGTCCGTTGAGCTCTACCACGTAAGGTAATGGTCATTTCAAGGCCAAATCAGGACAAGTCCACAAAACTGATTTGACCTTGAAATGACCTTTACCTGTCGCGGTTGAGCTCAACGGACCCCAGTTTTGTGATCAGCGACCCCAAAAACCCCCTAATATACTTTTTCAGAGCGATCGTGTCCATTTATCTTGATTTGACCTCGAAATGACCTTGAGCTAGACGTGATAGAGGTCAGCGGACACAAATTCGTCATCAGCGACCACAAAAACCCCCTAATATACTTTTTCAGAGCGACTGTCGGTTTATCTTGATTTGACCTTGAGATTACCATTACCTGACGTGATAGAGGTCAGCGGACCCCGGATTCGTGACCAGCGACCCCAAAAACCCCCTAGTCATATGGTTTCGTCAAATATTCCGAAATGTATTTTTTTTGTAAACCTGTTTAATCAAAAGAATATCAATCTTTTAATTTAAATAGACAACTTTAAAACATAGAACTGCATTCACAACTGTATTCACAGTAAAAGTTTCAAAAGATCACACATTACGCTTAAAGTAAGAGGTAAATCAGCAGACGAGTCGTTGTGACGCTAAATATTTAATTACTTACAACTATAAGAGTATTAATTTAGATTTTTTTGAACATATCGTAAGGGACATTGACTTAATTTTGATTTTGACATTTATTATTTCGGAGTAATGGTAACTGCAATAAATTTTATTTTCATAGAATATTGTCTGATATTTAAAATTCTTTTTTTAATAATGAATAGGTCAAAGTAAACCAAAGAAAATATTAACGGAATTTTAAGGTGGAAAAGTATGATTAATAGTAGAAAAATTTTAGAAAGGGACTAGAATATATTAAATTGGGCTATAAAATGTAAGTGATGGTACATAGTGAGTTAGTATAAGGCTGATATTTTTAGAAATTAAATAAAAATTAAGATGGATTAATTATTAGATGAATAATTGAGTAATTTGTTTGAATTTTTACACTTTTTGAAAATATTTTAAAGGTTATTTATTATTTAGAATGTTACAGTAGATATTACTCAATTGGTTAGTATCAGTCTTATAATTAATAGATTCTGGAGTTTTGATAATATGTACCATCTCAAGGAAGAGTCGTTTTTTATAATTGTCAACTTGTTCCAAGATTTTTACATTGTTAAAGTCAAATTTATGTCCCGTCTTTAAATGGTGTTCTACCAAGGCACAACAGTTTTTTCTGATATTACAGTCACTTTTATGTTGAGTGACACGTTGCTTAAGCCACTGTTTACTTTGACCTATATAACAACCTTGACATTCAATGCAATTTATTTTGTAAATTATGTTGCTCATTAATCCGTTTGGAGTATTAGCTTTAGTTTTCGAGAACAACTTTGAATTTAGAAGTGGATTGTACTTGACTAATTTGATGTTTGGAAATGGTTTAAAAAGTGGGACAATTTGGTCTGTTAAATTTTTTACGCAAGGTATTTTTTTGTAAATAACTGGTTGAGGATTATTTATCAAAGCTCTATCACAGGAGTTAGTGTTGTAAATGAGTTTTTTTAAAATGTGTTTTGGGTAGCCATTGTTTAAAAACATCTCAAAAAGTTTATTCAGATTGACATCTAAGAATCTTCGATCACAAATTGTCGTCACTCGATTTTTCATGGATATGGATTGGTACGCCCAGTATACAATGATAATTTACCTGTCTAGAAACAATATTATTACAGCGATATAGTTAAAGAATAAGGCTATAACATATTAAAGAAATACTTAAATCAGAGAATAGGTTTAGGAGATACGAGCCATCAAAAATGACCCATTTTTTGGGGTGCCCGTTTTTCGTGCCGGTGAATGTATCTATTAAATAATCTAAATTATTTTTAAAAATCTTATTAAAAGCTTAAATACAAGAAATGTAGGTAAATGTTCTCATTTAACGAAATTTCCGAAAATTGCGTATTTTTTTGACCCAAGTAGGCTGAAAAATCGATTTTATAGTTATTGTTATTTCGAAAGTAATTAAGCGTGTAAAAATATACAAAAAAATTGAATGTACAATTAGGGAATGAATGGAATTAAATACACGAAAAAAGAGCGATAAAAAGTTTAAAGTAATAAATTCTAGTAATAATATGAAATACAGTAAACTCTCTCAAGGGGGTAGGCGCAAAATCTCGGTCCAATGCTATTTAAATGCATTCATTTTTTACGAATTCTGAGAAAACTAATAAATACTTTTTAAAACTTACACCCAGAATGAAAGATTATTATTGCGGAGGACCGAAAGTCCATTAGAATAAACAAAAAGTTTCTTGATAATGAAATATTCGAAATTAAAAATCACACAACTTTTCTCTTGTTTTTTATCCCGTTATCTTATTAAAATAAACATTATGTAAGTTTTCAGGGACTTTCGGCCCTCGGTAATAATGTAATATTCCATTCTGCGTTTAAATTTTTCAAAAATACTTATTAGTTTTCTCAGAATTCGAAAAAAATTAGTGCATTTAATTAGCATTTTACCAAGATTTTGCGCCTATCTCCTTAACGGACACCTCCTCTATACGGACGGTATTTAAGACAAAACTCATTTGCCGATAATATTGAACCTGTACTCTTCAACGGACACTCCCTTAAAATGATGTGTAAATGAAAAAAAAATACATAGGTATTTTTTCCAAATATTTTAGAATACAAAACTACATATATTTTATTATTTAAAATTAATACAGAGATGTCAACGAGTGATATTTGATACTGTTTAATTTATCAGCAGTAGGTAATAAAAATATGTTTCTTAAGTTTGATGTTTCTACTACATTCTCAACTGTTTAGCAAAATGTGGGATCCGTAATTAAAATATAATATGTGTGTCGGTCATTAAAAGAAACGTGACACCCTAACGTTGTTCTAATAATATTTAACATTGATATGTTGTGACTAAAAATTCTGCTTGAACGGAAATGTCTGCTTGAACATATCCAATAAAAATTTTATTTTCTTTTAAAAATGTTTGGGATTCAAGGGCGACTTGACTGTATGATAAAACAATAATTATACAAACAAAACTTGTAATTATCAAGATTTTTGCTGTAAACTCGTGGAGAAATACATCAAATTAATAGAGCTCGGGAAATATGCACTTAAAAAAATTTTAATTATACAAAAAACAGTTGAATAATTGAAATATGCACTAAAATATTATGCTTTTATACATTTATAAAAAACGCAATGATTATTGGTGTATTGAAAGTAGGTATTTTATTTTACCTAGTCCAGGTTGTATCTTAGTCGATAGGAAAAATATTCTGATTCGTTTTTTACGATCTTACCGAAATACATTCGAACCCGCTTATTGGAATAGCCTTCGTGCCAATCAAAAGTATTCCTATAACCGGGATATTCTAACAACCGATCATTGGTCGCTAGTAGAAACGTTTCCGGACCGCAAATTTCTATTCCTTAAACCGGGATATTCCTTTAAGAGGTATTCTAATAAGCGGGTTTGACTGCAGTATAGTTCATTAACGGTTTTTGCTCCGAATTTTAAAGAACGGATTGACGTGAAATTTAGCATACACATAGGTAACATGTCAAAGAAAAAAGTGAAAAGAAAACTTTGCCCTGGGGGGCGAGTTTCTCCTCTTCTCGGAGGTGAAAAATATACGTTCAAAATAAGTTCGGAAATGGATAAACTGACTAATTCTAAGCAACTTTTGTTATATAGAATTTTTTCACTAAGTTAATACTTTTTGAGTTATTTCCGAGTCAATATGTCAATTTATCATCAAAAAAACACTTGTATACGGTTTTTTTGCCAATAACTCAAAAAGTAAGTATGTTATCGGGAAAAACATTAAAAATATAGCTTATAAAGTAACAAAATTGATGTACGTATGAACTTTTTAGAATCAGTAGAAGCAAAGTTGTAGCTAATGTAAAACAGGAAACAGGTTCATATTCGTCAAATTTAAAAACGAATAATTTCACGTGAAATAACCAAAAAATGATAGCAACCAAAAAATGATGCACTGTTCTGAGACAACTTATTACAACTTTTTTAAAGTTTTAAAAAAATATTTTTTATGTTTTCTAAAAAAGTTTCTAGCATCAAAATTAAGCAAGATACGCTCAAAATAAAGTAGGTCCTATTTTTGTTAAAAAAATTCGAAAAAGCACCCCCTAATTGGAATCTCATATGAAATTAATACTTAGGTACCGCTTCACAAGTTACTTAACTTATGTAATATTTATATGATCTGTATATCTTATATGATCGGCTCAAAGGGCTAATTTTTGAAAAAAATTTATTTTAAAGTAAAATTTTTTGCAGAAAAAAATGCTGTTTCAAAATGACATAAAATTTATTAGTGATACTAAAAATTACGAATAGTAAAAAATGTAGGTTTTGCTTTTCTGAATATTTAGGATTATGTGTTTTTCTTTGAGAAAAATATTGGTTAAGATATGGCTGTTCAAAATTGGCTTACACAGTTGGTTAGTGACTAGTTCCCTTTCAATTACATCCCCTTAAAATAAGCATTTTGAACCGATGAAGCTTACAGATCATATTTATAAACAATACATACACGAGTAAATCAACTTCTGAAGTGGTGACTATAAATTTCATTTCGGATGCTTATTAGGGGGTGAATTTTATAATTTTTTACAAAAAAAAGATCTTCATTTTGAGCGTAACTTCCTTAATTTAATGCTAAGACTGTTTTAACCTTTAGCCAATTTGGAATTTGGCGTGTATGAACCTATTTTTCATTAGTTACAACTCTTCTTTTACTGGGTCTAGGGATCTCATTCATAAGCACACCATTTTTGTTACTTTTTTATGGGCTATATTTTTCCTAAGAATGGTTTTTTCGATAAAATACTTACTTTTTGAGTTAATTGCCAAAAAACCGTTAAAAAATGTTTTTTTTTGTTGAAAAATGAACATATTTACTCGCAAATAACTCAAAAAGTAACTAAGTGAAAAAATGCTATAGAACAAAAGTTGCCTAGAATTAGTCAGTTAATCCATTTCCGGACTTATTTTGAACGTATATTTTTTCATCCCGAGACGAGGTAAAAGTGACCCCAGTCACCCAAAGTCAGGCACACATCGGCACAATATCAATGTGCTTCTTTGACATGTTACCTATGTGTATGCCAAATTTCATGTCAATCTAAGCGGTTTTTTAAAATTTATGGGTTTTGCAATATTTTACCGTCAGCGAACGGACTAATAGTAGAGGATCCGATATAAGGCCGATCTGCATCGATCTATTTAATGGATAACGTGTGCGTGAAGTAACAATGTATTTTAAACGGGATTTACTTTTTCGCACTGTTTTTGACACACTTTCATATAATCAAATATCCTAACTTTCGCGTTGTCATGGTGATGATATAATGAGCAATAAATTACAAAAAGAAATTTGACAGTTTTGTGGTTTGAAAGAAATTAGAATGTTTAAATGTCAAAGTTCTAAAAATTGTAGAATAGGAATGAATTCCAGTGATAAAGAGTTACAGTTTTTTTATTTCTTTATCGTAGATAAAATATCGTATGAAACTGTGCGTGAAGTACTTTTTGCGAACTTACGCGATGTATAGCACTCGCTCCGTTGTCGCTCGTGCTCTAAACATCACGTGCATTCGTAAAAAGCATACTTCACGAACTGTTTCATAAATAACTATTTTCATATATTAAAAAAAATGTTTCTGACTCGGGTAGATATTATTCCAGATTTTCAGATTTCAGTACAGTGTTAGATGGTTGGGGCATATATGGAGAGCAAGTAGCGTAACAACTATAAACTCAATTTTACAATGGAAACCCGGAGTTAGAAGGAGACGCGGAGGAACTAGAATAAATGGTTACAGGAAGTAAAGGAAAATTTATATAGGGCAGGAATTAGAGACTAGCAGAAAAAGACAGAGGATAGAAAGAAATGGAGAAGCACAGTCAATAGTATCGAGTAGCAGACTGGGACTAATCTGCTCTAAAAAGATGGATATAGATAGCTTTTTAGCGGCTCAACCCCACCTGGTGTATTTAGCCATTTAATTTTCTTATTACACATTATTATTGGTACATCAAAAATTAAAAGGACGGTGATGACGAATTTGTGTCCGCTGACCTCTATCACGTCTAGCTCAAGGTCATTTCGAGGTCAAATCAAGATAAATCTACAGTCGCTCTGAGAAAGTATATTAGGGCGTTTTTGGTGTCGCTGATGACGAATCAGGAGTCCGCTGACCTCTATCACGTCGAGTTCAAGGTCAAATCAACATAAATCGACACAATCGCTCTGAAAATATAGGGGTTTTGGAGTCACTGATCATGAAAACTGCGGTCCGTTGAGCTCTACTACGTAAGGTAAAGGTCATTTCAAGGCCAAATCAGGACAAGTCCACAAAACTGATTTGACCTTAAAATGACCTTTACCTGTCGCGGTTGAGCTCAACGGACCCCAATTTTGTGATCAGCGACCCCAAAAACCCCCTAATATACTTTTTCAGAGCGATCGTGTCGATTTATCTTGATTTGACCTCGAAATGACCTTGAGCTAGACGTGATAGAGGTCAGCGGACACAAATTCGTCATCAGCGACCACAAAAACCCCCTAATATACTTTTTCAAAGCGACTGTCGGTTTATCTTGATTTGACCTTGAGATGATCATTACCTGACGTTATAGAGGTCAGCGGACCCCGGATTCGTGACCAGCGACCCCAAAAACCCCCTAGTCATATGGTTTCGTCAAATATTCCGAAATGTATTTTTTTTGTAAACCTGTGTAATCAAAAGAATATCAATCTTTTAATTTAAATAGACAACTGTAAAACAGAACTGCATTCACAACTGTATTCACAGTAAAAGTTTCAAAAGATCACACATTACGCTTAAAGTAAGAGGTAAATCAGCAGACGAGTCGTTGTGACTTCCAAAATGTGACAACACCGTTGGAAGTGACAACGCACCTTGAACTACCCTATATATGGAAGCCATAACGTATGCTGTACGCTTCGGTATATACGTATATATATATACAAAATTTATTGTGGTAAATCCTTTCCCCTCAATAAGTAGACCCATTTTATAAGCCCCCCTTTTACCAAATACACAATTTTTAAAAAATAATTCCTAGTAGAAAAGGTGGAAGTCGGACAGCCTCTTCTGTATACCGGAAGTCACAACTTAACGTGCATCTATATATATATATATATATATATATATATATATATATATATATATATATATATATATATTTATATATATATATTATATATATAATAAAAACTTTTTAATTCCTGGGTTTTCGGTCTGATAAAAATAAAACACTTTGTTATGGCTTAAAGGTTTCGGCTAATTGCCATTTTCAATAAGCACTTTAATGAATAATTATAAACATTACATAAAACAAAACAAAAGACTAAAATCTACATTGCACTTGTTGGCTTGGCGTTTTGTTGTGGAATGCGAGCTTGACTCTTGAAACCATATGGCAGAATTCAAATTTATTTATTTATTTAGCGTATGGCTTAAGTATATCACAGAATATATTTAGATTTATGCATTATACAATGCATCACAAACAGATGTCCAATTTTTTTATATATTCGATTGACCCTTCGGTTGCCATTACAAAGTCTATAGGGTCGCCTGTGTATGCTCTGCGTGGGCAGTCCTGAACAATGTGACTGATCGTCTGTCTTGCAGCGCCGCAGTCACAAGAAGGCGAGGGGAGTTTACCCCATCTGTGGAGGGAGTCGGCGCATCTTCCACAGTTTGTTCGAATTCGATTAAGGGCTGCCCAAATCTTACGGGAACGTTCATATTCGCCAGGTTTCCCTATGATGTCCGGTAGACTATGGTAATGCGGATCTGTCCTACTTTCTCAATCTTCTCTCCATCGGGTATTTAAGTCAAAGTTGGATTGCTGCAGCGCTTGAGCAGATTGTAGAGGGGGTAACCTGGATCGGAGACGGTTTCCAAGAATATCGGGGATGTCGTTGTGGACTAGAAGCTGGCGACTGTCCATTATTTTGTTATATTCTTTAACCAATGCATGTTCGCGGCGTAGGTTGGGTGGTGCTATATTACTAAGGGTAGGTAGCCACATTGTAGGGGTGGGCTTAATTGTGCCTGTTATCATACGCATAGTACGGTTTAGTTGGGTGTCGACCAGGTGGGTATGCCTGCTATTTAGCCACACTGGAGCACAGTATTCTGCCACCGGATATATCAGGCCAAGAGCAGAGGATCTTAATGTTGATGCTGTGGACCCCCATGTAGTGCCGCAGAGTTTCTGTATTATATTGTTGCGTGTTTTCAATTTTGCTGCTGTTTTCGTCAGGTGTTCTCTGAATGTGAGCGTTCTGTCTAGAGTAACCCCAAGGTATTTCGGGTATTTATTGTATTTTAACAGCTTGTTATTAAAATACACTCGCAATTCTCTGTTTGCCAACTTGTTGTTTAGATGAAAAGCTGATACTTCAGTTTTTGTAGTACTTGGCTGTAGTCTCCATTTCTTAAGGTATTCGCTGAGGATGGATAAGTCATTCGTGAGAGTGATTTCTGTAGTTTCTAAAGATTGGTGGCTTGTTGCAAGGGTCCAGTCGTCAGCATATCCAAACTTCCGAGATTCGGTTTCAGGCATGTCAGTAATATAGAGGCTGAAAAGTAAAGGGGCAAGGACAGAACCCTGTGTAAGACCATTGTTAAGTTTCATCTGTCTACTCGTCTCCTTTCCCATTATAACCTGGAAGGCTCTGTTGGTCAGCATGTTGTCAATGAGGTTAATTATCTTTCTGCAGGGGATAATGCGGGCCAGTTTATATATTAATCCCTGTCTCCAAACAGTATCATATGCTACTGTTAGATCTATAAATACTGTTGCTGTCTTTTGTTTCTTTTGAAAACTAGCTTCTATAAAAGTTGTTAATGACAGCACTTGGTCCGTACAGCTCGATGAGGGCGGAAACCAGCTTGTTCAATGGGGACATTTTCTAGTATCCTGTGACTAATTCTGTTGAGGAGAAGCTTTTCTAATAGTTTATATACCATGCTGAGTAGAGCTATGGGGCGGTAGTTTTCTGGCTTATCGTTTGATTTGCCCGGTTTCGGAATTGCAATTATCTTTGTTCGCTTAAGTGAGAAAGCATTGCAAGCCACTGTTTCGTGTATGCACCACTGTGTATCAAGAACTCTGGATGGATACCATCAAAGCCAGGTGCTTTACCTGATTTCATTTCTTTCAGCGCATGTGTGATTTCAGAAATAAGTATTCTTGCTGAATATTCGGAGTTCGCTCTGTTCATTTGTTTTAATGCCCTTAAGTCTCTTTTCACGTTGGTAGTATGTGTTCGATCTCGTGGAGCTCTGGACAGAGATACTATATGGGAGGCAACCTTGTTAGGAGACATTTTAGACTCTCTAGATTCCAGCTGGTTAGCTCCTCCAATTTTCCGCAACAAGGACCATGCCTGCCGGCTTGATTTTTTGAAGTCAAGGTTTTCGACAGTCTTTATCCATTTTTGGCGTTTAGCTGTATCGATGTTGTGTAAAAGCTCATCGGCTATTTCTCGGTCACCACTTTCGAGAAACTGCGTGTATAAGTCTTCACATGTTTCAGTCCATCCAGGCACATATTCTTTGCGATACCCCCTAGGGATGGTTTTCTTGGCAGTGCTTATTACTGCGCCCACAAACCTCTCATAATGTTTGCTGGTTGGAGGGACCCAGCTCAAGGTCCGGTCTAGTTGTTCAGAGAACTTCTTCCAGTTTGCTTTTCTAAGATTCCACCTGGGTCGAGGATATGATCTAATTATTGGAATTGATATTCCGATGGTGATAAGCACCGGACGATGTTGAGTATGTGGGAAGTCTGCAAGGACACTTCTCGCAGTTGTTAGTGGTCTGTCATTGGTATCTTTTGAGACAAAACATAGGTCTGGGTTATATTCTTTTCTCCATGCAGCTGATTTAAATGTTCCTCTGTCTTTGGCATCAAAAACTAGATATGTGTTTTGCTCTTCGGACCATTCTACTAGTGCCTCCCCATTTTCATCATTCGTGGTGTACTTCCACATTTCGTGGTGGCTGTTGAAGTCGCCGATGTATATAGTAGGATGTGGATGAGTCTTTAGCACTTCTGGGTTCCATGTAGTGGCTGGAGGTTTGTATATGTTAGCTACGGTAATATCTCCAATCTTGGTGACTACTTCATGTATATTATTTTCATTGGAAGCAGAAAGTAGGAAACCATTTTCTATATTGCAGCGAATGTAGGTTGCGACGCCGTAATGTTTATCATAGGTGGCTCCCAGTAAATCGTAGCCAGGTATCTTTCCCCTTAAATCAAGCTGGACTTTGTCTTCAGTATGGGTCTCTTGTATGGCAACCAGGTCAATGTCGTTATCGTGTAGGATTTTTTGCAACACTTGGCATTTTGCCTGGCTTATGCCCTCGATGTTAAGGTGACAGACTCGGATACACGGTCCGAGATCTCTAGTCAGTTGGTTCTGAGAAGAACCTTTATTTGTTCCCATCGTATGTTTACGTATATATAAGATTTCTGTTTGTGATTCAAAATTGACGTCCGTTAAGGACCGTATTTAAAATATTTGCCAAATTGTACATTTATAAAAATTAAATCAATTTATTAAATTATGATAATATACATTGGAGAGATCCTTGATGTCAGTTTTATTATTTATGCAATTTTGGTCTTTCTTTACATGAATCATCTCCAATATACATCTTTTGTTGTAGTTTTGTTCTTTTTCTAAAATTTGTACATTTTCAAAATCAAAAGCATGGTTATTTTCTATGGAATGCTTGGCTAATGCTGTAGTGTTTACTTTGTTGGTTTGTACACTATGTTTGTGTGCAACCATCCTTCTATGTATATATTGATGTGTTTGCCCAATGTATGTCGAATTGCATTTACTTTATAAACAACATCTGACTGCTGGTCCTTAGTAACAATGGGTTTAAATTGTGAAAAACATTGCCCCGATGTTTTAGGCGCTTTATGTCCAACATTGATATCATATTTTGCAAACATTCTCGACATTTGTTCGGAAAATCCATTTATATATGGTAGGGATATATAGCGTTTATTTGGATTTGATTTGGAGTGGTATTGGAATTTGATTGGTTGTTGATGATATATTTTCTTTTTTTAATTAGAGGGTTGTAAAATTCTGGCGGATAAACCCATTGTTAGTAAGGACCAGCAGTCAGATGTTGTTTATGAAGTAAATTGTAAAGACTGCAATTCGACATACATTGGGCAAACACATCAATATATACATAGAAACATAGTGTACAAACCAACAAAGTAAACACTACAGCATTAGCCAAGCATTCCATAGAAAATAACCATGCTTTTGATTTTGAAAATGTACAAATTTTAGAAAAAGAACAAAACTACAACAAAACATGCATATTGGAGATGATTCATGTAAAGAAAGACCAAAATTGCATAAATAATAAAACTGACATCAAGGATCTCTCCAATGTATATTATCATAATTTAATAAATTGATTTAATTTTTATAAATGTACAATTTGGCAAATATTTTAAATACGGTCCTTAACGGACGTCAATTTTGAATTCTGCCATATGGTTTCAAGAGTCAAGCTCGCATTCCACAACAAAACGCCAAGCCAACAAGTGCAATGTAGATTTTAGTCTTTTGTTTTGTTTTATGTAATGTTTATAATTATTCATTAAAGTGCTTATTGAAAATGGCAATTAGCCGAAACGTTTAAGCCATAACAAAGTGTTTTATTTTTATCAGACCGAAATCCCAGGAATTAAAAAGTTTCTATTTAATAATTTACGGTCAGGAAATAACAAAACTATATATATATATATATATATATATATATATATATATATATATATATATATATATATATATATATATATATATATATATATATTTATTTTTAGCATCTTATGACGTCCCCCCATGTTAAACCGTAGTCTCTCGTGGCTTCCAGGTCTTCGTGAACTCCGATATACGGTTGCCACGAGGACTTTCCCTAAAATGTATCGCAAATGAAAGGTACCACTTCCTACAATGCTTACACAAAATATTGGCCGGACGTCCTCAGTCACGTTATCTGTATAATAATATACACATTACTTGGAGCAATTGCCGTCAGGCGCGCCATGTTCGCTTGCTGTATATCTAAAATCACTTTAACGGTTTTGATGGCATCCAAATATATATTTATTCAGTTTGCGGTTGTAGTGGTCTCCGTATATTTGAGTTTATGTCCTCATGGCTTCCACTGCGCTGTTGTCACCTCAAATGTTGGAATTTAGACTTCGGATATTTTTATAATTGCTTATTGTAGTATGTTGAAAAAAATATTGTTGTGATATATTAATGATATTTTTTTGTATAATTAACAATGTATTTTTTTTCACTGCAAAAATAAAAAATTAAAAAGTATGTTCATTAAAATTGATGAATTTATCATAACCAGTTGCCGAATCTGCTGGTCTAATTGCTCAATTGTAACATATTATAGAAGTGTTAAAATTGAATTCTTAATTTTTTATTACAAAACTTTTACCTCGACAGCGTAGGGTACAAGAGGGCGGCTTAAGTAAAGTAAGTACAAAATTTTTAATAATATAATTTGTTCAACTAATAGGTGCAAAGGTGTCTGGAAAATAATAAAAATGTTTAAAACATTGCTTACTTATTTCATACACTCAATGTATTTTTTTATGTAAGGATATAGAAAATAATATTTTGAAAAATATTTAAAATATAGTAGTAAGTCTTAAATTTCACATTACATAAAGTAGTTAAGTCTGCTAGTCTACAAAATTAAAAACAAATAGAATACATACTTAAAAAAAATTAAAGCACTCATGCCATACCAAACGAACTACATTCTTACATATTTTAAAAAGAAAAATCTTTAATTTTGCCCAACCCGACTAAACTATCGGCAGGTAAAAACAGTGGTGTCATGGCAAAATTAGCAGTGCCGGAACGCACTGCTAATTTTTGTTTACAAAACCTAAATTCTCTATTTATTTATTTTTTCTTTGCTTAACCAGTGTGGGAACGGCGTTCCCACGCGTTCCCACACCATGACACCACTGGGTAAAAAGTCTGCAGTATGCGGGGGCCCTACTGTTGAAATAGATTAGAAAATTAAAATAAACTTATCTACCATTATGAAATTCTAATTTGACACAAAAAAACTGTATCCTGGATTAAGAACAAGTGTGTAGAATACTCTCGTGAATTAAGAAGCGTTTCTACTGTAGGGTGACCATATCATAAATTTGAAAAAAACGGGACACATCCAAGCAGCAGTAGCGCACCTATAATTTTTCTCTGGGGGGAAGGGGGTTGGCTTGGGCGTCGAAATTTTTTTCTATATTTTGTGAAAGACAAGTTACATTTTCCTGCTATTATTTATATATTTTTCATATGCCCTGGGGGGAAAGGGGGTTTAACTCCCAAAACCCCCCCCCCCCCCGGGTGCGCTACTGCCAAGAAGGGTTTGGAGCGATAATACACAAACAGGGATTGAAACACCGTCTTTTAGCTAATTTGGAACCTATAAATCCTTTTCAATTTTAAATGTGTAATTTACGTACGATCAAGACTGCGAAACGCAGAAAACTAAAAAACTACGCTAGAATGACGTGGATAAACAACCAATCCGTCAAAACAAAACAGGGAAGAATAAAAAATAGCGAGAAACACAGCAAACTCAACAAATAAAAAGAAGAAAAATGACGGGTTTCGCTGGAGGACATTAAAAAAGACAGAAAACCATCAAATATAACAATTTTACAAAAAAGTCAGATAAAAAAATACGTCCAGCATTAAAACAAGAGTACTAAAAAACAAAAAAAAGAGAAACCCTGTTTGAAGACAAACAGATCAGCAGAATATGAGAAGAATATTACGAAAAAATGCTATTCGGTATGAAGGAAACAGATGAAGAAGAACAAGATAACAACGAAGTAGAAATTTTCACAGAAGAAAACGTACAAAAACACATATTAAAAACATAGAAAACGGAAAAGCAGCAGAAGAAAATGAAATAACAGTGGAAAAAAATACAGAGGAAGAGAATTACATAAGGAAATAAACCAGCTAAGACAACAAAAAATATGAACAAAACAGACTACCAGCCGATTGGAACGCAGATATTATAGTAGGTACCTATATACAGTAAAACCCCGCAAATCCTAACTAATTGGGGGGACAGCCTGTTCGGATTCCGAAAAGGTCGGATTATCCGAAAGTTAGCCTAACTAATAACTGAAAGTTTATTTTGTCGTTGATTTTGAGTCGCTGTGCCTGTCTCTCTCCCTCTTCCACCCATCTCAGATTGATGTCACTGATGCAGAGCCAGTGTCATCATTTGTGCTTACAAAACAGTCCATGTTCAGTCCAGATATAACAAAAAATTTCAAGGTGATTCGTCAATTAGTTTACGTTTTATTCAATTTGTTTAATAAAAAATCCTTTTCTTTGCAATGATAAAGCATGCTTTTCTTCATAAAATAATAATGATACAGCAATTTTGTGGAAACTACATGAAAGAAGAATACTTATGTTTTCAAAGTTTTTAAAAAAATAATAAAAACTCATTTTTATCATTCCGAAAATATTTTAGTAATGTAGAGTCATTTTTGGCTTATAAACAATTTGAATAACTTTGTTAGTATTGACTGCAAACTAAATTAATCGACTAAGGGATGGAAAAAACCTACCGGTTATAACCTAAACCCAGTTTTTTAATTCGAAACAACCGGTTTTACCGGTTGTTTTTTTGTCCCGGTTATAACCGGTTTTTTTCTTTTTAAAGTAATAACCATTGAAAAACCGAATAAGTTGCCTGTGGAAAAAAATTAATTTAGAGAAAAATGAAGAAATTTCTATATATTTTCGATCTTAATCATATAATATTATAAATAATAAATGCGAAGTAATTAACCCAAACAACCATAATTCAACTTTTATTTACTAATAGAGAACTGGACGAAAGTGTCACATCAGCTTTTATGAAACAATTTTGAGAATAGTTATTTAGATTAATAAATATTTCAAAGACTGGTGAAATGGTGCATGTGATGATAATATTTACATAAAAGTACGTGATCTGCTTGAAATCGATATTCCAACCATCATCAGCTAAAAAATTGTTTATACTTGAGTACTTAAACTTGAGACTCTTGTATAATGTGAATACCGAAATACGATTAGGAATCTCCATTATGTAATTTTTAAGGCCGGCCATTGGTAATGTTATAAGTATAGCCGATCCCATCACCTTTATAAAGTACACCACTCATAATCTAGAGCATATATGTATACCGAAAAATGCTTAACCTACTAACAATATATGTCGCTAGTTCCAGCCATATTTTTGTTATCCTACCTGTTGTGTATTGTTTATAAAAAAATGTGAAAGTTTTGCTTTTTTCTCAATAAATATAAGAGCGTTTATATCTAAATTACTTAAGTATTTAAATGAATTTCATGATAAAATTCCGTTTAGCACTACAGTAGAAGTAATGGAAGGATATAACGTTAAAAAAATGTGAATTAATAAAGTACTTTTTGCGTGGTGTACTTTTAAAATAAATTTCTGAAATTAATAGAAATTGGCATGTGAAACGTAAATATTCGACATATAATACGAATACAGTATAGGAATCTGTAAGAATCTAAGCTCTGTTAATGTAGCCATTATGTATAAGATGGCGCTATGAAAAATATTATATACATGTGCAAAATTCAGGAGCGGTATGGCCCGTTTGAAACTTTCCTTTGGAAATTTCGGTACTGTATAGAGAGTAATACCGTTTTGAGGGATGCGGGTGGTTCATTATTGCGTACTTGGAATAATATCAGGGCCCCGTAACCGGGCGTGCAACGCGTGCGGTGCACGCGTGCGTAACCCCAATGGGGCGCCAAACCGAAGGATTGGTAAATAAGAAATATTTATTTTAAATGAGATAATCATTTTTTATATACAATTTTATTTATTTCATGAACAGCTAGAGAAATCTCAAAAATCAAATATTGTGTTATTACTGAAAAAATGATTATTATTCCCGTCCTGAAATGTTGAACGTACTCCGTCTAAAATATATTACATTTTATTGTCCCTTCCTAATTTTTTTCTTTGAAGTATGTAGATAGATTGAATTACGCTTGCCATATGAAAATCAAACATCAAATCACACTCCTTGACGACTAGAAACATAAATTAGTACCCATAACGCAACTTAGCAGTTTTACTCCTATAAAGTGAATCTTTTACTCTAATGATAATTACCCTTAAGTAAACACATACTCTATGAATTATGATTATGTATTTAACTTGGGTATTACCTTTTCCCGTAAAATTAATAATGTATTAATAATAATTAAAATTAATAATTAATAAAATTAATATGAAACCATATGGTTGCTAGTTATGCAGACACCCTATATAAAATTTGTTTGAAAACTTTGATATAACAAAATATTATTGTTTATTTACTTGAATGTATATTTTTAATTTAATACACAGGGTGCTTCATTCATGTTGCAAAAAAATTTAAGGGGAAAGACGCAAAATGTCGCCTCTCAAAATTTTCCTGTGTTTTAAATGTGTTCATTTTTTTCGAATACTGAGAAAACTAATAAGTATTTTTAAAAAAATTAAACGCAGAATGAAAGAAAACGTTATTGCCGAGGGCCGACAGTCCCTTAGAATAAATAAAAAGTTTCTTTTGAATTAAATATTTGCAATTCACTAAATTTTCTCTGTTTTCACTAAGTTTTCAGGAGAAGTTTTTTCAGGAGAAGAATAGGAGAAGTTTTAATTGTAGAACAGTTTAAAAATTTGGAACGTCAGATTACGAAAACGCTCCATGTATTTTTTCGAACAGAACTTCCAATTGATTTGTTACTGTTTCATTAAACTCTCATGCAAAAATCATATTGCTATTTATCAAAAATATAATTCCTGCCATTTGACATGTTCTTCGTGTTAAACTTATTAAAATGCCCAGTTGGTGATAATACCAGTCTGATTTTTGCATAAGAGTTTAATGAAATCGTAACAAATCAGTTGGAAGTTCTGTCAGACAAAATACATGGAACGTTTTCGTAGTCTGATGTTCCAAATTTTTAACCTGTTCCACAATTAAAGCTTCGCCTGTTTCAGTGTTCCCGTACATCAAAGTTTGTCCGACTAGACACAGTTAAGTTAAAAATTTTCAGCTTGTTATTAATCAACTTCTTTTTTGTACGCGAGATCCAAGCCTATAATTCAAATTTAACTTATAAATAAGTGATTTTTACTCAGGTCAGCCGTTATGATGAAACATTTTATTTTAGGGAATATAGTATGGTATAGTTAGACCCATACCCAGACATCCAAAGTGAAAGTTATCCTCCAACACCAAATTGTTCTATATGGTCCACATAATGTTCAGAAAAAAGTCACACCATTTTGAGCGTCGGGTTTGGGGGGGAGAGGGGGGAGAAATCGGTAAATTCGTAGTTTTTTACGTTTTTCGTCAATATTTCTAAAACTATGCGATTTAGCATGAACAACCTTCTATACAAAATTGTTCTACATTAAATTTGAAACAAAAAAGGTCCTATGCATAACCCTTCTAAAATGAACGGTTCCAAAGTTACGGAGGTAGTATGTTATAATTGGTCCAAAAAAGGCCTAACCCAGACATCCGAAGTAAAAGTTTTCCTGCAACACCAAATTGTTCTATATGGTCCACATATGAGTGATCGCGTCTAACCTTAATTTATACCGTTTTTTTTTAGTTGTTATATGCATGTTTATCCGATTTTTTTGCCGGTACGGCGAGCTCTATTTCAAAAATCTTCTAGTTTCCTCCAAATAATATTTTTTCTAGATTTTTTGTGATATTCTAAATAAAATAAGTTTCTTGACATTTTTCTCCAAAGTTAATGGTTTTAAAGTTATAAGCGATTTAAATCCGAAAAATCCCAAAACGCATTTTTGGATTTTAAATCGCTTATAACTTTAAAACTGTTAACTTTTGAGAAAAATGTCAAGAAACTTATTTTATTTAAAATGTCCCAAAAAATCTAGAAAAAATATTTTTTGGAGGAAAACTGGAGATTTTTGAAATAGAGCGCGCCGCACCGACAAAAAAATCGGATGGACATGTATATTTAACAATTAAAACACGACGGTTTAAATTAGGGTTAGACACAATCACTCTTTAGAATCTTCAAGCTGAATGTTTAAACTTCAATTTAAGAATCTGGCAACCTCAAAAGTTCTAATTTAAATATGAGTTTTTAGGCCTCGTAAATGAGCATTTTCGCACTTTTCAGATTTTAAATCGCCTATAACTCGAAAACTATCAATTTTTGAAAAAAATTACAAGATACCTTTCTTGTTTAGAATGACCCACTAAACTTAAAAATATATGTTCCGGGGCAAAAAAACGTGATCTTTTCTATTTGTTTATAAAAATTGTTTAAACAGTTTCTGCCCAAAAATTCCGCCCGGCACCCTTCAGATTTGTTTAGAGGGGACATGTTTGAATAGGAATCCACAAAGAAACCGAATCAGAAATTTTCCCAGACGGGAGCGGTCTCACCACATGGACTAAAATAGATTTCTCCAATACTTTTGGTTTAGATTTTACCACGAGATACGAGCACAGTATTTATCCAAGTAAAATTTTCAGCGAGACCCCGTCCTTAAACCGCCTACTAAAAAATTAAAAGTTCGCACCTGATATATAAAACGATTTCGAGTCATCTTAGCGAGGCCGCACCTGCATACTCTCTGTACTTAACTAAACTATCGACTCACTAAAAATTCTGCCGTTTGCGGCCTCGCTTAGATATCTATTGCGTTATTTCTCCGATAGAGGCAGCATCTCTCGGGAAAGAATCTTTTCTCTCTGTTGCGCCGGCATTTGGGGACCTCTCTTTCATACAACGGCCGGCCTTAAACAATAAATAATTCTTACGAAATAATTGGTAGGTATTATACAAACGTATTAAAAAATATTACCTACTGAAATTTTTTGATGGCAATATGAGAAGTAAATACTGAATTGGTTTATCGAATTTATTTTGTAAAATACCTATAAGTCATTTGGACATTTTTTAAAACTTGATAGATCCAAGGGACATTTTGATAGATCGATAGGATCATCACTTTTGGGAATATCCCAATTATTGACAACGCAATATACGCCGACGCCGTCTAAAACGAGCGACGAATCAGAGATTGGGGTACTCTGGCCCATTTTTAGGGTAACTTGAAAGCGCCTGGGAAAATTTTTATAGGTTGAATTGGTTGGGGAATTTTTCGGGAGGAAAATTGAGCAAACTAAAGTGCAATATAAATGTAACATTATAACTTATTGAGTATTTGCTTTTGATTAAAAAAAACCGAAAACCTGTTTTTGGAACAACCGATTTTTTGACCGGTTATAACCGCCAGGTTAAACCGTAAGTTAAAAAAACCGGTATAACCAAAAACCGGTTTTTTGTTCAACAAGCGCCATCCCTAGACTTTAGGATTTAAAAAGCTGGTACTTTTACATTATTATTATATTATCGGTTTATAACGTTCTTCGTCTTCCGATACCCGTTCGCCATTCCTCTCTGTCCGTACATTGATCTACTTGCAAACCTCTTTCATCCATGGCTTTGTTTATTCCTACCTGCCAACTTTTCCTCGGTCTACCTCATCTTCTTCTATCTTGCAGTTTCCATTTTTGCCCTTGTTTTGGGATTCTGTCTTCATGCATTCTTTATACGTGACCAAACCATCGTAGTTGTATTTCGTTGGTTTCGTCATTTATTGTATGTGTGACCTTCATTATTTCTCGTATCCGTTCATTGGTGACATGTTCTCTTCTTGATCTTCCTGCAGCCCTTCTCCAGAAATCCATTTCGATGACCTCTAACATTCGTTTTGATTTTTCCTTCATATGCCATACTTCGCAGCTGTATGTTATAATGCTTTTCACTACGGCGATATAGACCTTTTTCTTGTTTTGGTTGTTTACCTGCTTGTCCCAGAGTACTGAGTTTAGGAGCCTAATTGCTTTCCTGCCCTGAATGTTTCGTTCTTTAACGGCTCCGTCTAGTGTTCCATCATTCGTGATTTTCATATTCATACCCAGGTATTTATATTCGTTACATTTACTGATTGTTTCTCCTCCTTCTATAGTCGAGGATATGAAGCATTTTGACTCGCAATTTTTTCGTCCAGCATGGATTTACTTGAAATTTTCACAGAAGGTAGGGCGTAGGGAATAGGCCAAGGATCATTTTCTATATCATGCCGCTGTACGCTAAAAGCTTGGGGTGGTTGCCACCCCATCTCGGGGACGGGAAATTTTTATTGCATTTTAACCATGTAAATCGATGTAAAAAGTAATTCTAAGAAAGAAATGTTTTTTACATTTTCTTCGTAAAACTAATATTTTTCGAGTTATTCGCGCTTGAAAGTAACAGTTTTTCGACGAAAAAATCGACTTTTTTAGAGGGTTTTTGAGAATACCTCGAAAAATATGCATTTTATCAAAAAATACTGTAGATATGAAAAATTTATCTTTTAGTAACACAAATTACCCCTGTAGTTATCACATTGTTTTCGATCTGTACTTTTACATAAATGTTAAAAAAAACTTTTACCTTGATTAATTACGGTCAAAGTTAGGCACTTTTTTTTATTTAATTCACAGCTAGTTTCTTTATAACAATTAAGAAACCTAACTAGCGCTATTTTAAAGTTCAAGGTATGTATATAGTTTATGTGTAAAAGTTTGAGTAAACTTGAACAGAGTTGTTAATATATCTTTAAAAATGACGTCCTAACGAAATCGACTCGTGGTCTGTGGAGCGGAATTATTAAAATCCGTGCACTCAAAAAATGAAATTAACTTTTCAAAGATATGTTGCGCTTAATATCTCCGGAGTTTGTTGATGGACTTTGATCATTATTTTTTTAATTTATATATACCTGTAGTTTTGTAGAGTATGTTATGTACACATATACCCACCTAACAATACAAAATGTTATGTATACATATACAAGTATATGTATACATATATAATTTCATAAAAATCGTTCAAGCGGTATCGGAGGATTATGGCAACTAACATTACGACAGGAGAATTTTATAGATGTAAATAAATAGATAACTATTAAAAAATAGGGATTGGTGGTAGAAAGGTGAAAATTAAGGGTTTTATATATTTTTAATGGTACATAATATAAAATGAAGGTAGACAATTTTCTCCAAAACAATAAAAAAGTGGCAGGGGGCAACCCCCCTTATAACGTATGGGTGTAAATAATAGATTACCACCTATTTTCAGTCCTACAGAATATACGTGTAAAATTTCATAAAAATCGGTCAAGCCGTTTCGGAGGAATATGATAACTAACACTGTTACAGGAGAATTTTATGTACATAGAAGTAACTGTGAATTAAATAAGTAATAAAAGTGGCTAACTTTGCTCGTAATTAACCTAGGCGAAAAGTTTTTTTTTGAAAATTCGTGTAAAAATATCAGCTTTTCAAATCCCAACGCAGATTTAGTCAATATGTTAATATGGTTATTAAAATTGTTTAGAAGCCAAAAATGATTCTACTTTCGTAAAATGTTTTCAGAATGCTAAAAATGACTTCTTATTGATTTTTTAAATAAGTTAAAAATATAAGTATTCTTCTTTCCTGTGGTTTCCATAGAATTGCTGTATTATTATAATTTTCTGAACAATAACATTGCAAAAATTTTGTGATTTTTAACTCTTTGTGATAAACAAATCGAATAAAATTTAAACTAATTGACAAATCGTCTTCAAATTTATTGTGCATTATGGACTGTTTGACTCAACATTTCATGCAATATCAAAGTCTTAATTTCATTTTTATAACAATTTTTTTATAAGTTATAACAATTTTTTTATTTTCGAAATTTAGTTTTATTTTGCAATTTCCGAAGTAACAAATAATCGGATCAAAATTTAAAAAATTTTAAACCTTTGCTTATCTACTAAAAGGTGAATAATCTAAATAAGATATTTAATTACCTTATTTTTACCTGTAGCGATTTAAACGAAAAACTGTCATATTTGACCCTTATTTGTTAATTACTAAAATTCTCGTCCGAACTGTGACGGGCATTGTTGTATTTATAATGTAATAGGTATAACTCCAAAAAACCCATTTGCAACCTGGCTGGTCAAGTGTCCCGACAAAAACCTTATTTTTCTGGACTATTGCAACTAAGAGAAGAAAGAAAGAAACTTAAAAAAAATGTTACAAAAGAAGCAACCGAAGAAGGAAAAAGCAGTAGAAAGGAAATACAAAGAAAAAATATAGCGGTTAAAAAGCAAGCCAGGAAAGACAAAAGATACTATGTATATGATATGGTAAAAATGTCAGAAAAAGCTGCGCAAGAAAACGACCTGAAGATACAGTACAATATCATCCGAAATTTGACAGGGAAAACACTAAACAGTAATAAACAAATCAAAGATAAACAAGGAAATATAATTAAATCAGAACATAAAATAATACAAAGATGAAAACAACACTGCGAGGAAATATACTCCAAACACCAGATATAGACGAAGATAACGTAATACAGGAAATAAACATTAGAACAATTGAAATTACGAAAGAAGAAATACAAAACACACTGAATCAACTAAAAAAATGGCAAAGCCGCTGAAAGCGACAACCTACCGATAAATTTAATAAAGGCGGGCGCAAACAAATTAGTAGAAATGTTACACAAACTCAAGATATGGGCCGACCAGGAGCTCCCACAGAAATGGAACGAGGGTGTAACCATTAAAACACCAAAAAAGGGCGATTTAAATAAATGCGAGAATTGGCGAGCAATAACACTGCTAAGTGCCACATTCAAACTAATGTCAAATATCATATTGAATAGACTGAAGCCAGAAACAGACAAGAAACTAAGACTAAGAAGCAACCAAGAAGGCTTTCGCGCAAAACGCTCCACTATCGACCACATTTGTACTCTATCAGCACCTCTGTATCTTGTACCTGTACCGCTGTATCTCCTGTACTCTATAATTATCTTGGAACAAGCTAGTGAATGGCAAAAAAATATAAACATAATGTTTACTTTGACTTTGACTTTGAAAAGGCATTCGATAGTATTAACAGAGAACAAATGTGGAAGATTCTAAAACTATATGGACTACCGATAAAATACATCAACTTAATCAGACTATTTGACAAGAAATATACAGCCAGACTAGAACATGCAGGAAAAATGGTAGTAGATGTAGTTATACAAAGCGGAGTTAAGCAAGGATGTGTGCTATCCCCGACATTATTTCTAATAATAACGGACTGGATCATGCAGAAAGTAAGCAATAATAAAACAGGTATTAGATTGAAATTGCATGACTAGTTGGAGGATTTGTAGTTCCCAGATGACATTTTTCCCCTAACCGAACATAGCAGCCATAAGCAAAAGAAGCTTGCAAAATACTCCAGGGTAATGGGCCTGAAGATAAAGACAAAAAAAAACAAAACTTAAAAAACAGCAACCAAGAAACTAAAATTAAAATACAAGGAAGACAAACACAGGAGGTAGATAACTTTACATATTATCTGGGATCAACCATGGAAAAAAAGGCGCTAGTCGATCAGATGTAGAAAAAAGGATAGTAAAGGCACAATATGCACTCATTATATATTCATAATGCATTAAGGAAAATCTTGAACACACGCGATATATCAGAATTAACCAAAATCAAAATATTTACAGGAAGAGACAGGAAGAAACAACTAGCAAAAAATTAAAAACCTTTATAAATAAATCGTTGAGGAAAATCCTAAAAATATACTGGCCAGATAAAATAAAAAACATAGATCTACGGAGAAGAACAAAACAAGAGAAAATAAGTCACGATTAAAAATAGGAAATGGAAATGAATTACACGGACTCTGAGGAAGGATCGAAATAATATAACCAAACAAGCACTCGAATACCAACCAGACGAAAGAAGAAGAAGAGCAAGACCTGATAATAGCTGGAGAAGAACTGTAATAAGTGATCATGAAAGAATTGGCCTGAGATGGAGAGAAGTCAAACAGAGAGCGAGAAACAGAGAGCAATGGAAAATACTTGTATAGCAAATTTCGAAAGAATAAAACAGATAAGGATGCGCTGGGAAGGGATTACAGGAAGAGAGAGAGAGAGAGAGAGAGAGAGAGAGAGAAACAGTACCGATTATTATCAAAATAAAATTTAATAATATACCTAACCTAATTATCGAAAGGCTCATCAAACAATTATTAACTTTAAAAAATAAAAATTTGTCAAGGGTATATAGTGGTATTGTTAAGTATATTACAATATAACTTATTCCATCGAAATCTTCCGAAATCCATAATCTTCTTCCATCGAAATAAAATAGAAAATCTAAAAGTTTAGAAAATACATCATTCATAACTACACCCAAGAAATAAGATTTTCTAACCTGATTTAAGAGTATAAAAAAACGAAAACAAACAATGTACAGCAAATCCTTATCGTATATCCGAGCAAAACCACCTAATTGGCAAAAGTTATAAATAGAATTTGTCTGGGTTCTACAACTAAATTTGCACTTAAACACGACCAAGGTTAAATATTTTACTTGATATTATAAGTACGTTGTTGCCAGTATAACGGATGCCAAAGCGAGCGCTAACTGTATGAAATTATTCTTGTTAATATACACGCTGTATATTGATCGGAAGTCACGAAGAGTCAAAACTATACAGAAGCCACGAGGGACGCAAATACAATATATATATATATATATATATATATATATATATATATATATATATATATATATATATATTTATTTATTTTTAGCATCTTATGACGTCCCCCCATGTTAAACCGTAGTCTCTCGTGGCTTCCAGGTCTTCGTGAACTCCGATATACGGTTGCCACGAGGACTTTCCCTAAAATGTATCGCAAATGAAAGGTACCACTTCCTACAATGCTTACACAAAATATTGGCCGGACGTCCTCAGTCACGTTATCTGTATAATAATATACACATTACTTGGAGCAATTGCCGTCAGGCGCGCCATGTTCGCTTGCTGTATATCTAAAATCACTTTAACGGTTTTGATGGCATCCAAATATATATTTATTCAGTTTGCGGTTGTAGTGGTCTCCGTATATTTGAGTTTATGTCCTCATGGCTTCCACTGCGCTGTTGTCACCTCAAATGTTGGAATTTAGACTTCGGATATTTTTATAATTGATTATTGTAGTATGTTGAAAAAAATATTGTTGTGATATATTAATGATATTTTTTTTGTATAATTAACAATGTATTTTTTTTCACTGCAAAAATAAAAAATTAAAAAGTATGTTCATTAAAATTGATGAATTTATCATAACCAGTTGCCGAATCTGCTGGTCTAATTGCTCAATTGTAACATATTATAGAAGTGTTAAAATTGAATTCTTAATTTTTTATTACAAAACTTTTACCTCGACAGCGTAGGGTACAAGAGGACGGCTTAAGTAAAGTAAGTACAAAATTTTTAATAATATAATTTGTTCAACTAATATGTGCAAAGGTGTCTGGAAAATAATAAAAATGTTTAAAACATTGCTTACTTATTTCATACACTCAATGTATTTTTTTATGTAAGGATATAGAAAATAATATTTTGAAAAATATTTAAAATATAGTAGTAAGTCTTAAATTTCACATTACATAAAGTAGTTAAGTCTGCTAGTCTACAAAATTAAAAACAAATAGAATACATACTTAAAAAAAATTAAAGCACTCATGCCATACCAAACGAACTACATTCTTACATATTTTAAAAAGAAAAATCTTTAATTTTGCCCAACCCGACTAAACTATTGGCAGGTAAAAAGTCTGCAGTATGCGGGGGCCCTACTGTTGAAATAGATTAGAAAATTAAAATAAACCTACCATTATGAAATTCTAATTTGACACAAAAAACTGTATCCTGGATTAAGAACAAGTGTGTAGAATACTCTCGTGAATTAAGAAGCGTTTCTACTGTAGGGTGACCATATCATAAATTTGAAAAAAACGGGACACATCCAAGCAGCAGTAGCGCACCTATAATTTTTCTCTGGGAGGAAAATTGACGTTGGCTTCGGCGTCGAAATTTTTTTCTATATTTTGTGAAAGACAAGTTACATTTTCCTGCTATTATTTATATATTTTTCATATGCCCTGGGGGAAAGGGGGTTTAACTCCCAAACCCCCCCCCTGGGTGCGCTACTGCCAAGAAGGGTTTGGAGCGATAATACACAAACAGGGATTGAAACATCGTCTTTTAGCTAATTTGGAACCTATAAATCCTTTTCAATTTTAAATGTGTAATTTACGTACGATCAAGACTGCGAAACGCAGAAAACTAAAAAAACTACGCTAGAATGACGTGGATAAACAACCAATCCGTCAAAACAAAACAGGGAAGAATAAAAAATAGCGAGAAACACAGCAAACTCAACAAATAAAAAGAAGAAAAATGACGGGTTTCGCTGGAGGACATTAAAAAAGACAGAAAACCATCAAATATAACAATTTTACAAAAAAGTCAGATA
The DNA here is from genome assembly GCF_917563875.1 of Diabrotica virgifera virgifera. Lineage (NCBI taxonomy): Eukaryota > Metazoa > Arthropoda > Insecta > Coleoptera > Chrysomelidae > Diabrotica > Diabrotica virgifera. Next base: position 137,686,010 of record NC_065444.1, read on the forward strand.
AAAAAATACGTCCAGCATTAAAACAAGAGTACTAAAAACAAAAAAAAAAGAGAGAAACCCTGTTTGAAGACAAACAGATCGGCAGAATATGAGAAGAATATTACGAAAAAATGCTATTCGGTATGAAGGAAACAGATGAAGAAGAACAAGATAACAACGAAGTAGAAATTTTCACAGAAGAAAACGTACAAAAACAAATATTAAAAACAGAAAACGGAAAAGCAGCAGAAGAAAATGAAATAACAGTGGAAAAAAATACAGAGGAAGAGAATTACATAAGGAAATAAACCAGCTAATACAACAAAAAATATGAACAAAACAGACTACCAGCCGATTGGAACGCAGATATTATAGTAGGTACATATATACAGTAAAACCCCGCAAATCCTAACTAATTGGGGGGACAGCCTGTTCGGATTCCGAAAAGGTCGGATTATCCGAAAGTTAGCCTAACTAATAATTGAAAGTTTACTTTGTCGTTGATTTTGAGTCGCTGTGCCTG